>NC_089840.1:65550681-65852181 GCF_035609145.1 Eleutherodactylus coqui | reverse complement strand
AAGTTGCAGGCATTTGTTAATTGCGTATGTGCAACGGAACACTTACATCCATTGACTTCAATGGGGGCCATCTGTGTGCAATCCGCGCTAAAATAGAGCATGCTGCGATTTTTCTTCCGCTGGTGGAATACGCAATTCATTCCTGTGACTATGAACAAAAAAGCGAAGATGCATGCCTTTCAATGCTTGTGTTTTACCACGGATATCATGCACGTACGGCAATTGCAGAATCTGCAATCTGAAAAAGTTTTCTGACAGTGAGGGTGATCAATGAGTGGAACAGGTTACCGCAGGAGGTGGTGAGTTCTCCTTCAATGGAAGTGTTCAAACAAAGGCTGGACAAATATCTGTCTGCGATGATTTAGTGAATCCTGCACTGAGTAGGGGGTTGGACCCGATGACCCTGGAGGTCCCTTCCAACTCTACCATTCTATGATTCAATCTGAATTCGCTTGTGTGAGCCCGACCCAAGGACTTATGTGGCTGCATAATGGGAAAAAAGAAACCACTGATATCAATAGGACTTCAGAGGTTTCATTTTCACTATCTGGATTCTCCCCCCTTAATTGTATGGCTGAGAAAAGATAGGACCTGGCCTATCATCCCTAGACGTAGCAACTACATCTTGAGGGAAAGATCAGGCGGCACCTATCTTCCCGTGGTTATTTTCAAACTCCATGCGCGGAATTTAAAAAACCAGCGAAGGGGAAGGGAATCCCCTTGTTCAGGTGTAACTATCCTCCGTGCCGCCATCTGTAATTGCGCCCACGCTCGTCTGAATAATCTCTAAATGAGGAGATGAAATCTGCACCAAAATCAGTGCTACATGCAAGCTTTGGTGTGGATTTTGATGTGATGTATGTAGCCTTAACCTGGACTCAGTGTTTGGATCCTTGCAATGGGCACATTTATAGCTCTGACTAATAAGGCAGCGGTAGAGCGAGGATCAATACGTGGAGCACGGATTAATGGCAGGCACATGAAGTGGGACCTGCTGGAGCAGTGCTGGACATAAAATAGTCAGGGGTATTACAATAACCTTACTGTTACGGGAAAACCTTTCACATTTGACGCTTTCAACTTCTTCTCCCTCTCTGGCAGGCTATGGATGCTTTCTTTCTAACGGGGATTGTGACTCTAGTATTGGAGGATGATGGAACAGTATTGGATTCAGAAGAATTCTTTGACACCATTGAAGATGGTTCAGTTATTATGGTTTTGGAAAGAGGTAAAAAGTGGAGTCCAGCAAAGGTAATGTGTTTTGTAATTATTACAGATTGTGCCAATTTAGGTACAGCCTAATTATACCAATAAATATAGATATACAGTATATATGTTGTTCTCTTCCTGCCGACTATGCAAAATTGTGTAGCCTTTTCTCTGTTTCGAAGAGAGCTGGATAACAACATAACCTCCATATAGGGATTGTTCAAGCTCTCCGAGTCCAGAAGAGGGTCAGAACGGCCCAACAGAGAACTCTCCAGTGGGTCCAAGATGTGAGTCAACAGGGTCCCAAAGGTCCAGCAGAAGACAACCTTATTTAGAGTTGACATTAGAGGCCATCACTTGCCACAAGGGTCTGTTATGGGATGATTAATAGACAATCTATTTGACCTCCTTGATAATATGTCCTGTATGTGCTATTGTAAGGAGGTAGAAAATGCCTCCATATGTTGTACTACGGTACACTTTATTTATATGTGTTAGGCTGGACTCACACAACCGTGTGTGCCGACGCGCCGCGTACAAGCATGCAGAGAGCATGCAATGACATGCCTTTTTGCTGCATGCCGTCAATCCCCATGCACTATCTTGGGGTGTATGCACACATAATATGCACCAAGATAGAACATGCTGCGATTTTTTTTTCTTTTGCAGGAGGAGTATAAAAAACCTGCAGATGTGAGTGACTCAATGCAAATCAATGCGCCATTGGCACCACGGGTTATGTGCAGGAAAATTGCGCGTGAGATGTGCAATGACAATATGTTTGTGTGAGACCGGCCTTTATATGTGATTTACAGGTACAAATGAGTGAAAGTAACATTGTAAGGGCTTATTCACACAAGCCTATATTGGCCGACGTTTTCACGGAAGGCGATATACGCTACCCTCTGATGCCTTGGATTCCAATGCCCTTGCAGGAATGCTGCCTTCCAATAGATGGCGCTGCAGAAGTATTGTTCCATCTTCCTTATTTGCATATTACCCAGAGGAGCATGAATAGCTTTAGAAGTCTCCTCACTCACTCACCTTCTATGTGCTCTCCCTGAGGAGAAAAGATAGCATTTCTGACAGGGAATCTAATAACAAAAGTAAAGAACAATCCAGTTTACTACCAGCTGACTTCTACCTCAGCAGTTCTTGATTCTTTGTCTTTCCTACAGGGAGTGAAGTCTTATTCCTTGCAGCAAGAGAAACCAAAAAACAGTCGGGACATTGCGCGAATCACATTCGATGTGTACAAGCTCAACCCACGTGATCTGTTTGGCAGCCTAAATATAAAGGCCACCTTCTATGGCTTGTATTCCATGAGCTGTGACTTCCAGTGCTTGGGACCAAAGAAAGTGATCAGGTCAGTAATTAGGATGAATATACAGCGTGATTCTCTCTCTCTAGGAAACCCAAACATTTCTCAATCACTTATCATTTTTTGTCGGGTTCCCTATGAAAACTGAGATTATTTAACATGTATTTATCTTGCATAAAAATGTCTGCCTAGACCAATGTATCCAACTCCAGTCCTCAGGGACCGCCAACAGGTCATGTTTTCTGGACTTCTTCATTTTTACATAGGTGATGTAATTATTGTCGGTGCCTCAGATATTGCCACAGGTGTTTTCACTATACAATATCCTGAAAACATGACCTGTTGGGGTGCCTTGAGGACTGAAGTTGGGAAATACTGGCCTAGACATATGATAAAGCATCCAAGCACTTTTGCATGGGAGTCTGCATATTCGCGAAGACATCTGCTAATGTGATATCAGTGATGGCAGTAATCTCTTGCCATATTGTGTTTTTGAGGGTGACAACTAGTGCTAAGCGATTAGTGGAAATCGGTTAATGAAAATCATCATGAAGGAGGACGTTTGATTCTGACTCCTATTTAAGTTGATAGGAGTAAACATCAGGTTCACTACTTTGCCCTCCAGAAGGTCCCCAATGCAGCTAAAGAGCCCCCGAATTGCATGGGAATGCAGCCACATATCTTAGGAACACTATGCACCTCCCAAAAATTGGGCAAAATAGTGTACAGTGGTGTTGGGGTCAATCGCACAGGGGTGTCACTGAAAACAAAAGAAAGCCCATGTCATAAAGTTTGCAAGGTACAAATTCTACCAGGTGAACAGAACAGTCAAACATGGCCCTTCTCCAAGGAAAAACTGTAGAGGGTTTGGCGGAAGCAGAAGGAGAGCAGCAGCAGTTCCTCCACCAGCAGCAATTAAGGGTGGACTGTGATCCTCATGGAAACATGAGACCTGCAGCTCTTTATTTCCATATTGACATATTTTTCATCTGGGGAAGAAGTTGGAGGAGGAAACATGGCAGAAGGAGGAGAGCACCACTACCACCAGCAACAGCATTTTGAGGACTCAATGTGATCTTTGATATAAACCTATGCACAGTCATATGTGAGTAAAAATTGGCAGTGTCCTAACTGATCAGTAGAATTTGCCATGGGATGCAGAAGTCAGGTGAAATCCACACCTGGTTCATTTTCATAAATGTCAGTTGGTCCACATTGTCTATGGATGGGTGGATGCGTCTGTCAGTCATCACACCCCTGACTGTGGTGAGCACTTTTTCTAATAGCACACTGGCAGTGGGGCAGGCAAGCAGGTCTAAAACATGTTGTGCATGCTCTGACCACTTGTCCAGCTTAGACACCCAAAAGTTAGAGTGACTAAGCCATCTGTGAGTACATCCAAGTGGGAGCTGACATACTCCTGGACCATCATGGATAAGTGCTGCTTGTGACTGTCAGTCCTGCTCTTTGTTTTGCTGCAGGCTGCGACAGGCTGAAAAAATGATACCACACCTTTTAGACCCAACGATTCTCGCTCAAAATGTGCTCAAAGCCATCTTTTGAGTGAGAATCGTTGGGTCTAAATGCACGGACATCATTCAGTTTTCGTGCACGAGTCATTCCTCGCTCAATTCTAGTTTTCTTGAATGGAGCAATGAACTCTTATCAGCGGTGCAGGCTGTTATCACAGTCAGCAGCACTGATAAGATTCTTTCAGCTCGCATCCTGCTGGTAGTTCACAGCGGGGCGCGAGCTGTAATCGCGGAGAACAATACAGCTGTTTGCTTATGCAGAAGAGCTTTATTGTTTGCCCGAGCAATAGCGGCAGTGTCCCGCTCCGTCTGCATAGCTCTTAAGTAGCTACTTAGCTACTATAGACTATGCAAAGATGATCGCTCAAAACTGTCACTCAAACTGTCATTTGAGCGACTTTTGAGCGATCATCTATCAGTGTGAATGGGGCTTTAGACTTCCCCTGCTACTGGTGGTGGTCCTGCTGCGGTGACTTCCTGCTTTTATGCCATGAACTGCAGATCTGTGATCCATTGTGAATACATTCCTGTGGCCGTTGAGAAATGCTGTGCTCAAGCTGCTTAACAGTCTTTCCTGATAGTCCTACATTTTGGGGTCTCTCTTCAATGCTGGAATGAGATTTGGTCATTTTAGCTTTTAGCCGGAATCAAGGAGGGTGGCCACCCAGTAACAATCTGATGTTTTGATGTGGGCTATGTGATGGTCCTTCTGCAAGCACTGCAGCATTAAAGCACTCATCTACTCAAAGTTCCTAAGGGGGGTGGCCCACATTCTTCAGCGTTAGGCCTAAGAGTCTCCTCCAAAGACAGTGTTTAAATGAACCTGTTCTTGTTACATTCGCAGGGTGCACCAAAGCGCCATGCCTCAGCACGGACTCAAGATGGTATCGCGTCCAAACAGGACAAGCTGGAACACAAATAGGACATTGAAATGCATACTAGACTCATGGGCAGACATAACATAAGGAGTGACAAACAACTAAAACACTCACCTTGCATACTTGCACACATAACCAGATGGAATAGCTATCACATGTACGAGGTATTGGTTCATAAATTGGCTAAGTCACTTAAGCCTGTGAGCCCATGTTTTGGGTCCTTGTTGTCTGCAGGTCCCTACTCTAATGAGACAACATCCACAAGAACCCTGCCTGCAAGCAGGGCGATCATCCCAATAAGGACAGCTCCGTGCTGGAACCTAAGGCCCTAACTCGCCAAGAGATGTTAAATAATCCACAGCAGGACAGGACACAGTTTACACCAACACACTAAGGATAGCATGCAAAACAGAACAGGACAGTTCATACCTAATGTCTGGCCACCTGCACAGACCCACAGAACACATCACTGTTCACATACATATACACTGAACATGCCTGATCACACCTGATGTCCGGCCACCTGCACAGACAGTGAACAGGACACCGTTCACACACACAACACATAACAGGCGTGCAAGAAAACCAAACCCTAGAGTGAAGGGATACTAGCTTCCTCTTGCAGAGGGACTGGTATATATATGCAGCAGACCAGTGGAGATTGGCTGGCTGAAGAACACCACAACCAGCCAGCACATACATACCACACCTGTGGAAATGTGCTCCTGGAAACCCATAGTACTACAGGTCCCAGAATCATAACCTAACAGTTCTCCAGTATGCACAAGCCATAAACACACGCTATTCAACACAAATACATTTGTGGCACACCAAGTGAATCATCTGTTTGGCAGACACGTCTCAGCATCATGAGTACAGCCTACTTCGTTGAAGAATGTGATGGTTTGATCTTTGCCCATGTTGATTTTCATAGGGAAACATCCACAAATTCCAAAGTTATCGAGGAATGTTTGGGTTTCCTGGTGAGAGAATCACCATGTAGGACAAATATAATACACAGAATTTCCAATTGTAATGTATTTTCTTGTGGGTGCATTTTAGGTTATGGAAACCTTCAGTCAAGGAAATAACAATATGCCAAAAACAGGACCCCTTTACAGGGCACTTGTGAGGGTCTCAGTTAGTCAAAACCCAGTAGTGAATATTTCTGACATATCAGAAGATAGGAACATTGAAAACTCCCTTTAACAAGGCCAACTATACTGGGAATGGCCTTGTTTGACATTTTTACTCCACTAAATTGATCCCTCACTTTTTCACAGAAAAAAGAAAAATTAAATCTAAACCCCATTTACTTGTCCCATACAAAGGACATGAACAGTGTCCTATTCCAAGGCAAGACACAGGTCTATAAGACTAATACAAATGAAAACTTCATATATAAATTGTTGATATGGATATTACCACTGTTTTTAAATTTAGTTCTTAAAGAGAACCTGTCACCCAACTTTATGTTGGCCAAACCACAGGCAGCATGAACCCGGGGCAGATATGCCCATTCGGCCAACATATAGTTTCAGAAAAGCTGCCCATGGCTTGGGTAGCATGACCCTACTGACAGGTTCACTGTAAGATTGTGACCCCATTGTATCAAATTACCTTTATTTGTTGGACTTCCTATTTTCATGTAACGCTTTCTCCAACAGGGAGTTTATGCGGTTTCTGTCAGCAGCTTTGAATGGTGTGGGACGTTTGATGCTTACTGCTTCCGGTGCTCTGAGACGGTTGCTGGAAGGTGGAGATCAGTGGCAGAATCGAATTTGTGAATATGAAGGCTGATATTCCGTCAACACTTTGTGTAGTCTCATTGTTATAAGTAATCATTGGCTATGTTTGATTAAGTGTTACATAAACTCTTCCAGTAAGGCTTTACAGTATATACATGGTGGTATTCCACTCTGTAATAGGGCAACCATAGAAGTGCATATGGTTTTACTGTACCTTCACATACCTTTAATTTTATATTGAGAAATAATGGTATGTTCCATCAGAACCTTTCTTTCCATAAACATGGAAAGTGGAGAACAACTCCTTAAATCCTGCACCCAATGGAGTATTATACAGCAATGCATTAAGTTCCATAATTCCACCATGTCGTGTGCATAAGGCTTTAAAAGGAACCCGTTGCCACTTCCATGGCGATTAAACCATTTGTAGCAATAGGACATAGAATTATAGAATGGTAGAGTTGGAAGGGACCTCCAGTGTCATCTGGTCCAACCCCTGCTCAGCACAAAGGACAGCTTATTCTTAAGCTTATTTTGTTATTGTGAACAACGCCAACATACCTTGTAAAATAGACAAAGTTTCTCTCACTCTATGCTAATAGTCCAGTAGGTGGGTCTGAACCATCTGTGTTGCCTTCACTGTGCTGCATAAAGGCCCTTTCACACAGAACAATTATCGTTCTAAATAGTGAGCGACAATAGTTCAGTCTGAACGCAGCCTATGACCAAGCGACAAACAATAACTGTTAACTTTTCGTTTGTCGTTGATTTTATGAAGGACTAAAAATGATTGTTGGCTCGGGATGGTCCAAATCTTGCTCATGCGCTGTTCCCACAGATGGGCCCTTGCAGAGATCCTTTAGCCATATTGTGGACAAAGGACTGTACTGAACATGGGCCTGGTCTGTGGTCGCGGCGCATGCGTGAGATTTGGACCATCCCATGGATGATGTAGGAGACATCATCCATGTCACCGATCCTGAGAAGGACTGGGTTAAGGTTCTCAGTGAGGGCTGTACTGGACCATCCAGGCTCTATTAGAGTAGAACGTGGGCAAAGTCTGTATTACAAGGTATACTGGCTTGGTTTCCAATAACAAAATAAGCTTTGGAATAAATTCTTCTTTGTAGTTCCATGGTTGCAAGTGGTTTATGCTCGTCGGAACTGGTGACAGATTTCCCTTGAACCCTTTCCAATCCACTGTCTGACGTCTGAAGACATTCTGATTGAAGGCTGTACAGCTCCGATGTTGGAAGACGTCCGGCACGGTATTCTTACTGTATATTCCTGGCCGCTATGTTGTCAGGGGCCTCTCCAGCATGTCCCATACCGCAGTATTGGCTCTAGCCAGCAGATGGCGCCATTTTATAATGGCAGAAAGAGAAAGCCCCCTAGGAAACCCTGAATCAAAATTGGATTGCAAAGGGTTAATACTTGCCAAAATATATCCTAATGACCACTGGTCATTGCTATTTACCCATTGTCCTACTGACTATAAAATATACACATGAAATATTTCCAGTACAGTTTTCTTAGAGATGAAATAAAGTCACGCTATGAGTAAGAACCTTTAGGGTTCAAGATGCGTAACCCGCACAACAGGTCTTGTTTTTACTAAGCTATTTTAACCTGTGATTAAATATAGTATTTGCTAACAGTCTACCGGAAATAACATAAAAAGTAGGTAATTACTAAAGATGAGCGAATCTACTCATTTTGAGCAATTGCTCGATCGAGCACCACGATTTTCGAGTACTTCAGTACTCCGGTGCAAAGATTCGGGGGGCGCCGGGGGGCGGGGGGTGGCGTGGCGGAGCAGGGGGTAGCAGCGGGGAAAAGGGGGGAGCCCTCTCTCTCTCCCTCTCCCCCCCACTCCCCGCTGCAACCCCCCACTCACCCACGGGGCCCCCCGAATCTTTTCACCCGAGTACTGAAGTACTCGAAAATCGCGGTGCTTGGGCGAAAAAGGGGCGTGGCCGAGTAGGTTCGCTCATCTCTAGTAATTACTAATTACACCTTATGTTATATTTACTTATGAAGAAGTTTAAATCTTCATGAAAAAGAAAACCTTACTGCTGCTTTTAAAATGTAGCTGCTTGCCCTTGGAAACAGTCAGTAGTTTAGTTCCCTTCTACTCTTAGGCTGGGTTCACACAGGGCGGATTTGCCGCGGAAAATCTCGGGATTAGCCAGCCATGTGGATGAGATTTCTCAGAAATCTCGTCCACACGGGACGGCCAATCCGCTGCGGTAAATCAGGCAGAAACCGCGGCTTTGCCGAACGCAGCATGTCTATTTTTTTTTTATTTCTGCTGCGGCCGCACTCTCCTCTATGGGAGCGCCGGCCGCAGCGGAAGAGTGAGCGGCCGGGCCGCTTCATAGCCGCCGCGGGTTTTTCTGCGGCGGTTCTCCCGGCGGAAATATCGCGTTTTTTGCTGCGGCCAAACCGCGGGATTTCCGGCGGGAATCCGCCCCGTGTGACCCCAGGCTTAGTGTTGTGACAGCTCTGGGATATGTAGCAATCATCCCACAATGCACTGCTCTCTAGTAACAGAAAGTTGGAAGAATTATAAATTTTCCTTTAGAGATGAATGGAAATGTGTCAATCATGTGACTTAACATGTAGACTGTAACGAAGTTTTTTGTTGAAATGTCAACTTTTCCTTTAAAAAATCAGTAATGCTACAATATCATTCTTTAATAAATTATTATTAAAATGTGCATTTTTATATTGTAATACGGAGTTGACGCGATGTGAGGGCTAATTGCTTTTTGAGCTTTTAATTTCTCAGGGTTTTCGAGATTTGTTATGGCTTTTGGTGCAGATTTGGCAGACTAGAGATTTTGTAAGTGGAATCCAGACTGCAAGCTGTGGTAAAATAATGTCTGTTGATGAATCACAGATATAGGGGTGGGCACCCACTTGCATTTTTTCCCCTGCAATACGACAGAGATGATTATGAAACCAATGATTTTTAATGGTTTCATGCTCATTTGTGATGTTTCAGCAGAGCTTTGCATCGCAGAGAAGAAATCTGCGATACCGCTCAGTGTTTTCAATGGGGCCAGTGGCAGCAGCGCTAGCCCCTTTGAAAACATAGGGAGTATATCACGGACTTCGGCCACAGCTGTGGCAGAGGTCCAGGATGCTATCCCATTGCTTTCAATTGGGTCGGCGCTGCTGCCGGCCCCATTAAAAGCAGTGGTTTTGTGGCAACCCCCGCAGCATGATTTTCGGGGAAGGGCTTGAAATATAATTTGATGAATAGCTAAGCGCTGCCTGTAATTGGCTGAGCGCTCAGCCAATCATCACAGCCCTTTCAGGAGGTGGGAATTTTTAAATCCCCTCCTGCTGAAAGTTCTGGACAGCAGTGCAGGGGAACCAGCCAGAGGACGAGCCTGAGCGGCGGAGAGGTGAGTAAAGATTTTTTTTGTTTTTTTACCCCGCTAGGGATGATTTTCAGGGAAACAATGGGATAGCATCTTGGACTTGTGCCACAGCTGTCACAGCTATGGCACATGATTGCTTCATCCCTGCGGTCCCTGCGGGGATGAGGGAAACTCCTGTCACAGCTGTGGCAGAAGTCCGCGATATGCTCAATGTTTTCAATGGGCTAGCGCTGCTGCCGCTGGCCCCATTGAGAACACTGGCGATATCACAGCGTTTTCTTTGTGCTGCGAGGCGAGTGTTTTCACTCGCAGGGCAAGAAATAAAAACGCCAGTAGGACTTTAAGGACTGACATTTTCCATTTTTTTGTTTTTGTTTTTTTATCCCAGCCTCTCAGGGTCCATGAATGTTTATATTTTTTGTCAACAGAACTGTATGCTGGCTTATTTTCTTCCTGACAAGTTGTATTTGACACTGTTACCATTTAATGTACTATAAATGTATTGTCTAACTTAAAAAAAATAAGTAGAGTAAAATAGAAAAATTGCAATTGCACCATTATTACTTAAGTTTTATTTTTTATGGCATGCAAGGGGTAAAACAGACATGTTCCCTTTATTCAGTCCATGTTTTATTACAATACCAAAGTTTTTTAGGTTTTACTCTTTCTAAAGAGGCCCATAGCATTTTTAGTTTTTATTGGTACTAATTTTCAGTACCTACGACTTCGTGATCACTTTAGAATAATTTATTTTACTTGAAAGGCTTTTTTTTTTAATTTTTAATATTTTTTGATCCTTTATATTTTAAAAATGTTATTAAACTTAATTTACCTTTCTTTTTAGTCCTCATAGGGGAATTGAACTTGCAGTTGTCAGATCACTTCTACAATATACTGCAATACTTACAGTATGTTGTACTTTTACTGTCACCAATTTAAGCCCTGTCTGTGGCCTGCTGTGAAATCCATGGCAGACCTGGGAGTCTCTGCAATTGCACCCCATCTGGGTAACTGCTTAGACACAATTGTCATCTTGGTCCGCAGCATCTATAAAGTTAAATGGGAACAATCAGAACTGCTGTATGAACCAGCTGACAGCCACCAGGCTTGCAGTGGGTTTGAGAACATCCGCCTGTCACAGCTACATCATAAAGGAGGTGGTGAAGGAGTTCAAAAGATATAGAGTCAAAGATTTTTTGTGGCCTCTTATCTAGATCCGATGATGACTTGAGACCCTTTTACACACAATGATTATCGCTCAAAATTTGCTCAAAAGCCATCTTTTGAGCGATAATTGTTGTGTGTAAATGTGTGCCCATCGTGCACTTACCATGCACATTTCGTCCATCGCTGACTTCAGGCTAACATTCTTTAACAGCTGCTGTCCCGCTGGAGAACAATAGTGATGAAATAGAGAGCAGACCACCTGCTGTTCTCTAAATACATGCAATGAAGTACTAAAGGGCTGATTTAGACCATTAGTACCTATGCAAAATGATCGCTCAAAACTGTCAGTTTCTGGTGGATTTTAAGTGATCATCTGTGTGTGTCTTTACTTGACATTTTCTTTTCCTGTTTAACTATGTTGGTTTTATGCCTAACAAAAAATGAATGTCACAAAAAATACATAGTAGTCCTGTTAGTCAGACCTTGGGATAGAACCCCAAATGTCACTATTGGATTGGGCTCGGCTAAACTGGTGGGGCAGAGTCTGAGGGATTTTGTAGTTTTCACTTTAAGGCTAAATCATACAAGAGAATTTTGGATTTTCCATCTGGGAGCTGTCCAAGTGCACACAAGACTAGATTTAGGCCCCACCCCCAGAGTACTAAGTATGTCATTTCACAGATCTGTTTTTTCACATGGTCTGCATGAAACAAATCACAGAATGCACTATTTTGGTCTGATTTGAAGGCAGACTTGTCCATTTAGGTCAACAGATTTGTTAATATGAACAGGACACAAATGGCATCAGTGTGTTGGCCATTTTTTGTAGATGCAACACAGGAAAGTTTTTAAAAGCTCATGTGAATTAGCCCTTAAAGAGGTATTCCTGTCTCAGCTAAGCATGACTAAGATTGGAATACCAGTGGCCCCCAAAAGATGAGGTATTACGGAAACAGCTAGACTGGCTTTTCTACACTGTTTCAATAACTCCCATAGAAGTGAATGGAAATTACAGAAACAATGTAGCACAGACAGTTCATCTGTTTCTTTATTACCGGACGCTGTTGGTCACATTGGTAAACTAAGAGTTGGGAGACTCCGTTCTGGAAATAGGTATGCGTTGCAAAGATGAGACTTAAATTTATCAGCTATTTAGGGCATATCCTGCATTTCTATCCTTATAGGGGAATGGACATGTGAGGGCATCCCCAGATTGCATTCCAGGAATAGTTTTTTTTAATTAGAATCCACAAACAAGAGCACTACAATAGAAATCTGAGGGCTAACAGACTTCATACAACTCCATTATACAGATACAAGTTAAGGCAGGCAGTAATTCAAAGCAGAGTCCTGCAACAGTCATTATAAGATCCAAGATGGTCAAGCACTTTCACAAAAGAACAGGCGCCAAGGTGTGGCATTTCTGAGCAGGTGATATAATCAAAGGTAATCAGCCTCAGGCCAATCACTGACCATCTGACATTGACTATATCTTTTACTCTTTTGCTGCCAGGGCCTTTTGGACATTTTGCACCTCTGGTAGCCGGAATAATTTTTACACCTTTAACACCTACAAATAAAATCTAACTTTCATGATGTCATATACAATTCAGCCTGGTGGGTTGCCCTACCTCTCAAAAGTGAACCACACTGGCACTGCCGCCCTGGTCTCCCTCAGCGTTTAAAGCCAGACTGCTTGCTGCAAAAATAATGGTAAATAATACCAATAACTATGAGGTTTTAGTTAAAGGGGTTGTCCCGCGGCAGCAAGTGGGTCTATACACTTCTGTATGGCCATAATAATGCACTTTGTAATGTACATTGTGCATTAATTATGAGCCATACAGAAGTTATAAAAAGTTTTATACTTACCTGCTCCGTTGCTAGCGTCCTCGTCTCCATGGAGCCGACTAATTTTTGGCCTCCGATGGCCAAATTAGCCGCGCTTGCGCAGTCCGGGTCTTCAGCAGTCTTCTATGGAGCCGCTCGTGCCAGAGAGCGGCTCCGTGTAGCTCCGCCCCGTCACGTGCCGATTCCAGCCAATCAGGAGGCTGGAATCGGCAGTGGACCGCACAGAAGAGCTGCGGTCCACGAAGGTAGAAGATCCCGGCGGCCATCTTCAGCAGGTGAGTATGAAGACGCCGGACCGCCGGGATTCAGGTAAGCGCTGTGCGGGTGGTTTTTTTAACCCCTGCATCGGGGTTGTCTCGCGCCGAACGGGGGGGGGGGTTAAAAAAAAAAAAAAAACCCGTTTCGGCGCGGGACATCTCCTTTAAATGGCCACTCCAGTGATTTTTTTAATCCTTTCATGATGTAGCTATCTCCCCAGTATATATATATATATATATATATATATATATATATATATATATATTATATATATATATATATATATATATATATATATATATATATGCTAGTGTTGCATTGGTTAGTTGTTTCTTTTGTATCTGAATCTTCTGGCCTCCTTCACCTCAGATGAGCATGATGTCTCAGTTGTGATCAGCTCAGATCTACTTGGGGTTATGGATTAATTTTTTAGGCAATGTGATGCTATTACATAGATCTACCACAACAACAGGGTAATACAGGCACGTTTAGCACAGTTACTGATGATGATCACGCAGTTATAATAGAGGAGATCACAGCTCATCCTCCTGACTGCATCATTATGGTCCGTAGTTTATATAGGTGAATATAGAAGGTAACAATCAAGGTAATGATCATTAAACTGTACCTCCTGCTGCTTTTGGTATGACTCTAGCTAATAATGGGTTGATTGCATCATCGGATAGATGTGAAGGTGAAACAAAAAATCTCAGCCTCAAGATGGTGGCTGACAGGGGGCTGCACTACATGGAAATGCCTGGAATACATAGAGGAGACCGCCAGAGTGTGACAGGCAATCATGTGAGGGGGGCAGGTATGGTAAAATATGTTTTTGCCAGAGTAACAAAAAAAGAACAAATTAATAGGGCAGTGCCTTGATGTTCTTATGGTCAATTAAGTATAAATGAAGAAACTCCTATATAGGAGTAAGGGGATTTAACTGGTGCTATGCAGAGAGTCCAGGGGTACTCGGGATCCCACCCGCTAGCATCTGGAGTCCTGGCAGGCTTTGGTGTTAGTTGATCCATTTTATATCCCACAATGTATCCATAGTCATGGAGAGCAGCACACAAACATCCCCAATTTCTCCATGTGAAATGGTTATAGGGAAAAAGGAAAATGCACAAAAAAGGCACAAAAATAGTTCCCTCTGCGCTCGTGTGAAACCAAAATAATTTGTTTTAGGTCCTCTAAATGAGAAAAAAGAGAGGTGGGCGCTTCTTAAAGGTGGTCCCTGGAAAACCCTCTCCTGGAGTCCTAAGCCAATTTGTATCCCAATGTAGATTATTGGTGATTTTTATGGTTAAGAAATGACAAGGTTATGTCACACATTTCGTCGCTATACAAAACGCCTTTTCCAAGCATATGGACAACATGAATAAATAGCAACATTTATATAGTACATCATTAAAATTTACTAGAATTCGTTTGTTTGCTGTTTCCATGTGGATCGCAGGATGCCGGTCGATAACAGGACGTCATTGATGGGCGCATGCATCCGTCGATGAGTTGCGTGATGACATCCACCACCGCCACAACAGGAACACGTGACCCAGAATAACTTTAGCAAATCCAAAAGAGACAATATACAAGAAATTGTGAAATAGGCAGATAAATAGGGATATAAGATCACTCTATATAAAAAAATTTCTATCAGGAAAGATACACTAATATAAATAAACATATTAAAGAATAAAAACAGAATAGCATCTATAAAAATAGCCAAATTCATCTAAAATAGTATATATAAAACCAAACTTGATAATTATATATAGAAAATAGAGATGAGCGAACCTACTCATTTCGAGTAATTACTCGATCGAGCACCGCGATTTTCAAGTACCTCCGTACTCGGGTGAAAAGATTCGGGGGGGCGCCGGGGGGCGGGGGGAGGCGTGGCGGAGCGGGGGATAGCAGCGGGGAACAGGGGGGAGCCCTCTCTCTCTCCCTGTCCCCCCCCCACTCCCCGCTGCAACCCCCCACTCACCCACGGCGCCCCCGAATCTTTTCGCCCGAGTACGGAAGTACTTGAAAATCGCGGCGCTCAGGTGAAAAAGGGGCGTGGCCGAGTAGGTTCGCTCATTTCTAATAGAAAACCATAATTAATACTAAATGTAATCATGTCAATTTCACATATACAATTAGCCCATTCCATATGAAAAAAATGGGGTTATTAATGATAAAACTACAAGATTAAAAAAACGGGCATATAAATGGTTTATTTTCACATCTACAATAAAAAATCATCCTATCTTCTCCAATACTTCATTTAATCCATTGGGAACAAGCGTGGATTAAAACATCTCTTTGGATCTTAGATGCATAAAGAACCCTGATTTTACATATTCTAGGGGGGAAGAGCGGGGGGAGGGGGGGTTACACATAATGTAGAGGCATCTCTACTGTGAACATATAAGAAATGATCAGATACACTATGTTTGATAGATTCATTTGTTAGACCTATGTTTGTTTATACGTGTTCTGAGTGCGTTGATGGTTCTTCCTACGTACCTTAATCCGCACGGACAGTCAATGAGATATATCAAATAGCTTGTACCTTTTTAACAGGATGAGGGTTCCAGAAAAGTTTATGAAATAGTAAATTCTGTCTGTACCAGTAATGTTTGGGGAGTGAATCATAATTGTGTCCCTAATAACGCGTACGTCTTCCTCTTTGAAGATGGTCTCACCTAAAAAGTTCATGAATCGAAAGTCCTGGTGTACCAAGTCATTACTTATGAGACAACGAGCTTATATGATGACAGTTTGGTATCTTGCTTAATCTTTTGTTTGAGTGTTCTAAATTTGTTGGGGTTTAGCTGCAGGTATGGCGTAAAACCGCTTATCCACGGTATGAGTTTGTGCTTTTTATTGGTTTTGTGCCAGATGTTGAAGGTTAGTTGGGTAAAAGGATTTTGAATCTCCTTAAGTTTGACTTTGTTGTATGGGGTAGATATTTCTGATTATCCTATAGGGAAAGAAGCTCCAGCTCCACCAAAAGTTTGGGATTTGATTGGCAGATCAGGTCAACCAGGTGGTTCAGGTGTGAAGCAGTCCTGTAAGTTTCAAAGTGTGGAAGACCTCTGTCACTCTCTCAGAGTGGTTGACTACCTGAGTATAAGTGTCCTCCAGGGTTTGTACTCTTGAGTAGAGTTGTTTGACATCTTTAATTGAGTAAATTCTTTGAATAAGTCTCTTACACAATTTTTTGTTGGCAAGGACTTAATATAATCTTTCAGTTTAGAGACTTCCTGCGCTTGTACTCCTTCTTCGAGGTCGCTATCGGAGTCTGAGTCTGGGGGCGGAGCTAGTAGAGAAGAGTTCTTCTGTGATGTTCCTTGTCTTCATGGGTTTCAGATTTTCAGGTGTTAGTTTTTTTTTAAGAGTTTTCCGTTTTCAAAGGATCTGTTAGGCGTTTTAGTATTTTTTGTTTGCTTCAGGATTGGTGATTCTGGTATTTTCCCCAATTGTGTCTGCTTTCAGATATCACTACGCTGGGAGAAAGGTACACCTTCTTTGTTCACATCAATAAGTTGTTATCTTGCGGTTGTTTTTCGGAGTACTGCAAGACCATATTAGAGCATTCTGTACAGTTGAACCTTTGGCTTCATTGGTTGAAAAATTTTGTCTTATGGGATTTTCTGTATATATCATTTTTGGCCACTAGGTGGTGGTATAGTCCACTAGTTAGAGGTCATTAACATGGAGACATGATTGCTGCTGCCAGAAGGTGAGACTGTCTGTGCATGTTCTGAAATGTCTCTGAGCAGTACAATTCAGGCCCTTTTTATCTGGCGGGTATAGTTATAACTTCAGCTCCCTGTTTGGGTCACTCTGGCGAACCCCCAGCAGTATGTGACTGTGTGGTGGTAGAGGTGCTGCAGCAGCTTCACTCCCCCTGTCCTCTGGTCACTATATCAGGGGGCTGTATTCAGGGCCCGTGCCTCCCCTTCTCTCCCCTCCCTTCCCAGATGTGGATAAAGCTGCAAGCCCTCTCCTCTTGGACTCTAAGATGGCGGCTGTCCAGTGGGGGAAGGGTGGGTTGTTGCTGATCCTGGAAGGCACTCAGTACATGGCACCCCACAGCCACTGGTTCTGGAGAGCAGTGGGTACAGAGCAGGTCCCCGGGGTCCTCTGTCACAGGGGTCAAGTCCCTGGTGAGGATATGCGCTGGGCTGCTGGCCGCTGCCAGCGGTGAGTTTAGAATCATAGAATGGTAAAGTTGGAAGGGACCTCCAGGGCCATCGGGTCCAACCCCCTGCTCAATGCAGGATTCACTAAATCATCCCAGACAGATATTTGTCCAGCTTTTGTTTGAAGACTTCCATTGAAGGAGAACTCACCACCTCCCGTGGTAAGCTGTCATTGATCGCCCTCACTGTCTAATATCTAATTTGTGTCTCCTCCCTTTCAGTTTCATCCCATTGCTTCTAGTCTTTCCTTGTACAAATGAGAATAGGGCTGATCCCTCTGCACTGTGACAGCCCTTCAGATATTTGTAGACAGCTATTAAGCCTCCTCTTAGCCTTCTCTTCTGCAAGCTAAACATTCCCAGATCCGTTCCTCATAGGACATGATTTGTAGACCACTCACCATCTTGGTAACTCTTCTCTGAACTTGCTCCAGTTTGTCTATGTCTTTTTGAAAGTGGGGTGCCCAGAACTGGACACAGTATTCCAGAAAAGGTCTGACTTAGGCCGCCTGCAGACGACCGGGTCGAATCCCGCTGTGAGAATTCTCGCAGTGGGATGCGGACCCGTGCCCCTGCAGAGGCCTGCAGCTCACCCGCTCCTGGCGTCATCCGTCTCTGCCATGCGCCGGCTGCTAGCCAGCCGGCACATTCGCAAAGCGGAGCCGGCCCGTCACTACTGACATTTCTGTGCGGGTGTTTGCGATACCAGCACAGAAACAGAACATGCTGAAATTTTTTCCCCCCCGCGTGTTTTCACGTGGACAAATCGCGGCGGTGTGCATAGGATTGTGTTTTGTAATGCAATGCTGTGCTGGCGGGCATGGACGGAAATTCTGCAGGAAGTCCAGCTGCGGAATTTCCGCCCGTGTGCAGGGGGCCTAAGGAAGAGTAGAGGGGGATAATTACCTCGCATGATCTAGACTCTATGCTTCTCTTAATACATCCCAGAATTGTATTTGCCTTTCTTGCTGCTGCATGATATTGTTCACTCATGTTCAGTCTATGATCTGTTAGTATACCCAAGTCTTTTTCATATGTGCTGCTTCTTAGCCTAATTCCTCCCATTCTGTATGTGCTTTTTTCATTTGTCTTGCCCAGATGTAGGACTTTCCATTTCTCCTTGTTAAATACCATTCTGTTAGTCGCCGCCCACTGTGCAAGCTTTTCTAGATCTTTTTAAATACTCTCTCTTCCCGAGTGTTAGCTATTAGAGATGAGCGAACGTACTCAGCCACGCCCCTTTTTCGCCCGAGTACCACGATTTTCGAGTACTTCTGTACTCGGGCGAAAAGATTCGGGGGGCGCCGTGGGTGAGTGGGGGGTTGCAGCGGGGAATGGGGGGGAGAGGGAGAGAGAGAGGGCTCCCCCCTGTTCCCCGCTGCTACCCCCCACGCCGCCAAGCCTCCCCCTGCCCCCCGGCGCCCCCCGAATCTTTTCACCCGAGTACTGAAGTACTCGAAAATCGCAGTGCTCGATCGAGTAATTACTCGAAACGAGTACGTTCGCTCATCTCTATTAGCTATCCCTCCTAGCTTTGTGTCGTCAGCAAATTTGATACGTTTCTCATCAATTCTCTTCTCCAGATCATTTATAAAAATGTTGAACAACACTGGGCCTAGGACAGAGCCTTGTGGTACCCCACTTAATACAGTCTTCCACTTGGATGTGCAGCCATTTATGACAACTCTTTGAGTACGATCACTCAGCCAGTTGAGAATCCACCTAACAGTTGCCTTGTCAATCCCATATCTGGTCATTTTTTCAATAAGTATGGTATGAGGTACTTTGTCAAATGTTTTACTAAAGTCAAGAAAAACTATATCCACTGCATTTTCCTGATCAACCCAGTCGGTGATTCTGTCATAGAAGGAAATTAGATTTGTCTTTCATGACTTGTTTGTTACAAACCCATTCTGGATCTGGTTAATTACTCCATTTTTATCCAAGTACTTGCATACATGCTGTTTAATAATTTGTTCAAAGGGCTTTCCCGGTATAGACGTCAGGCTGACAGGCCTGTAGTTTCCTGGACCCACCTTCTTCCTTTTTTTGAAGATAGGGACAACATTTACCCTTTTCCAATCTTCTGGGACTTCTCCTGTTCCCCTGAAATTTTCAAAGATTATGGCGAGTGGTTCAGCAATTACCTCTGCTGCTTCCCTTAGTATCCTAGGATGTACCGTGTTTCCCCGAAAATAAGGCACCCCCTGAAAATAAGACATCCCCCGAAATTCGCAGAAGTCCCAAATATAGGGCACCCCCGATAGTAAGGCATAGTAAAGTGTGCAGGCAAGTCAAGAGGCCCGTCCCCTGCTGCCATCCTCGTCGTCTCCTACCTCCAGATGTATAGGTAGATCTGCAGACAGTCTGCTGTTATCCTGTCCCTGCTGTGCTGTACGAGTGTGCTGTTGTGAGCTCCCCTTGCTGGCTGGAAAAGTCCATACTGTACGTTCTGTTACTGCTGTACATGTCTGCTGTGATGAGCTCCCCCTGGTGGCCGGAAGCTACAATACCATCCCTGCTTACAAGTGGTCCAGGACCTTCTGTCTGCAGACAGGTACGTTACTTTACAGCCCTTATTTTTTTATGGCTCTGTGTGTGAGTCAGGCATCCTGTGTGATTCTTAAGGCTGGGTTATCACAGAGCGTATTTCCAGCGGAAATCTCGCAGTTTGGCCACAGCGATAAACAGCGAGATTTCCGCCGGGAAAGCGCTGCTTCAAAACCCACGGTACTTAGCCGCTTGTTTTGAAGCGACCTAGCTGCACGTTTTTCCGTTTCTGTGGCCGGTGAATCCGCACCACAACACTGGCTTCTCCCAGCTTTGCTGTGACAGATTTGCTGTCCCATATGGACGAGATTTCTGAGAAATTTCGTCCACAAAGCTAGCCAATTGAGGGATTAGTGGCCACAGACGGATTTGCCGCGGCGAAATAAGACACCCCCTGAAAATAAGACGTAGCACATATTTGTGAACAAAAATTAATATAAGACGCGTCTTATTTTCGGGGAAACAGGGTAATTCATCTAGACCTTGAGACTTGAATTCATGTAAGTTAGCTAAGTGTTCTGTCACCATCTTTCTGCTTATAGATAGCCTGCATTATTTTATTCCCCCAGTAGCACAGGGAAGATCAGTTGATGTTACATCTACTTTCTGAAAGAAAACAGATACAAAATAGGAATTTAAGAGTTCGGCCTTCTCAACATCATTCTTAACCAATTCACCATTTTCATCCTGTAAGCATCCAATAGCATCTTTGACTTTTCTTTTGCTTTTGATATAGCCTCAAAATCATTTTTTATTGCTTTTGGCCTCTGAAGCGAGGCTCAATTCATTACTAGCTTTTCTGACACTTGTCCTACAGACCTTCTGCAGACCACATTATATTCTTCTTGAGATATTCCCCCCTCCCAGTATGTCAGGAGACATGGGTCTGTGGCTTCACAGAGCACCGCGATCTACTCTGTTGCAGGCGGGAAGGAGGGTACCTGGTGCTGCCGCTGCCGTATCCTTGCAGTGCGAGGTGTATGTGCCAGGGGTCCGGCTACTTTAGTCCGGCGATTGGATAATTGAGCTGGCGGGGCTAGTCCGCGGCCATCTCACCCGCGGTGCATTGTTGGTGTTGCTCCAAGGTCTCCACGAGAGCCGGAGAGTGTGACTGGAGGGCACC
Source organism: Eleutherodactylus coqui (assembly GCF_035609145.1). Taxonomy (NCBI): domain Eukaryota; kingdom Metazoa; phylum Chordata; class Amphibia; order Anura; family Eleutherodactylidae; genus Eleutherodactylus; species Eleutherodactylus coqui. The sequence continues at coordinate 65,830,963 of NC_089840.1, read as the reverse complement.
AAGGGGTGCTTTGTGTCCTCTTTTTTGCCGGATTGGCACCAAGAGGTGCTTTGTGTTCTCTTTTCTACCGGATGGCCTGAGCTTTTAGCTAAAGATAGCTTTTAATGGTGGAACTCGGGACTATGCGACTTTCCTTCAGGCTTGCCCCCCCCAATGGTACAGCTTTTAATGTGTATTTTGGTTGGAAATTGACAGGGATTTTGGTGTGGATTTTCCGCTGCCGAAACGTCACACCGATTCTGCTGCGTGTAAAACCATAAACATCTTCAAGGAAACTGTTCTAACAGAGAAGACAATTGTCTTACAAGATGTGAAAGCAAGCAATGTCTAAACATTTAATAACAATTCATACCTTCACTAAGAAGGCTGATGGTTACATGTTAAATCAGATCCAGCACATCAAAGGACCTTGCCCAACCTCACCTCCCAATAACTGGTTTGTTTTAGCACACGGGTCGCCTGCACTGCCAACAAAAGGCAGGGAGGGGAAACCATTGCCTGTCTGTGAACTGCTGATTAATGGCCAATAGACCCAGATGGTTTGCATTGTTGCGAAGCCTGGTGCCTAGTTTGAGGTCACAACCATAGACTTGGCTTCCAGGATATTGATCTGTTCCCAAACTGATGATGAAATCCATTTGAGGTCATAGTAAAAACTGTGAAGAAGAAATGTTTTCTAAGAGTGCTGCCAGTCATATTTATGGTATTGATCTTCCCAATCAATACTGGTGGCACAATAATCAGTTGCCATACCTTATTGTCAACAGTTCGTAAAGAAGACTCCGCCCAAAGAATAAAATATAACATTTCACATTATGATTTGAAATCCTTGTTAATAGTAAAATACTCTGCATGTAAATATTTAGTTATTCCTATTTTGTAACATACAATGGAATATGGCTACACAAACACACATAAGAGAGTATTGTCATCTACTTGCGGAACTTATAGTTATGATGCAAATTATTCATGCAATGCATAAGCCAAGCTCTGGGCCGGTGTTAAATACAATCTTTAGGGATATATCATGGTAAACAGTAAGGAGTGACATTTTGGTCCTGCAAAGCCTTTTACAAGCAATATCCTTTGGTTTTCTTTCAGATATAGTGAAACAAAAAGCAATGGAAATACCACTCATTTTGGGATTTTCATGGCTGCTTAGCCTGTACTCACACATTTCCATATAGATTGGTAAATTGCCACAGGCATGGTGTGAATAGAGCCTCTGGGTTTCCATGGCTTAAAGGGTTTGTACCATGTTATAAAGGTATTCTGTATCCAAAGGGATAGGGAATACCTTTATGATCGGTGGGAGTTCAACTACTGGGACCCTCACTGATCTTGAGAACGGGGGTCACGTAGGTCCCTACATGAATGAAGCTGCAGTCGCACATGCACACCGATGCTACTCTATTCATTTTAATAAGAACACTGGAAATTGCCGAGTACAAGCACTCAGTAATCCCCAGCATCATACTTCAAATTGATCATAACCGCCACTTCTCTCAGGCCGGGTCCTTTGGGAACACTGTTAATGTGATCGGTAGGAATCCTACAGGGGATTAATCGATTTTAATCCTCCTTAACCAGCTCTGCACTTCCTCCTGTGTTAGGTATGCAATATTTGGTGAGTGGTTCATTTTATTCCCCTGCATCTCGTGAGACATTTCCTTTTCGCTTGTGAATACACTTGAAAAGAAACTATTTAATAGATTTGCCTTCCCCCCATCATCTTCTATGATTTCTTCTGCATAATTTGTTAAAGGGCCAGTGCTCTCAGTGCAAATCCTTTTGCTGTTAATAGAGTTGAAGAATAGTTTAGGGTTATTTTTGCTCTCTCTGGCGACCAATCTTTCTGTCTCCTCCTTAGCAATTTTGATCTTTTCTTTACATATTTTGTTTTTTCCCCCTGTATGATTTTAGTGCTTCTTCGCTGCATTCTTGTTTTAGTAGTTTGAACTCTTTCTTTTTTTCATTTATCGCCCCCTTACAGTCTTGTCAAGCCACATTGGTTTCCTTCTACTTGTGGTTCTTTTTTTTTTTTAAAGAGTATGAACTGCTCACATGAGGCGATTAGGATGTTTTTAAACTTTTCCCGTTTGTTGTCTCTACTGATTTTTTTGAGGATGTTTTCCCAATTAATATTACTGAAAGTGGTTCTGAGCTGATCAAATTTTTCTTTACTAAAGTTTTTTTTTGTCGCTCCCTGATGAGGTTTCTTATTGAATGACAGCTGGAAATTAATTATATTGAGGTCGCTATTTCCCAAGTGTCCCTCAACCTGCACCCCCATTATTCAGTCCAGTTTGTTAGTACTAAGTCCAGAGTTGCCCTCTCTCTAGTTGGCTCCTGCACAAGTTGGGTAAGGTAGTTATCTTTAATTGTTTTCAAGAACTTATCCCCCTTGTGAGATTTGCAGGTTTCGTTTTCCCATACTATATCCGGATCAAGTCCCCCATAATAATTACTTCATTGCAGTTTGACACCTATTCTATCTGCCTTAATAGTAAGATTTCAGTTTCTTCTGTTGCTTTTGGTGGCCTAGGGAAAACCCCTATCAGTAATTTGTTATTTTTTTTGCCCCGTATTTCTACCCACAGCGATTCCACGTGCTCATCTCCTGCCCCTATATCCTCCCAGAGCCTCGGCATTACACAGGATTAAACGTATAGACACACCCCTTCCCCTTTCTGTTCACCATGGTCTCTTCTGAAGAAATTGTAACCCTGTAAATTCACCGCCCAATCGCACTTATCGCTTCAAGCTCACCTACTTTGCCGATCAGACTGCTTGTAGTTGTAGCCATACAATTTATATGGTTGTTTCTGTTCTTTAAATTCACTCTGCTATAATTAACACTAGAGATGAGCGAGTACCAAAATGCTCGGGTGCTCGTTACTCGAGTCAAACTTTTCATAATGCTCGAGAGCTCGTTTTGAGTAACAAACCCCTTTGAAGGCATTTTTTCCAGCTGACCGATGCTCCGCATAGGGTAGTTTGTGTGAAACATCTGAAAACATCAGAAAGTCATGAAAACACCACAGAAACGGATAGGGAACATCAGGGGCAGCATGCATGGGTGCATCTGAGGCTCCCAGGTCCCACTATTAAGCCAAATTGGGGGCAGGAGCCTGGCGGTCACCCCCCCTAACTATTTACTTGGGATAGACCATAAGCAGCAAGGCACGTGCTGGCACATCCTAGCTAAGCACCACACTAGCTGCAACCAAGGACAATCACCACCGGTGGGTGACACTACTACCTCTTCTCCTGGGTTACATGTTGGCATTGCTATCCAACCTCCCGCACGACCCTTCATCCACAGCGCACACAAAATTTTCCCTGCGCAGCGTTCAGCTGCCCACATACCACACGGTCGCTGGATAGCCACACCACCCACATGTCTATTTTTAAGTGCATCTTGGATGAGGAGGAACCAGAAAAACACACTGCAGAGGGTTGGCAGGGCCTGCCAGTGACCCTCTTTGAAAGTGTGGGCAATAGCCCACAATGCGGATGAGAATTTATGATAAATTGACATACGATCATAATTCCAATCCCATGCCACCTCCGTCACAAAATTGTCAGGAGCCGCAAACGTGGGCATAAAGGAGACTCAGATGCCAGCACCTCTACACATCTCCACAATGCAGCAGAGCATACTAACACAAAAGATTGTTTTTAAGCATGATGTGTCGCAAAAGCAGCCACCACAGGTATACACCCTGTGAATGTCTCATCATTAAATAAGTTACGCTTCCTGTGAACGCTCCAATCCAGTATTTCGGATAACTGTGGTAATTTGTAACATGAGAGGTAATACATGCCGACCAGCGCTGATCCCCAGACCCCAAGGAGGAGGAGGTGGCATAATAAGCCCGAGAAACCGTGACCGAGGTAGGACCTGCAATTGTCTGTGTGGGAAGCATGTGAGCTGGCCCAGGGGCAGGCTCGGTCCCAGCCTCCACCTTGTGTGACCCAAGGTGCCGCGAGTTACATAGCTATGGGAAACCCATGCGTCCCTACTAGAGATGAGCGAACGTACTCGTCCGAGCTTGATGCTCGTTCGAGTATTAGGGTGTTCGAGATGCTTGTTACTAGAGACGAGCACCACGCGATGTTCGAGTTACTTTCACTTTTATCTCTGAGACATTTGCGCGCTTTTCTGGCCAATAGAAAGACAGGGAAGGCATTACAACTTCCTCCTGTGATGTTCCAGCCCTATACCACCCCCCTGCAGTGAGTGGCTGGGGAGATCAGGTGTCACCCGAGTATTTAAATCTGCCCCACCCGCGGCTCACCACAGATGCATTCTGACATAGATCAGGGAAAGTGCTAGTGATGCTGGAGCTGCTATAGGGAGAGTGTTAGGTGTAATATTAGGCTTCAAGAACCCCAACGGTCCTTCTTAGGGCCACATCTGACCGTGTGCAGTACTGTTGAGGCTGCTTTTAGCAGTGTTGCACTTTTTTTTTTTTGTATATCGGGCGTGCAGAGCATTGCGTCCTCAGTCTGCAGTCATTGTACATAGTATAGGGCCAGTACTGGTGAGGCAGGGACAGTGGGAAAGGTGAAAGAGATATACAGGCTATATAGGCAGTGGGCTTTTTCAAACAAATTTGGGAAAAATACTTTATTTGGGCTGCCTGTGACCGTCTTCAGTGTACTGCGTGTCTGCTGGGGGTAGTAGTCCTAATTAATACGCAGCTAAGTGTTACAGCAGGCTTGCGCAAAATTGTTTCCTGGCTCTGCGTTGCCCGTTACATCACCGCCGTCATCCCGTCCAGAGGGAAACAGTATACATATATACGCTGCCTACAGTATCTGTCTGCTGTCTTAGCTCAGCCTTTAAAAAAATAGAAGCAAAATACTTAAGGCCTACTAGTGGCTTTTGGACACTTTACTGCTTCTGCGCTGTGAATTCCACTAGCTCAGTCATAGGCACCTACGTCTCACTACAGGCGTGCGCAAAATTCTTTCCTGGCTCTGCGTTGCCCGTTACATCACCGCCGTCATCCCGTCCAGAGGGAAACAGTCTGCAGTAATTTTACATAGTATAGGGACAGTACTGGTGAGGCAGGAACAGTGGGAAAGGTGAAAGAGATATACTGTCTATATAGGCAGTGGGCTTTTTCAAACAAATTTGGGAAAAGTACTATATTTGGGCTGCCTGTGACCGTCTTCAGTGTACTGCGTGTCTGCTGGGGGTAGTCGTCCTAATTAATACGCAGCTAAGTGTTACAGCAGGCTTGCGCAAAATTGTTTCCTGGCTCTGTGTTGCCCGTTACATCACTGCTGTCATCCCGTCCAGAGGGAAACAGTATACATATATACGCTGCCTACAGTATCTGTCTGCTGTCTCAGCTCAGCCTTTAAAAAAATAGAAGCAAAATACTTAAGGCCTACTAGTGGCCTTTGGACACTTTACTGCTTCTGCGCTGTGAATTCCACTAGCTCAGTCATACGCACCTACGTCTCACTACAGGCGTGCACAAAATTCTTTCCTGGCTCTGCTGTGCATTCCGTAAGCGAAGTCAGCCTCCAACCACAGGCCAATAAGCGACACATTTAATTACAGCGTTCTGTTTCTGCACTACTGGTAATACACCATGCTGAGGGGTAGGGGTAGGCCTAGAGGACGTGGACGCGGGCGAGGACGCGGAGGCCCAAGTCAGGGTGTGGGCACAGGCCGAGCTCCTGATCCAGGTGTATCGCAGCGCTAGTGGCAGAAGGCACAGTTCCGAGGGCCAGGTAGCAGGGGAGGCGCGGAGATCAGGCAGCATGTACAGCACAGGCAGGGGAACACTCTCTAAGGCCTTTGACAGCTTTCTGGCTCCCCAGCAAGCCTGTGTCACCGCTCCCCAGTCAAGGCTGAGTCGGCGGGAGCACTGTAAAAGGATGGTGAGGGAGTACGTAGCCGATCACACGACCGTCCTCCGTGACGCCTCTGCCCCCTACAACTACTGGGTATCGAAGCTGGACACGTGGCCTGAACTCGCGCTGTATGCCCTGGAGGTGCTTGCTTGTCCTGCGGCTAGCGTCTTGTCAGAGAGGGTGTTTAGTGCGGCTGGGGGAATCATCACGGATAAGCGTACCCGCCTGTCAACCGACAGTGCCGACAGGCTTACACTCATCAAGATGAACAAAGCCTGGATTTCCCCAGACTTCTCTTCTCCACCAGCGGACAGCAGCGATACCTAAGCAATACGTAGGCTGCACCCGCGGATGGAAGCATCGTTCTCTATCACCATCAAAAATGGGGACCTTTTCGCTTCATCAATCTGTGTCTAATATTCCTCCTCCTCCTCCTGCTCCTCCTCCTGAAACCTCACGTAATCACGCTGAACGGGCAATTTTTCTTAGGTCCACAAGGCTCAGTCATATAACTTTTGTAAACAATGTTTATACGTTTCAATGCTCATTAAAGCGTTGAAACTTGCACCTGAACCAATTTTTATTTTTACTGGGCTGCCTACAGGCCTAGTTACAAATTAAGCCACATTAACCAAAGCGATTAATGGGTTTCACCTGCCCTCTTGGTTGGACATGGGCAATTTTTCTGAGGTACATTAGTACTGTTGGTACACCAATTTTTTTGGGCCCTCGCCTACAGTGTAATCCTAGTAATTTTTAGCCCACCTGCATTAAACCTGACATTACCTCAGCTGTGCTGGGCACTGCAATGGGATATATTTATGTACCGCCGGTGGATTCCAGGGAGCCACCCATGCTGTCGGTCCACACGGAGTTGTAACTGCATGTGTCCACTTCTAAAGAACCCCAGTCTGACTAGGGGCATGCAGTGTGGGCCGAAGCCCACCTGCATTAAACCTGACGTTACCTCAGCTGTGCTGGGCACTGCAATGGGATATATTTATGTATCGCCGGTGGGTTCCAGGGAGCCACCCATGCTGTCGGTCCACACGGAGTTGTAACTACATGTGTCCACTTCTAAAGAACCCCAGTCTGATTGGGGCATGCAGTGTGGGCCGAAGACCACCTGCATTTAATCGGACGTTACCTCAGCTGTGATGGGCAATGCAATGGGATATATTTATGTACCGCCGGTGGCTTCCTGGGACCCACCCATGCTGTCGGTCCACACGGAGGTGTAACTGCATGTGTCCACTTCTAAAGAACCCCAGTCTGACTGGGGCATGCAGTGTGGGCCGAAGCCCACCTGCATTAAACATGACATTACCTCAGCTGTGCTGGGCACTGCAATGGGATATATTTATGTACCGCCGGTGGGTTCCAGGGAGCCACCCATGCTGTCGGTCCACACGGAGTTGTAACTGCATGTGTCCACTTCTAAAGAACCCCAGTCTGACTGGGGCATGCAGTGTGGGCCTAAGCCCACCTGCATTTAATCTGACGTTAGCTCTGCTGTCCAGGGCGCTGCAATGGGATACATTTATGTACAGCTGGTGGGTTCCAGGGAGCCACCCATGCTGTGGGTGCACACGGAATTCCCATTGCGGAGTTGTACCTGCCTGTGACTATTAATAAAAAAACGCGGTCTGTCTGGGGCATACAGACACCTTGACAGAATGAATAGTGTGTGACACATAGGTTCCCCATTGCTATGCCCACGTGTGCAGCTCCTGATGGCAGTGGCACAGGATTCTATTTCTCATTGCTTCTGTACAGCATTGTGGGCTATCGCCCTGCCCCTTTTAAAGAGGGTCGCTGCCTAGCCGTGCCAACCCTCTGCAGTGTGTGCCTGCGGTTCCTCCTCATGGCAGACACACTTATAAATAGACATGAGGGTGGCGAGGCATGAGGGCAGCTGAAGGCTGCGCAGGGACACTTTGGTGTGCGCTGTGGACACTGGGTCGTGCGGGGGGGGGGGGGGGTTGGGCAGCATGTAACCCAAGAGAAGTGGCAGCGGAGTGTCATGCAGGCAGTGATTGTGCTTTGTTGGAGGTAGTGTGGTGCTTAGCTAAGATATGCATTGCTAATGAGGGTTTTTCAGAAGTAAAAATTCTTGGGAGGGGGTGGGCCCACTCTTGCCGCTATTGTGGCTTAATAGTGGGACCTGGGAACTTGAGATGCAGCCCAACATGTAGCCCCTCGCCTGCCCTATCCGTTGCTGTGTCGTTCCCATCACTTTCTTGAATTGCCCTGATTTTCACAAAAGGAAACCTTAGCAAGCATCGGCGAAATACAAAAATGCTCGAGTCGCCCATTAGCTTCAATGGGGTTCGTTATTCGAAACGAACCCTCGAGCATCGTGAAAATTTCATCTCGAGTAACGAGCACCCGAGCATTTTGGTGCTCGCTCATCTCTAATAATTAGTAAATGTGAATTTTCATTTGCCAAATTTGAAATTCTGTGTATATATCTTGGTAGGTGTATCTAAAATACCCATAGAACGTGTTATACTTTCTGGGTAAGCCTGAATATAAGCCTAAGTGAAAAGGGAAAATTTTGCAAAATCACAGAAAAATGGCCAGGTTACTTACCAATTTACTAATACAACATAGATGGGCAGGCAGAAACACCACCTCGCTCAAATGCAAACAGCCCAAATGCTGAATGGGGAGCATTGTGCAGGTGCAAAGTACTGATGAACAACCAGTCACTTCACCTCACTGTAATGAAGGGAGCGGCTACTTGATACTACACTTGCACATAGATAAAGCATAGACAGAGTGCCACTGGTCTGCTGCACATATATACCAGCCCCTCTGGCTAAAGAGTGCTGATTTTTTCATATCCCTCCCAGTAACCTTGTGTTTGCATCCATGCATGTTTTTCTGTAGTTGTGAACAGCAACATGTTCTACGTGTCTGTGCAGGTGGTGGGAATAGTCCTGTTCCGTGTAGTATGCATTCCCTTTTGTGTTGGTGTGAACAATATCCTGTTCTGATTGGATTGTTTTCCATCTAGATCAAGCCAGGCCCTTAGATTCCAGTGTGGGGTGTCCCTATTTGAACAACCACCCTGCTAGCAGGCAGGAATCATGGAGTAGTTGTCTTGTTAGAGTAGGGACCCAAGAGACGAGGACCCTTGTCGTGGGCTCATGGGCTTAAGTATATTGGCCAATATATGAACCAATACCTCGTACATACTGTAGCAATTCCTTCTGTTTATGCACGCAGGTATGCTAGGTGAGTGTTTTGGGTGTTTGTCAGTCGTTGTGTCATGTCTGCTCAAGATTCCCATTCACAGTTAAAGGGGTTCTGCTTTAACAGCCATTGTTCCCTGCTCTGCCTAATGGACACAGGGAACCCACAATGTTAGGCATGTTAAAGCATAAAAACTTAATAGTTACCTTTTTTTCTGTTGTTGTGCAGCGGGGGTCATCTCCCAGCAGGCTTTCTTCTTCCTCCGACGAGCCAGGATGGGCCGCCCCTCTCCGGGATTGCGCGCAGGCACAGAAGACAGGTGCCCTCTGACAGGAGTCAGGACGGGCCGCCTCTCCAGTGTGCACGCACAGACCCCAGAGTTCAGCCAGGACGGATGGGCTGCCCACAGCAAGCAAGAGGGGACATGCCTGACAATCGGTCCAGGCCAGGCAAAGTAAGAAAAATTTTTTTGTCATGTCAGAACCCCTTTAACTAGTTCACTTTCTTTATTGTTTACCACAGTTTGGTGTGCAGTTGCGTAGTATTTCAGGGTTACCGGTCCAGCGCATCCAGCTTGGACATCACACTCACTTAATTATACATTTTGCATTAATGCTGCATTTCTCATAAAAGATTGTACCTGATGGGTAGTTGAACCACTTTCCAATGTCATAGATGTTTTGCACCTGATACTGATTTTATACATTTGATTAAAACTAGAGATGAGCGAACGTACTCGTTCGAGCTTGATATTCGTGCGAATATTAGGGTGTTCGGGATGCTCGTTACTCGTAACGAGTACCACGCTGTGTTCCGGTTACTTTCAGTTTCCTCTCTGAGACGTTAGTGCACTTTTCTGGCCAATTGAAAGACAGGGAAGGCATTACAACTTCCCCCTGTGACGTTCAAGCCCTATACCACCCCCCTGCTGTGAGTGGCTGGGGCGATCAGATGTCACCCGAGTATAAAAATCGGCCCCTCCCGCGGCTCGGCTCAGATGCCTTGTGAGTTAGCTGAGGGACAGTGGTATCGTGCTGGAGCTGCTGTAGGGAGAGCGTTAGGAGTCAGTGTAGGCTTCAAGAACCCCAACGGTCCTTCTCAGGGCCACATCTAATAGTGTGCAGTACTGTGTTAGCACTGTATTTTATTTTATTTTTTTCAAAATTGGATCTGCAGAGCATTGCGCCCTGCAATAGGGACAGAAGTGGTGGTTAGGCAGGGAGAGTGTTAGCAGTGAGTGTAGGCTTCAAGAACCCCAACGGTCCTTTCTAGGGCCACATCTATCCGTGTGCAGTACTGTCCAGGCTGCTGTTAGCAGTGTTGCATATTTTTTTTTCTTTCTCAAAACCGGCTGTGCAGACCATTGCACCCGGCATTAATACTACAGGGATAGAATTGTGTAGGCAGGGCCAGAAGGCATACATTATTCATTGAATAGACGCAGTGTGGCTTGTCCTTTGAAAAACAAGGGAAAAAATTCTATTTCGCCTGCCTCTGACAGTCCTCAGGGCTCTGGGTACGTGTGTGCTGCGTGCAGAACGTTAAAAAAAATCAGACGCAGCCAGCTACGTTTTACTGCAGGCTTGCGCCAATTTTTTTCCTGCATGGGAAATCCCTGATCTGCTGGAGCCAATAACTTTGCATCACTGCAGTTCTCTGACACATTTGCAGGGCCACAACACAGTTATTAAACTTAGTAGTATTCATTGAATACACGCAGTGTGGCTTGTCCTTTGAAAAACAAGGGAAAAAATTCTATTTCGCCTGCCTCTGACAGTCCTCAGGGCTCTGGGTACGTGTGTGCTGCGTGCAGAACGTTAAAAAAAATCAGACGCAGCCAGTTACGTTTTACTGCAGGCTTGCGCCAATTTTTTTCCTGCATGGGAAATCCCTGATCTGCTGGAGCCAATAACTTTGCATCACTGCAGTTCTCTGACACATTTGCAGGGCCACAACACAGTTATTAAACTTAGTAGTATTCATTGAATACACGCAGTGTGGCTTGTCCTTTGAAAAACAAGGGAAAAAATTATATTTTGGCTGCAGGCTTGCGCCAATTTCTTTCCTGGCTTGGAAATCACTGGTAATACAGCATGCTGAGGGGTAGGGGTAGGCCGAGAGGACGTGGATGCGGCCGAGGACGCGTAGGCCCAAGTGAGGGTGTGGGCACAGGCCGAGCTCCTGATCCAGGTGTGTCGCAGCCGACTGCTGCGCGATTAGGAGAGAGGCACGTTTCTGGCGTCCCCACATTCATCGCCCAATTAATGGGTCCACGCGGGAGACCTTTATTAGAAAATGAGCAGTGTGAGCAGGTCCTGTCGTGGATGGCAGAAAGTGCTTCGAGCAAGCTATCAGCCACCCAGAGTTCTGCGCCGTCCAGTGCTGCAAATCCGAATCCTCTGTCTGCTGCTCCTCCTTCCTCCCAGCCTCCTCACTCCACTACAATGACACATGCTCAGGAGCGGGAAGACTCCCAGGAACTGTTCTCGGGCCCCTGCTCAGATTGGGCAGCAGTGGTTCCTCTCCCACCAGATGAGTTTATCGTCACTGATGCCCAACCATTGGAAAGTTCCCGGGGTCCGGGGGATGAGGCTGGGGACTTCCGGCAACTGTCTCAAGACCTTTCAGTGGGTGAGGAGGACGATGACGATGAGACACAGTTGTCTTGCAGTGAGGTAGTAGTAAGGGCAGTAAGTCCGAGGGAGGAGCGCACAGAGGATTCGGAGGAAGAGCAGCAGGACGATGAGGTGACTGACCCCACCTGGTGTGCAACGCCTACACAGGACAGGTCTTCAGAGGGGGAGGCACGGGCAGCAGCAGGGCAGGTTGCAAAAGGCAGTGCGGTGTCCAGGGGTAGAGGCAGGGCCAGACCAAATAATCCACCAACTGTTTCCCAAAGCACACCCTCGCGCCATGCCACCCTGCAGAGGCCGAGGTGCTCTAAGGTCTGGCAGTTTTTCACCGAGACGCCTGACGACCGACGAACAGTGGTGTGCAACCTTTGTCGCGCCAAGATCAGCCGGGGAGCCACCACCAACAGCCTCACCACCACCAGCATGCGCAGACATATGACGGCCAAGCACCCCACAAGGTGGGACGAAGGCCGTTCACCGCCTCCGGTTTGCACCGCTGCCTCTCCCCCTGTGCCCCAACCTGCCACTGAGATCCAACCCCCCTCTCAGGACACAGGCACTACCGTCTCATGGCCTGCACCCACACCCTCACCTCCGCTGTCCTCGGCCCCATCCACCAATGTCTCGCACCGCACAGTCCAGCCGTCGCTAGCGCAAGTGTTGGAGCGCAAGCGCAAGTACGCCGCCACGCACCCGCACGCTCAATCGTTAACCGTCCACATAGCCAAATTTATCAGCCTTGAGATGCTGCCATATAGGGTTGTGGAAACGGAGGCTTTCAACGCTATGATGGAGGCGGCGGCCCCGCGCTACTCAGTTCCCAGTCGCCACTACTTTTCCCGATGTGCCGTCCCAGCCCTGCATGACCACGTCTCCCGCAACATTGTACGCGCCCTCACCAATGCGGTTAGTGGCAAGGTCCACTTAACTACGGACACGTGGACAAGCACAGGCGGGCAGGGCCACTACATCTCCCTGACGGCACATTGGGTGAATTTAGTGGAGGCTGGGACAGAGTCAGAGCCTGGGACCGCTCACGTCCTACCCACCCCCAGAATTGCGGGCCCCAGCTCGGTGGTGGTATGTTCGGCGGTGTATGCTTCCTCCACTAAAGCACCCTCCTCCTCCTCCTCCTCAACCTCTGTCTCGCAATCTAGATGTGTCAGCAGCAGCAGGACGTCGCCAGCAGTCGGTGTCGCGCGGCGTGGCAACACAGCGGTGGGCAAGCGTCAGCAGGCCGTGCTGAAACTACTCAGCTTAGGAGATAGGAGGCACACGGCCCACGAACTGCTGCAGGGTCTGACAGAGCAGACCGACCGTTGGCTTGCGCCGCTGAGCCTCCAACCGGGCATGGTCGTGTGTGACAACGGCCGTAACCTGGTGGCGGCTCTGCAGCTCGGCAGCCTCACGCACGTGCCATGCCTGGCCCACGTCTTTAATTTGGTGGTTCAGCGCTTTCTGAAAAGCTACCCACGCTTGTCAGACCTGCTCGTAAAGGTGCGCCGGCTCTGCGCACATTTCCGCAAGTCCCACACGGACGCTGCCACCCTGCGCACCCTGCAACATCGGTTTAATCTGCCAGTGCACCGACTGCTGTGCGACGTGCCCACACGGTGGAACTCTACGCTCCACATGTTGGCTAGGCTCTATGAGCAGCGTAGAGCTATAGTGGAATACCAACTCCAACATGGGCGGCGCAGTGGGAGTCAGCCTCCTCAATTCTTTTCAGAAGAGTGGGCCTGGTTGGCAGACATCTGCCAGGTCCTTCGAAACTTTGAGCAGTCTACCCAGGTGGTGAGCGGCGATGCTGCAATCATTAGCGTCACCATTCCTCTGCTATGCATCTTGAGAAGTTCCCTGCAAACCATAAAGGCAGCCGCTTTGCGCTCGGAAACAGAGCCGGGGGAAGACAGTATGTCGCTGGATAGTCAGAGCACCCTCCTGTCTATATCTCAGCGCATTCAGGAGGAGGAGGAGGAGGATGAGGAGGATGAGGAGGAGGGGGAAGAGACAGCTTGGCCCACTGCTGACGGTACCCATGCTGCTTGCCTGTCATCATTTCAGCGTGTATGGCCTGAGGAGGAGGAGGAGGATCCTGAAAGTGATCTTCCTAGTGCGGACAGCCATGTGTTGCGTACAGGTACCCTGGCACACATGGCTGACTTCATGTTAGGATGCCTTTCTCGTGACCCTCGCGTTACACGCATTCTGGCCACTACGGATTACTGGGTGTACACACTGCTCGACCCACGCTATAAGGAGAACCTTCCCACTCTCATTCCCGAAGAGGAAAGGGGTTCGAGAGTGTTGCTATACCACCGGACCCTGGCGGACAAGCTGATGGTAAAATTCCCATATGACAGCGCTAGTGGCAGAAGGCGCAGTTCCGAGGGCCAGGTAGCAGGGGAGGTGCGTAGATCGAGCAGCATGTACAGCCCAGGCAGTGCAACAGTCTTTAAGGGCCTGGACAGCTTTATGGCTCCCCAGCACGACTGTGTCACCGCTCCCCAGTCAAGGCTGAGTCGGCGGGAGCACTGTAAAAGGATGGTGAGGGAGTACGTAGCCGATCGCACGACCGTCCTCCGTGACGCCTCTGCCACCTACAACTACTGGGTGTCGAAGCTGGACACGTGGCCTGAACTAGCTCTGTATGCCCTGGAGGTGCTTGCTTGTCCTGCGGCTAGCGTCTTGTCGGAGAGGGTGTTTAGTGCGGCTGGGGGAATCATCACAGATAAGCATACCCGCCTGTCAACCGACAGTGCCGACAGGCTAACACTCATCAAGATGAACAAAGCCTGGATTTCCCCAGACTTCTCTTCTCCACCAGCGGACAGCAGCGATACGTAAGCAATACGTAGGCTGCACCCGCGGATGGAAGCTACGTTCTCTCTCACCATCCAAAACGGGGACATTTCTGCTTCATCAATCTGTGTCTAATATTCCTCCTCCTCCTCCTGCTCCTCCTCCTGAAACCTCACGTAATCACGCTGAACGGGCAATTTTTTTTCGGGCCACAAGGCTCACTCATATAATTTTTCGAAAAAATTTTTATACGTTTCAATGCTCTTAAAAGTATTGGAACTTTAACTTGAACCAATTTTTCGTTAAACTGGGCTGCCTCCAGGCCTAGTTACCACTTAAGCCACATTAACCAAAGCGATTAATGGGTTTCACCTGCCATCTTGGTTGGGCATGGCCAATTTTTACTGAGGTACATTAGTACTGTTGGTACACCAATGTTTTGGGGCCCTCACCTACAGTGTAATCATAGCAATTTGTATGTTCTTCGCCTGCACTCATGGTACAGAAGTGTGTGTGGGGTTGGCCTACACTTTAGCTACATAAATGTAACTTGGGCCTTTGCTATACTGCAGCTACTGAAATGGAACTAAGACTGCGCTCCCACTATACTGCTGCTTCGGAATTGTTACTGGGGCCTGTGTAGGCTGCTACAATGACTTAAATGGAACTAAGACTATGCTCCTCCTATACTGCTGCTTCGGAATTGTTCCTGGGGCCTGTGTAGGCTGCTACAATGACTTAAATGGAACTAAGACTATGCTCCTCCTATACTGCTGCTTCGGAATTGTTCCTGAGGCCTGTGTAGGCTGCTACTATTACTGAAATGGAACGAAGACTGTGCTCCCCCTATAATGCTGCTAGTGATATGTTAGTGGGGCCTGTCGCTAATGCTACGGCTGAAATGTTACTAATTCTGGGCTCTGCCTATACCGCTGCTAATGGTATGTCTCTGGGCTGTGGAAACAGAGGCTTCCCAAAGACATGATGGCGGCGAGGCCATTTCCCACCAACGCTGTTACTGTTAAGGTGCATATAACCACGGACACGTGGAGAGGACACGTAGTGCCTCCAAAACATCCCCCGCCACGGCCCACTTAATCCTGGCCACATTTCGAAAACCAACAAAATACAACCGCGCTACTAGGTCCGCAGTCACCATCACATTACCACCAACGCGGTTACTGTTAAGGTGCATATTACCATTCTGACTGGGGCATGCAGTGTGGGCCGAAGCCCACCTGCATTAAGCACGACATTACTACCTCAGCTGTGTTGGGCAATGCAATGGGATATTTCTATGTACCGCCGGTGGCTTCCTGGCACCCACCCATGCTGTGGGTCCACAGGGAATTATAAATGCATCTGTTTCCACTTGTAAAGAACCCCAGTCTGACTGGGGCATGCAGTGTGGGCCGAAGCCCACCTGCATTAAGCACGACATTACTACCTCAGCTGTGTTGGGCAATGCAATGGGATATTTTTGTGTATCGCCGGTGGGTTCCAGGGAGCCACCCATGCTGTCGGTCGACAGGGACTTCACAATAGGGAGTTGTACCTGCCTGTGTCTATGAATTAAAAAGCCCGGTCTGACTGGGGCATGCAGAGACACCTTGACAGAATGAATAGTGTGTGACACATAGGTTCCCCATTGCTATGCCCACGTGTGCAGCTCCTGATGGCGGTGGCACAGGATTCTATTTCTCATTGCTTCTGTACAGCATTGTGGGCTATCGCCCCGCCCCTTTTAAAGAGGGTCGCTGCCTAGCCGTGCCAACCCTCTGCAGTGTGTGCCTGCGGTTCCTCCTCATGGCAGACGCACTTCTAAATAGACATGAGGGTGGTGAGGCATTAGGGCAGCTGAAGGCTGCGCAGGGACACTTTGGTGTGCGCTGTGGGGGGGGAGGGGGGGCGGTTGGGCAGCATGTAACCCAGGAGAAGTGGCAGTGGAGTGTCATGCAGGCAGTGATTGTGCTTTGTTGGAGGTAGTGTGGTGCTTAGCTAAGGTATGCCATGCTAATGAGGGCTTTTCAGAAGTAAAAGTTGTTGGGAGGGGGGGGGGGCCCACTCTTGCCGGTATTGTGGCTTAATAGTGGGACCTGTGAACTTGAGATGCAGCCCAACATGTAGCCCCTCGCCTGCCCTATCCGTTGCTGTGTTGTTCCCATCACTTTCTTGAATTGCCCCGATTTTCACACAAGGAAACCTTAGCGAGCATCAGCGAAATACAAAAATGCTCGGGTCGCCCATTGACTTCAATGGGGTTCGTTACTCGAAACGAACCCTCGAGCATCGCGAAAAGTTCGTCCCGAGTAACGAGCACCCGAGCATTTTGGTGCTCGCTCATCTCTAATTAAAACCTTTTGGTGTGAAGTGACTGATTTGCTTAGTAAAGTTGTGGGGATTCTGGTACAGAGAGTCCCAGAGATTTGTTAACTGGGACTTCTGGACACCGAACAATGGCAGCACCATGAACGGATTGTATTATGCAAGATGCATTTAATGGCAAGCAAAGAGTTGGCGATGAAATTGATGGACAGTCACCTCCAACTATGGCCCAGTGAGGAGATATGGCTAACAATATCATTCCCTATTAGAAAAATATCTTTAAAAATAGAAAGTGTCCTGAAAAATTTCATAAGGTTTGGGATACACGGTGTATGAATTCTTTACACAAAAAGCTTTTCAATTCCTAATAGACCAACTACACAGTTGTAGAACATCGATTATAGCGATACGGCTCTTTGTGTTTTCTTATCCCCCTCCTGTGTATTCTCACGTCCCTATGATTTATCAGCATGTGTGGTAGAAGCTCTCGACTGTTAGCAGTAATTAATCACAACACAAACTTTTATCGTTCTATTAATATTTATTTTTTAAATGTATGAAGCAAAATATTGAAATATTGTTATTCTTCTCCAATACAACAAGTTTAAAAAATAGAATCAAGTTTGTCATACAGTGGGGCATGACTACTAATAAAGAATACAGTACAGAAATTCAATAAAGAATATATTGGCAAGTTACATAAATGCATCTTTAACCCCTTAATGACGCGGCCGCTTTTTCTTTTTCCATTTTCGTTTTTTCCTCCCCCCCTTCAACAAAATCGTAACTCCTTTATTTATCCTTCTACGTCGCTGTATGAGGGCTTGTTTTTTGCGGGACGAGTTGTATTTTTCAATGGTGCTATTTAAAGTACCATATAATGTACTGAAAAACTTTTAAAAAATTCTAAGTGGAGTAAAATGAAAAAAACCCGACATTTTGCCATCTTTTAGTGCGTCTTGTTTTTACGGCGCACAAACAGCAACAAAAGCGACATGATAACTTTATTCTATGGGTCGGTACGATTACTACGATACCAAACTTGTGTAGTTTTTTTTTTTACTATACTACTCTTTTTTTTTCAAAGACATTTAATTTTTTCAATTATTTTCTGCGGTCATTTTGTGCACGCAATAACTTTTTTATTTTTCCGTAGACGTAGTTGAGCAAGGCCTCATTTTTTTGCGGGATGTCCTGTAGTTTCTGATAGTACTAATTTGGAATACATACGACTTTTTGATCGCTTTTTATTGCGTTTTTTCCTGGGAGACAGGGTAACTAAAAAAGTGCATTTCTGGCATTCTTTATATTATTTTTCGGACGACGTTCACCATGCGAGGAAAATAATGCACTACTTTGATAGATCGGACTTTTACGAACGCGGCAATACCAAATACATATTTTTATTGTATGATTTAGATTTTTTAATAATAAATATGGCAAAAGGGGGGTGATTTAGGCTTTTATAACTTTTTTTTTTTTTTACAATTAAAAAAACTTTATTGTTTTTTTTTTTTTTACATTACTTTGAAGTCCCCCTGGGGGATGTTAACATGCGATGCTTTGATCGCTCCTGCAGTATGACGTAATGCTATAGCATTATGTCATACTGCTTTTTCACAGGCAGTCTATCAAGCCACCCCACGGTGATGGCTTGATAGGCAGTCTGGTAAGGCAGCCCTGGGGCCTTTCATTAGGCCCTGGCTGCCATGATACCTGCACGGCTCCCGTGCGGGACGCATATTACCAAAGGAGGCCTGAGTTCTCCGGCGCGGCCGATTCAGCCAATCAGCTGGCTGGAATCGGCACCACGTGACACAGCGGCGTGCCCGCGCATTGCCGTGCACAGGATTGTGCCTTGCCCGCGGTTTACATGCACTCGTGTGCACACAGGATTGTGCTTTGCCCGCGTTTTCACGTGCTCAGTGCCTTGCCCGCGGTTTACATGCACTCGTGTGTGTGCACAGACAGTTAATGATTTGGCAGGTATTTTTTGTGCTTTTGCCAAAGGTGATTATTTATTTTGCGCAAGTGGATTTGCCAGCAGAAGTTTTACACAGGACTACTAAAAGCCAAGGTAAGCTGCTGCATCTGCTCATTTAATTGCGCTCTTACTTCCCCTGCGCGCATTGGCGGAGAGGCGGCCAATTCTGCATGCCGCTGCATTGTCCACGAGCGCGATCCCCAGCATGCCGCTGCATTGTCCACGAGCGCGATCCCCAGCATGCCGCTGCATTGTCGCCGCGATCCCCAGCATGCCGCTGCATTGTCGCCGCGATCCCCATATGCACGCCGTGCGGCCTATTCACATGCCGTGCGGCCTGCATATTACCAAAGGAGGCCGCAGTTCTCCGGCGCGGCCGATTCAGCCAATCAGCTGGCTGGAATCGGCACCACGTGACACAGCGGCGTGCCCGCGCATTGCCGTGCACGATGAGCTGTGCCCGCGCGTCACGTGGGCTGTGACGTCACCGAGCCTTGCATTTGCCCGCGGATTTTGAACAGTATTGATCTACGGAGGAAGCAAGCTGATGGTTGGAGCCTTTTCCCCAATTTACAAGATGGGAGAGTAAGATTTGTGCGCTACGTGTGGTGAGTACCCACCTGAGATTTGTGCGCTGTGCGCTACGCTGTGCGCTACGTGTGGAGACGCGGCTACCTGAGATTTGTGCGCTGTGCGCTGCTACGTGTGGAGACGCGGTTACCTGAGATTTGTGCGCTGTGCGCTGCTACGTGTGGAGACGCGGTTACCTGAGATTTGTGCGCTGTGCGCTGCTACGTGTGGAGACGCGGTTACCTGAGATTTGTGCGCTGTGCGCTACGTGTGGAGACGCGGTTACCTGAGATTTGTGCGCTGCTACGTGTGGAGACGCGGTTACCTGAGATTTGTGCGCTGTGCGCTGCTACGTGTGGAGACAACACCCAAGATTTGTGCGCTACGTGTGGTGACTACGTCACCTAAGATTTGCGCGACGCCACCTGACGCAACCTGTCTTTTTTTGCAGATTTGTGCGCCTTACTGCAAAATTACGTGTGGAGAGGATCCTGAAGTTTGGACGCGTTTCGAGAAGAATTTCGCTTCGCTCGGACACCATCTGACATCACTCGGCGAGGTAAGCTGCTGCATCTGCCCAAATGTTCATCGCGTGCATCTGCTGATATGCGCATACTTGGCGCATATTTGCAGGTGTTCGCTTGCATCTGCTGATATGCGCATATTTGGCGGTTTTCTCCTGCATCACCTGATATGTGCATATTTGCTGGTTTTTGCTTGCATGTGGTGGAGGAATTTCGCTTCGGTAGGACACCACCTGATGTCACTCGGCGAGGTAAGCTGCTGCATCTGCCAAATTTTTCATTGCTTGCATCTGCTCATATGTACATGCATGCCTGTACGCGTACACGCATGCATGCCTGTACGCGTACACGCATGCCTGCCTGTACGCGTACACGCATGCCTGCCTGTACGCGTACACGCATGCCTGCCTGTACGCGTACACGCATGCCTGCCTGTACGCGTACACGCATGCCTGCCTGCACGCGTACACGCATGCCTGCCTGCACGCATACACGCATGCCTGCCTGCACGCATACACGCATGCCTGCCTGCACGCATACACGCATGCCTGCCTGCACGCGTACGTGCGTGCGTGCCTGTACGCGTACGTGCGTGCGTGCCTGTATGCGTACGTGCGTGCGTGCCTGTATGCGTATGTGCGTGCATGCCTTATGCGTACATGCGTGCATGCCTTATGCGTACATGCACACCTGCCTGTACGCGTGCATGCATGCATGCGTGCCTGCATGCGTGCCTGCATGCGTACGTGCGTGCCTGTATGCGTACGTGCGTGCATGCCTTATGCGTACATGCATGCATGCCTGTATGCGTGCATGCATGCCTGTATGCGTACATGCATGCCTGTATGCATACAGGCATGCATGTATGTATGTATACATGCCTGTATGCTCACCCACTTACTCAGCCACCCCCTCTCTCTCTCACACACACACTTGCTGTGTTAAATTCGTCTTATTGGCCGAAAAAGACATTACATTAGATTTGAGCATTTAATTCCTTTTTTTAGCAAACGTACAGGTTCCATCCCAATACTGCACCTAATCTGCACTAACTGAACAAACCTTCGGAGAAACATACCAATTGTCCAAATACGATGTCTTTATCTTTTAAAGTAGGAGTGAAGAAAAGCAGGGACAGTGCAATAACTATGAAAACCCACGGAATTAAGCCAATTGCAGGCAGGGTTAATTTTTTTTTTCTTCCTCCTTCTAGGTCAGCTGATACGTTTTGGTCAGAATCTTGCACTGTGGTAACCGTTTCCGCTGCTCGCAACCACAGAGTTGAATCACCAGAGAGCCAGAAGTTCCCAGATGTTGGCTCCGGAGGACGCTTAAAAGCTGGAAATGGCCCATCACCTGCTATGGAAATACATCATCAGGATCTGATGGAGCAGTACGATGCAGATTGTCAGGTTGCATGTGATGCTGCTCACTGTCCCTCGTTAGTCGGTTCAAAGTTTATACACTAAGCTATTTATCCCCTTAGAGAACAAGCCTGTTTGCGCCTTAGTGACAGACCGAAAATTTGGAACTTTACATGTGTCACTTGACATATCATAAGTCCGTAAAGGTTTTGCATATCCAAGTGACTGTGACATTTTTTTCTTCCCCTTGTACTTCTGTAGTAAAAAAGGACTGTTTAAAGTTGTGTATATTTATTAAAATTGCTACTTTGCACAATTTTGAATTTTCATTTTTTCACATTGTCAAATGTCATATATAAAATAAGTGCAAACATGCTGTACAAATCTTTGCGAACATATAGATTTCCATCTGTTCACTTTATTCTGGATGCACGGTTTAAAACTTTTGTAAATTTATTTTTTCCATTTAGGAGACGTACAAATTTAACATTACTTTTCAGAATTTCGAGGAACACTTAGTTTTCCTACACCAATCCAAGTTTGCAAAGGCTGCTAGGTGTCATAATTAAGGATGAGCGAGAACACTCGCTAAGGCACTACTCGTTCGAGTAATGTGCCTTGGACGAGTATCTCCCTGCTGGTCCATAAAGATTCGGGGACCGCTGCGGCTGACAGGTGAGTCGCAGGGGAGATAGAGAGAGATCTCCCCTCCGTTCCTCCCCGCTCTCCCCCGCGCCGGCCCCCGAATCTTTATGGACGAGCAGGGAGATACTCGTCTAAGGCACATTACTCGAACGAGTAGTGCCTTAGCGAGTATACTCGCTCATCCTTAGTCATAATGATAGATACCCTTACAATTTACCACATTTTAACAACTGCACCCCTTAATGTATTCTCTGAGAGGGTCAGGAGTATTTTGACCCCACATTTATTTTTAGGAATTAATGCAATTTAGGAGACCAAATAATATTTCATTTTTAGAAAACATGTCCTTTTCAAGACCTTTTTTTTTCTATATTGCACATCAAAAGGAGGATTGAACCTCCGAAATGGATACCCCTGTTTTGTCTCGTGTTCACAAGTATACACATTGTGGCCCTAATGTTATGTCTGTATGCACCACTGGGCCCAAAAAGAAAGAAGTAGTCAGTGGCTTTCTGAACAGACTGTTACAATCGTGTGAGCAGATAAAGCAGAGGGCCCACATGATCGTGACTAAAGGAGTGGTAGTCTAGTAGTATACACGCACACAGGGAACACAGGAGAGTCACACAGAATCTAGGCAACCAAGCCTGTGCTACAGGGAGGATGACAGTGACCCTACCTAAGCGGGGACATCAGCCCAGTAAGAGGGCGGCCCAGCGATCTTAAAGGGGTTGTCCCGAGGCAGCAAGTGGGTCTATACACTTCTGCATGGCCATAATAATGCACTTTGTAATGTACATTGTGCATTAATTATGAGCCATACAGAAGTTATAAAAAGTTTTATACTTACCTGCTCCGTTGCTGGCGTCCTCGTCTCCATGGTGCCGACTAATTTTCGCCCTCCGATGGCCAAATTAGCCGCGCTTGCGCAGTCCGGGTCTTCTCCTCTTCTCTATGGGGCTCCGTGTAGCTCCGTGTAGCTCCGCCCCGTCACGTGCCGATTCCAGCCAATCAGGAGGCTGGAATCGGCAATGGACCGCACAGAAGCCCTGCGGTCCATGAAGACAGAGGATCCCGGCGGCCATCTTCAGCAGGTGAGTATGAAGACGCCGGACCGCCGGGATTCAGGTAAGCGCTGTGCGGGTGGGTTTTTTAACCCCTGCATCGGGGTTGTCTCGCGCCGAACGGGGGGGGGGTTTAAAAAAAAAAAAAAAACCGTTTCGGCGCGGGACATCTCCTTTAAGAACTGGGCCCTAGCAGATCCGAGGAGCCACACCACAGAACAGGAGTCATACACATGCCACATAACAGACACCGCCAACTGCATCAGGAGCAGGACAGGGCACACCGCCAACTGCATCAGGAGCAGGACAGGGCACACCGCCAACTGCATCAGGAGCAGGACAGGGCCCACCGCCAACTGCATCAGGAACAGGACAGGGCCCACCGCCAACTGCATCAGGAGCAGGACAGGGCACACCGCCAACTGCATCAGGAGCAGGACAGGGCACACCGCCAACTGCATCAGGAGCAGGACAGGGCACACCGCCAACTGCATCAGGAGCAGGACAGGGCACACCGCCAACTGCATCAGGAGCAGGACAGGGCACACCGCCAACTGCATCAGGAGCAGGACAGGGCACACCGCCAACTGCAACATATAGTGAAAACCAGACAGACTCCACCCAATTCAGATTTTATAATTTATTGCTAGTGTGGATGTTACACCAAGGTTCATTCCGTGATATAGACCAAAGGCGGCTGTGTTCATGGGTCTTTTCTGTTTACTGCATCGCAGTAAAATATTGCACAGTTTTTCAGGATCCTCCGTCATAATTCTTTTAAAGAAAAAGCGTATCTAAAAAAAGGGAGTCACTGGGAAAAAAACAGTTCATAAAAAGAAGGGTTTCAAGATTGCTGAACGTCGAGGGTCTCTTCACTGTCTGCCAGCCTTCCTGTTCTCAAGGACGTCAGATCTGCAGGAAATGACGAGAAATCAGCAGGTTAACAGTCACATCCCACCAGTATTACTGATTCCTAGATCCGCTCAACCCACTTACAATGACCACTACTCCCCCAACCTGGACAGAAGAATTAGACATACATACATACAGGCATGCACGCACGTATACAGGCATGCATGCACGTATGCATGCACGCACGTATACACGCATACATACATGCACGCTCGTATACACGCATACATGCACGCACGTATACACGCATACATGCACGCACGTATACACGCATACATGCACGCACGTATACACGCATACATGCACGCATACACGCATGCACGTATACACACACGCATACACGCACGCACACACGCATACACGCATGCACGTATACATGCACGCATGCATGCACACACGTATACACGCATGCACACACGTATACACGCATGCATGCACGCACGTATACACACACGCATGCACGCACGCATACACAGATGCATGCGCTCGTATACACGGATGCATGCATGCACACACCCGCATGCATTACGTACACATGCATGCACACATACACGCATGCATTACGTTCACACGCATGCACACGTACACACGCATGCACACATACACATGCACACGTGCACACATACACATGCATGCACACATACACATGCATGCACGCACACATGCACGCACGCACACATGCACGCATGCACACACACATGCATACATACATGCACACATACATGCATGCATTCATACATGCATGCATGCATGTACATATGAGCAGATGCAAGCAATGAAAAATTTGGCAGATGCAGCAGCTTACCTCGCCGAGTGACATCAGGTGGTGTCCTAGCGAAGCGAAATTCCTCTCCAGAAGAGTCGTCCTCTCCAAAAGGCGGGGGGCAAATGTGAGATCAGCACCTAAAACGCCAATCTCCGGTTCCGTATGTTGTACAAAACGCAGCCAAATGTCAGGTTCCTCTCCACACGAGTCGTCCTGTGGAAAACGGAGAGCATATCACCACATGCAAGCAAAAACCAGCAAATATGCACATATCAGGTGACGCAGGAGAAAACCGGCAAATATGCGCCAAATATGCGCATATCAGCAGATGCAAGCGAACACCTGCAAATATGCGCCAAGTATGCGCATATCAGCATATGCAAGCGAAAACCTGCAAATATGCGCCAAGTATGCGCATATCAGCAGATGCAAGCGAACACCTGCAAATATGCGCCAAGTATGCGCATATGAGCAGATGCAAGCGAACACCTGCAAATATGCGCCAAGTATGCGCATATCAGCAGATGCAAGCGAAAACCTGCAAATATGCGCCAAATATGCACATATGAGCAGATGCACGCGATGAAAATTTGGGCAGATGCAGCAGCTTACCTCGCTGAGTGATGTCAGATGGTGTCCGAGCGAAGCGAAATTCTTCTCGAAACGCGTCCAAACGTCAGGATCCTCTCCACGCGTAATTTTGCAATAAGGCACACAAATCTGCAAAAAAAGACAGGTTGCGCCAGGTGGCGTCGCGCAAATCTCAGGTGACGTACTCACCACACGTAGCGCACAAATCTTGGGTGTTGTCTCCACACGTAGCGCACAGTGCACAAATCTCAGGTGACACCGTCTCCACACGTAGCGCACAGCGTAGCGCACAGCGCACAAATCTCAGGTGACCGCGTCTCCACACGTAGCAGCGCAGAGCGCACAAATCTCAGGTGACCGCGTCTCCACACGTAGCGCACAGCATAGCGCACAGCGCACAAATCTCAGGTGACCGCGTCTCCACACGTAGCGCACAAATCTCAGGTGACACCGTCTCCACACGTAGCGCACAGCATAACGCACAGCGCACAAATCTCAGGTGACCGCGTCTCCACACGTAGCAGTGCAGAGCGCACAAATCTCAGGTGACCGCGTCTCCACACGTAGCGCACAGCATAGCGCACAGCGCACAAATCTCAGGTGACCGCGTCTCCACACGTAGCAGCGCTCAGCATAGCGCACAGCGCACAAATCTTGGGTGTTGTCTCCACACGTAGCGCACAGCGCACAAATCTCAGGTGACACCGTCTCCACCCGTAGCGCACAGCGCACAAATCTCAGGTGACCGCGTCTCCACACGTAGCGCACAGCATAGCGCACAGCGCACAAATCTCAGGTGACCTCGTCTCCACACGTAGCAGCGCACAGCGCACAAATCTCAGGTGACACCGTCTCCACCCGTAGCGCACAGCGCACAAATCTCAGGTGACCGCGTCTCCACACGTAGCACACAGCATAGCGCACAGCGCACAAATCTCAGGTAACCGCGTCTCCACACGTAGCAGCGCAGAGCGCACAAATCTCAGGTAACCGCGTCTCCACACGTAGCAGCGCAGAGCGCACAAATCTCAGGTAACCGCGTCTCCACTCGTAGCAGCGCACAGCGCACAAATCTCAGGTGACCGCGTCTCCACACGTAGCGCACAGCGTAGCGCACAAATCTCAGGTGACCGCGTCTCCACACGTAGCGCAAAAGGCTCCAACCATCAGCTTGCTTCCTCCGTAGATCAATACTGTTCAAAATCCGCGGGCAAATGCAAGGCTCGGTGACGTCACAGCCCACGTGACGCGCGGGCACAGCTCATCGTGCACGGCAATGCGTGGGCACGCCGCTGAGTCACGTGATGCCGATTCCAGCCAGCTGATTGGCTGAATCGGCCGCGCTGTAGAACTGCGGCAGAATGTGTTAATATGCGTCCCCCTGGGGGATGTTAACATGCGATGCTTTGATCGCTCCTGCAGTATGACGTAATGCTATAGCATTACGTCATACTGCTTTTTCACAGGCAGTCTATCAAGCCACCCCACGGTGATGGCTTGATAGGCAGTCTGGTAAGGCAGCCCTGGGGCCTTTCATTAGGCCCTGGCTGCCATGATACCTGCACGGCTCCCGTGCGGGACCCCCGAACATCGTGCGGGATTTAAATGCCGCTGTCAGAATTGTTTAAATGGTTAATAGCCGCGATCGGCCGCGTGGCTGATCGCGGCTATTGCCCGCTGGTGTCAGCTGTTATAAACAGCTGACGCCTGCACTCTTCATACATACCCCGTGGCTCCATGACGTACTGGTACATCATGGAGCAGGAAGGGGTTACAAAAAACATCTGTTAAAATTAGAGTGTCCGACCCCATTAGGTCCTATAAGTTGTGAGGTGCGGCCGCCATGGATCTGACTAACTTTTCCAGCACATCCCACAGATGCACAGAGGTCAAAGTAACATCCCCATTAATGCCATGGCTTCCCAGCAGAGCATTGTCCAGAGTATCACACTGCCCTTGCTGTTCTTCTTCCCATAGTGTATCCTGATGCCATCTGCTATCAGGCCATCGCTCCGTGGTCCAGTTCTGATACTCGTGTGCCCATTGTAGGTACTACCAGCGGTGGACAGGGTTCAGCATGAGCAATCTGACTACGCAGCCCTATACACAGCAAGCGGGATGCACTGTGTGGTCTGACCCTTCCTGCCATAGCCAGCATTAACTTTTTCAGCAGATTGTGCTACAGTAGTTATTCTGTAGGATTGGACTAGATGGGGTAGTCTTCACTCTCCCCATGCATAAATGAGCCTTGGGCGCCCATGACCCTGTCACCGGTTCACTTGTTTAATGTACTGTAACCCTTGCCAGCTGCCATTGTCATGAGTTAATAGTCAATGTTATTCACTGCACCTGTTAATGGTTTAAGGGGTTGTCCAATTGTAAACTACTGATTGTCTTCTCTTAGGTTAGGCCATCTGCAGTAAATGCCCTGATTAGGACCCCTGTTGATCAGCTGTTCCCCAGGCCAGTTTTTCAGTGTATGAAGCTGATTTCTGCAGGAAATAGGCAGCTCCATTCTCACTGCAGTGGCCAGACTTGGTATTACAGGCAACGTTCCCATTCACATCAGTGGGATCTCGGCCTGTAATACCAAGCCTGGCCATTGCAGTAAGAACAGAGCTGCTGCTCTCTCCAGAAATCAGCTCAATGCACTAACACACTGGCCTGGCGAACAGCTAATTGGCGAGGGTCCTAAGCAGCAGACACCTCCGATCCGATGGCAGGCGTAATATGCAGTACATGGCAAATACGCCTGTAACATGTGTATTTGCTGCATATGTAAATCCCCATAGCCTATATTGGTGCGTATGACATGCATAATACACAACAAAATAGGACATGCTGCATTTGTTTTCACGCTGGAGTGTGAGGGGCCCAATAGAAATCAGGGGGCTTTTAGCACTGTGTATTATGCATGTGAAGAATACGCACGTAATACGCCCGTGTGAGTGAGCCCTAAATGTTCCAGCTGATCGGTGTACAATTTACAGCTAACTGGAATGGCGTGGAGTTCTCAGTTTAATCTTCATCTGAAGAGCTTTCTATGGTATCATCTGTAATTCAAAGAAAGAAGAATATATTGAAACACATTTTTCAGTAATTTAAGCCCGCTGGTAATAAAGAATCATTAGAATGTAACCAGTCAGAACATTTAACCCATTTCCTGTTACAGATAGCTTTTGTTCTTTTGCGGCATGGTGAAATGTTATATCTTGGATATTTTTTGCGAATGATTTGTTGAATGACATTTGTGCACCGTTATCATTTACAGAGCTGGGAAATAGGAAAAGAAATAAAATGAAATTGTATTAGTGCAAAAATAGGCACTCCGTAATTTTTGTCATTTTTTGCAGCCACCACCAGATAGAGCTAGCCCCATTGAAAATATAGAGAGAATACCACGGACTTCTGCCACAGCTGTGACAGCTGTGGCAGGAGTTTTCTTCATCCCCGCTGATGATGAATAGCTAAGCGCTGCCTGTAATTGGCTGAGCGCTCAGCCAATCAGCACAGCTCTTTCAGGAGGTGGAGAATTTTAAATCCCCGCCCGCTGAAAGTGCTGGACAGCAGTGCAGGGGAGCCAGCCGGAGAATGCGTCTGAGTGGCGGAGAGGTGAGTAAAGATTATTTTTGTTTTCTTAACCAGCCAAGGATGATTTTTAGGGAAGGGCTTATATTTCAAGCCCTTCCCCGAAAATCATGCTGCGGTGGTTGCCACAAAACCACTGCTTTTAATGGGGCCGGCAGCAGCGCCGACCCCTTTGAAAGCAATGGGATAGCATCCTAGGACTTCTGCCACAGCTGTGACAGCTGCGGCAGAGGATTCCTTCATCCCCGCGGTCCTCAGGGGAAGATAAAAGATGATAGGTGAGATAGGATAAAAAATAGAGTCAGAAAAAGGAAAAAAGAGGAATAAAAAAACAAAAAAAAATGTGTATACTTCAGAATTAGAGCGAATGCTTGAATTCGACATTGTGCATAAAACCGATTATATATTCCAAATGATATATGTAGACAAGCAGATAATTGGCCATCAAAATTAATTGCAAGTTAAATAATTAAATAGATAATTTTAATATAAATTATAAAGAATGTCGTAAAAAATGTTAAATATATATTTTTAAAAACTGTTCATAAGCATTATAGACATACATAGACAGTAAGCACAAGTACATCTTAATGCATTGTATATAACATCTCTGAACGAGACATGGGGAATAAAAATGATTTATAAACCTTGGTTACAGCACATAACTGGATATCATATCTATTATGTAGTGATATTCATGTACATAACTATAGCAGAAATAATGCACTTATATAAGATCTTCTTAATATAATCCGTGTTCCGCAGGACTATGCAAAACAGCAGCAATAGGTCTTACTTGCCAGATGAGAATTTTCTGTGCGTCAGTACTTTCTTCACTGAATACTAGTGGTTGTATTTTTCATATTTTGGACTCCTTTCTAAATGTTGTCACACTTTAGTCTGTTTTTCACCTCTTCCTTCTTTGACAGTCCTGTAGAATTTCTGACTTCCTCAATTTGCGGTTGACCAC
This sequence comes from Eleutherodactylus coqui, assembly GCF_035609145.1. NCBI lineage: Eukaryota > Metazoa > Chordata > Amphibia > Anura > Eleutherodactylidae > Eleutherodactylus > Eleutherodactylus coqui. The sequence goes on along the minus strand of NC_089840.1, from coordinate 65,801,153 downwards.
AATACCGTTTTTTTCCTAATGAACCCCTATTATCACACTGGTGTTTCTCAAGCTTTACAGCTCAATGCAGTTGTGACTTTCTCTTCACTTCTTCCCTGACCAAGCTGTATGATTATTTTTGTGGGAGAAGTTGTAGTTGACATAATTTTGAGGTACATATAATCTATTGATTAACTTTTATTAATTTTTATGAAGGAATGGAGAAAACAATAATTTTTGTTTTCACTCCCTGGCCCGTGCAGTATAAATAATGTGTTATAGGGTTTATCTGGGTTGTAGAAATTGATGGCCTATCCTTAGGTAAGACCATGAATTTCTCATCAATGGGGTACACTGCCCAGGAAAATAGGCCATCAATTTCTACAACCCACATAGCACTTTAACTTGGAGTTGGTATGATTACAGTGAAACCATATTTATATATTGTTTTATGATATGTAAAGTGCTATGTCTTATGTTGGCACTATATAAAGATTACACTGCTCAACACAGGTTTTGTAACAAAGACATGATTAACTAATCAGACCAGAGATTGGCGCTACAGAAAGATAATTTACATATTCCCTGTGCATTCTGTGAAGAGTCACTGTGAGTGGGAAGATTGCTGGGATTAGGCGGGTCAAGCTGCATGGAGGACACCACCAGACAAGAGATTGGAGCTACAGAAAGATAATTTACATATTTCCTGTGCCTTTTGGAAAAAGGGAAGAGTCACTGTGAGCAGGAAGATTGCAGAAGTAGAGCAATTTGGAAGTGGAGATCAACTGACAACAGGGAAGAGGAGAGGAGCCATATGGTGAGCTGCAACGTATGCTATATGTTTACAGATCTACCAGAGGAAAAGCCAAACTTCACCTGCCAGAAATGCAAGCTTCTCTCTCTACTGGACGAAAAGGTGCAAAGTCTTTAGGAGAGAACAGCCACATTGAAACTCAGTAAGGAAGATGAAGATTTCCTTAACAGAGCAGAAGAAAATCTTCAAAATGTTGAAGGAAAAGAAGTGTCCAGTGTACCTGCAGAAGCAGAGGAATGGAAGTATATGACCCAAAGAAGCAGGAGGATCAGGAATCAGCCGGCACCCATACTGCTCAGGAACTGGTACCAGGCTGTCACGTAGGAGAACGATAAAGAGGTATAGCAAGTAATGACTTTGCCCACAAACAACCGTGTAGTAAGCACACAGAGGGTACTGGTGTATCTTGACACCACTGGAAGCTAGGGGTTGATCTGCGTTGTTGCAGTTAACGCCCCCTGTCAAGCCACTATGTTCCGATTGGCTGTGGCGTCAAGATGCAAGAGTAGCAGATGTGACCCCAATTCCTGACAGCGGGGACCACAGACCGCAGGGGGACCATCAGGGAGCACGGCTGCCAACCGACAACGGGGAGCATGCGACAGCAGGGACTACAGAAGGCAGGAATGTGGACGGCGGCACCTTACACTGACAGCGCCCTGGCTCTGCAGGCAGGGTGTTGGAGGCTGCTGTCTTTCTGCGTCTTGGAACTCCGGACCCGCTACAGGCCAGCCCCGCTCTCACAGTACCCAGGGGTGGAGAGACTGCTTCACAGCTGTCCGCGCACGGCCCAGCGCACAGTTCACCACCCCCTTTGCAGATCACTGCACATGGCTTCTTCACAATGCCAGGATCTCTGCTTCTGCCGACGGTCAGTCTCCTGCTCGCTCCTCTGCCCTTTACTGCTGTATCTTGGCAGCCAATCCTAAACTAGGGGCATGACAGAGGCGTTCCCTCCTGATGACAGCTGTCACACCCCTAGCTTCTGGTGGCATCAAAATACACCAGTACCCACACAGAGTCCTCTTTGGAGAGCAGTGGTTGTAGTAGATTCCCAATTAAGAGGAACAGAGGCCGCTGTCTGCAGACCTGACTCCTCACGAGAGGTGTGCTGTCTTTCAGGTGCACAAATCAAAGATGTGTCTGATAGGCTGTCAAGACTCGTCAGTCCTACAGAAGACTAGCCACTCCTACTAATATATGTAGGGACAAATGACACTACAAAAAAGGACTGCAATGATGTCGTTCAATGAACGGCTTTGATTGGTTAATTGAGCGCTGGCTTTGATTGGCTGACGTGGTGTTCGATGATCCAATCAGGGCAATCGCTTGCTAGAGGCGGGGTATTCAAGCCCCGCTACCAGGAAGAAATGCTCTGTTGGTGTTCAGGAGTACACGGAAGCCTGTAGTAGTGCTGGAGACCAGCGCGAGGGACTTGAACGCTGGCTGTTAGATGAGTATTATATGACACCCCTCAAAAATAAGACACTGTGCCTCTTTTGGGGCAAAAATTAATGTAAGACAGTGTCTTATTTTTGGGGAAACATGGTAGTAACACCATGTAATCAAACCACATATGCCATCCTATTCTCAAAATAAGCATTTTGTAAAAATAATACGGGGCTTAGATTTTTGGTTACATACTTACCCAATGGTTTTGTTGCAACATATAAGAAACTTAACATAAGAACAGGTTTAACATCTTTACAATCGGGGCATTTGGGGAATTAACGAGGTATTCCTAGACTTTTTAAACTTTTTCTATTAATTACCTACTTTCATCAATGGATGATTGGCAATGATCCGCTGCTGGAGATCTCCGTCAATCAGCTAATTCTCAGTGTAGCTGTCACTATGGTCAGTACAGGAAGAAGAAAGCACTGATCATAGTACAGCGGTCCAGGTTGGTCTTGCAGGCGTGGCTCCCATAGAAGTCAATAAGAGCTGTGCTTGTAACACCAACCTGGGCTGCAGTGCTATGGGTGGCTCTTTTTTCTTACTGCGCAGACTATTGTGATAGCTGCAATGTGAATCAGCTTATTGGCAGGGATGCAATAGTTCCCTGTCAATCATCTATTGATGAGTAGTGGGTCATCAATAGTAAAGGTTTAAAAAGCCTAGGAATACCCCATTAATGATTAACTATAATTTACAGCAGGTACTGGTTTGACAACTGTCTTTAAACCAAATGCCTTTAGGTTAAACCTTTCAATAGTGTATAGTTTTTCTATAACACTACTAGTTGTAGGTATATCATGCAGACCTAGAGGAACGATTTGGGTTTTGAGCAATATTGTTTTACACTTTGTTTACTTTTTAAAGTGTGTTTCCTTGAAAAGATCAGGAAAACCTTTAGGATACATTATCCTGCCAGAACAGCTAATACCGTATGTCTGCCCAGAACTAAACAGAAACATAGACTGAGGTATGGGAGACATAGCATGCAATGAGGGTTAGGAAGACACACAATATATGTAACAGCAGGTGCTGGGAGGCAAAGGTGAAACCTGCCTATGGACAGAGCACCTGCCCTCACAAGGGCAACCCTGCAATAGGAACCTGTGGGCCTTCCCTGCCCATTCATACTTGGAATACGGGAGAAAGAAGACACCTGGAAAGGACAGAACAGGACTGAATAATTAGGATGCAAAATACACTGACAACAGGAGAAATGTAAGTAGGACAGGGACAGCACTAAAAAATGGAGAAAACTGACTAAAACCAGAGACAAAACCACACACTGACAGAACTACACCCGGAGTGTAGGCATATAGCACTAAGGCGACCAGGAATATAAATGTATCGGCATCTTCTGACAGGAGGAGCCAGAATCAAAACCCTCAGCAAGACACTGATAGGCTTTCATTTGCCTCAGCCAGCCCATGAGAACCAACACAGAAGGAATACGTTGTTACTTCACATCTAGCAGAAAATGAAAATGTGCATGCGCCAGCAGATGTAACATGTGACCTGGCACTGGCATCACGAAGGTACCCTGGACACGCGCATGTGCCTGGAAAACGAACAACGCCGGCACTGTGACAACCACCCTAACTACAATGGAAATCTGTCCTGTTTGAGTGACAATTGCGTTACAACTTGCAGCCACCTTCTTGCTTTGTCTTCCTTCACTTTCCATCATCGCACACACTGTTGCAATGTCCATAGCAGACATCTGGCTGCAGCTTCCTACCTGTCCATATCTGCTATCTGAAGGGGGGGGGGGTGCACCCTATTATTTTGTTCCCTGCTAATCATGAAACACCTCTAGTTATATCATGTCCTTCCTCCTAAGATTCTGGTCTTTTTGGTCCAGCTGAAGGTGCTATTTATGTGCTGACTTCCCAATGTCTGACCCTGGCTATACCGGACTTCCCTGCATTCTCTGCTCCTAAGCTTGACTTGTTGTATTGACCATTCACCTGACTCCTGGCCCAATTGTACCATGCCGAACCTGCTCTGTGTGCCTGACCTCTGGACTGTCTCCCATTCTGAAGTTATTATGCCTGCCTCAATACAGATTTCCCTGATTATGTCTCTGTTCATACGCTTAAGTACCACATCCTGGTCTATTGTGGTATCAACAGCCACATAACTGGGACCACTTCCAGTGTAATGATCTGGGTATCCTGCAGTGAAGATCAATGGGTTCCATTCTCTGTATTTTGCGCACATATATATTACGTGCGCAAAAAAATGTACAAATACAATCGTGTGAAGAAGCTCTTAGGTTGCGCTCATATCTGCATTGGAGGCTTATATACATGCAGCACTATTTTTGCCAGTAAAACAAGATAGTATGAAAGAGCCCGATGGTATCCAATATAAGTGAATGGGGTGTATTGGGTCCCATTGTTGTACATTGTGTACCAGATACCAAACGTTGAGCGATCACGTTGCGCTCCAGAGGATGCAGAGAAGGAACGGGGGGACTTGTTCTCTGCATCCAGCTGTTTCCTGTCATACAGCCGAGCGCTCGGAGCAGAGGGTGCAGAAGACAAGCGGGGTGTACCCGCTTGTCTTCTGCTTCCAGCTGTTCTCCGCTCCGAGCGCCCGGCTGTCATACAGCCGAGCGCTCCCAGCAGAGGATGCAGAAGACAAGTGGGGTGTCACTGCTTGCCTTCTGCATCCAGCTGTTTCCCGCTCCAAGCACCCGGCTGTTATACAGCCGAGCGCTCTGAGCGGAGGATGCAGAAGACAAGCGGGGTGTCCCCGCTTGTCTTCTCCATCCAGTTGTTTTCTGCACGGAGCACCCGTCTGTTATACAGCCGAGCTCTCCCTGTGGGGTATGGAGAACAGAGCTGGACCGCTCTGTTCTTCATACCCAGCCTGTCATCAGGGAGCGGGATACAGCTGAAACAATAGTATCAGCTGTATCCTGCTGTGAATCCCTGATAAGGCTCATCGTTGTCTTTCAGCATGCTGAAAGACAATAATGAGCGATGGTTTAATGAAAGCTGCACAATGTCAGTGCAGTTACACACAACGATTATCACTCAAAAGACAGCTTTGAGCGATTTTTGAGTGATAATCATTGTGTCTAAATGTGCCTTTAGGCATTAGTTATATGAAGCCATAGAATTATTTTCAATAAATGTTGTTTCCTTTCTAAATCCCCTTCTGCTGGACACTTATACGATCCTTGTCATGCCGTCACACTTTAGTCCGTTTTTCACCTCTTCTTTGACAGTTCTGTAGACTTTCTGAGTTCCTCATTTTGCAGTTGACCACAATACAGTTTTTTCCTAATGATGGATCCTGTTATCACACTGGTGTTTCTCAAGGCTCATGACTAATTGCAGTTGTAACTTTCTTTTTATTTCTCCCCTGACCAAGCTGGATGATTTTTCTTCTTGTGGGAGAAGTTGTAGTTGGTATAATCTTAGAGTACATATAATTTATTGAGTAACTTTTATTATTTTTTTAGGAAGGAATGGAGAAAACAATAATTTTACTTTTGTTCATTTGTTTTTACTCCATGGACCGAGCAGTATAAGTAACATACTACACCTAAACTAGAATCACATCGCAGCTCATCAATTATAAATTAACAAGACAATCTTTATTCTCAACGTATTTAAAAAAACAACAGGAAAATATAAAGCTATAATAAAAAGCAGCCTGAGGCCGGGCTCACACAAACGGGTCGGATTCCGCATGCGCATGTACACATATGCACAGCGTATTGTGTTCTCTCTCTCGTTTTTTTTCCCTCTCCTCTATGGGTGTGATTCCCTGACATTCATAGACGTCAATGAAGCCCGTCCGTGGTGAATACACGCTAAAATAGAGCCAGCTGTGATTTTTCTTCCGCTCGCTGAATGCGCAACTGCTTTTTTCACGTCTAAGCGGACTGACGAAAGTTCATGCCTTTCAATGCCCGCGGATTACCGCGTATCATCCGCAATTATGAAGTCTGGTGCAGACACGTTTCACTCTACGCTTTCTGAAGGGATAGTGTAAGTCATTCCCAAACCATAGTCCCAGACAAATGAGATACAACAAACAGCTGCTATTAGTCTGCTATCCCAGAGTGTCAACCATGCAAATACTGCAACGACTACAAGAAATGGTAATTCCCGATGAAAGCCCAATGCATAACACTCTGGGGTTGCAGATCAACAACCATGCAAGACCTGCAAGGATCACAAAAAATGGTAATTACTAATGGAAGCCCAATACATATTAATCTGATATCCCAGAGTGCTAACCATAAAAAACTTGCAAAAAAAACGATGATTTCTAATAAAAGGCCAATGCATACAATAAACTGTAAAACATGTAAGTGCAAAAAACAAAACACAAACGTAGTGTGTGATAAAATCCCCCATAACCGCGCACAAAATGGCAGCATACAAAACCCTAGTGTCATAATACATAATGGAGTAAAATTAACCCAATATACACACAAATGGGCAAATCTAAAGTTACACAAAAAGAAGCTCAGGAGTGAACGAGGGAACTCCATCGTGACTGCGCAAATTGGATACAAGCGTGAGGGAGCTCAAATGGACAAAATTAAAATTAACAATGTAAATATATATATATATATATATATATATATATATATATATATATATATATGAAAACAACAAAACAAAAAAGAAACAATAAACTGTTAAGAGCAAGTGAAAAGTATGCACAGTAGGAAATAAGTGAAGTGCAAAAAGTGAAAAAAAGGGAGATACAAAAGAAAGACAAATACGGCGACCAAAATAGCAGCCACAAACATAAAAACTAAATTAAAAAAACTGAATAATCAACAAGAATAGCAGCATATCCATAGAAAATTGACAAAAAATATAATATCAGCAGATAGGGTTTCCAAAAGATGTCCAAAAACTCTAGAAACTTAATGAAGAAAGATGTAAATCTATGTAATCACTGAGAGATCTTCTGAACATCTTCAGAACTGTCCAGTAGACCACCAGTCTAATACAATAAGCATAAGGTTATAGCAGCAAAGATCCTGGAATTCAAAAAGAGAACATTAATTAAATGAAGAAAAAGAGAACAAACACACAAAAGCATTACAGTAGGTCAGGCTCCAAATACAATGAAAGAATATATATATATATATATATATATATATATATATATATATATATATATATATATATATATATATATATATATATATATATATATATATATAATAAAAGTAAACTTAAAGGGGTTGTCCCGCGAAAGCAAGTGGGGTTCAGCACTTCTGTATGGCCATATAAATGCACTTTGTAATATACATCGTGCATTAAATATTGGCCATACAGAAGTTATATATTTACCCCTCCGGTGTTGGCGCAGAAGACCTGTGCGGCACGAGCATGCCGGAGCGGCCCCTTTAGCGGGACAGAAGAAGCAGACAGCGCAAGCGCGTCTAATCCAGGCAGAAGAAGGGTTCGGTCCGCGCCATGGAGACGGGGACGCCAACACCGGAGGGGGTAAGTATATAACTTCTGTATGGCCAATATTTAATGCACGATGTATATTACAAAGTGCATTAATATGGCCATACAGAAGTGCTTAACCCCACTTGCTATCACGGGACAACCCCTTTAATACAGGACCACAACAAGGACTAGAAAGTGGCAGTAACAGGACATAGCTACAAGAAGGGAGCAAAACTGATTCATTCAGGCCAGAGGGAACAATAGTATTAAGAGTGAAGATCCATTTGGATTCCCTCTGTACCAGCAAACATTTCCAGCGGCCACTCTTAGAATTAATGATAACCAGATCAATACTACAGACTTTCAAGAGGCTACTGTCACATTCATGAAGCTGACGAGGTAAGGTTTTAGGTTGAGAAAGACCATACACTGAAGATACACCCTCAATATCCAAAATGTGTTCATGTCTATGAAGCTTCCTAGAGGTGAGACCAACATATTTTAGCTCACAAGCACAAGAAATCAAATAAACTACACCTAAAGTAGTGCACATAATGAAACGAGTAATAGAAAGCTTTTTCACGCCAGGTGAATCAGTGAATGATTGAGTAGTCTCCACATTTGGGCATGCCACACATTTGCCACAAGATCAACAGCCCTATCATGGGCCCTCAGAGCCAAATGCCCTGGGTAAAGGCCCATTTAGACCCAACGATTGTCGCTCAAAATTCGCTCAAAGATGTCTCTTGAGTGAGAATTGTTGGGTCTAAACGTGCGGCCATCATGCAGTTTTTGTTAACGATTTGCTCATCATTGTCTTTCAGCTAACAAGGAGAAATGTAAAGCCCTACATCTGAGCAAGAAAAATGAAGAAAGCACATACACAATGGGAGGAATTGAGCTAAGAAGCAGCACATGTGAAAAAGACTTGGGTATACTAATAGATCATAGACTGAACATGAGTCAACAATGTGATGCAGCATCCAAAAAGGCAAACACAATTCTGGGATGTATTAAGAGAAGCATAGAGTCTAGACCATGTGAGGTCATTATCCCCCTGGAAGTCCTTTCCAACTCTTTTTTTTTTTTCAAAATCAATTTTTATTAAAGATTTTAGATGTTACAGGGGGTATAAACATGAAACAGATCACATTTCACTTGTATGAGGAAATGTACTCAGTACCATTCTCTTCAATAAATCGGGGCACATTTCAATTTGACAAAATAAGAGAGAATGAGCCGGGGGGTGGGGTGGCGGGTGAACATACAGAAGTAATAGGGAAGAGGGGGGAGGGGGGAAAGTCCCTTCCAACTCTACCATTCTATAAAGTCCCTATTTCGGATTGCAAAAAGCCCCAAACAAAGAGCGCAGGAGGATTTTTTGTCTTCTACTAACTCTACCATTCTATGATTCTATGAAAAACAATGATGGGTCTTATCAGGACCACACACTGAGTTCTCAGCGGGACACCACTGATACTATTGTTTCAACTTGTATCCCGCTCGGAGAACACAGCAGAAGTATGCAGAAGACAGCGCTCCAGTTCCACCGCGTAGAAGTACGCTAAAAGTCACACCCATGCATCTTTAGTGAGGGGTGCAAATTCTAAAAGTCAATTATTGTTAGCAAAGTGTCTGTGGATTGACCCCTACCCCTTTCCTCCTCCAGAGTGCTCCAAATCCAGGAGTGGTACCTGACAGATAATGTGGACTGTAGGACCGGTTTCATCCAGTGTATCCTCCCTGATCTTTGCTCTACCTGCACTGGGAAGAATTGTACCTGAAGTACTGTAAATAATTGTTTTGCAAAAGTTACTTCAAGTGAAGTTATACCGGGCCCTAACCGTTCCTGGGGACCCAAGGTATTATACACCAGTGTCTGTGTTCATTCTCCGTCAAGTAACATACCGGTGTGGGAACAGTGGTGTCACCCATGACAAATACTATCCCCATCATCCTGTTTATTGACATTCCCTATCCTAGGTGTGTCGAAGGTGGCCTGCAATCCTGCTCTGGCCTTGGCTACATGCCATCCCTCAGGGAAGAGAGCCCGGTAAGTGCTGCCGTGACAAGTCAACACTTAACCCTTCCAGCTCTCCACGGTTGTCAAGTGCCCAGAGTTCCCCTCTGGGGTGCTGCAGATCAATATGTGGATGTAACATTAATTGGGGGAATCTTGTTGCTCTTTCATAGAGGATAAAGAATAATTTTTATATATTTTCGTAAAGGCAAAAAGCGAGCAAAAAGATGTAATTTTTTTATTGCTAAAAAGCAAGCAAAAAGTGAGGAAAAGGAAAATATTAAACCCAAACTTAGAAGTGCAACTTGGGGTGCAGTAATTGGTGTATCGATGAGATTAACCCTTTCCTATCCAATTATGGATTCAGGGTTTTCTAAAAGACTTACTCTTCTTCCTGTTATACAATGGTGCCATCTGCTGGCTAAAGCCAGTGTGTGTGGGCCAGAGAGGCTCCGACAGCGAAGTGGCTGGCAATAGACGGTAAGAATACCCTGCCAGATGTCTTCTGACATTGGAACTGTAGAAGCTTCAATCAGAATGTAGGAAGACATCAGACAGTGGATTGGAAAGAGTTAATTATCTTCAAATCAATATGAGTCTTATTGCTGGAATAGTTATCACCTGCATTTAGACTCGGGACGTCGATATGGTGCAAATTTCCTCTTGGAAAATCTCAAATTATAGCCCCCCTCCTTGCTCATGGAGGAAATAAATTAGGTGCCCACAGAAGATATTGAAGATACTGAAGAGTTGGAGGTTGAATGATTCAATTCCTTATGATTATACTTCCATGGTCATTTCAAAAATCAGACATATCACATTGAAATTTCTTCATTTTAATAGTGTTAATCTGCTGATCCCATTCCTTAAGCATAACATCAAGATCTCCTTTTCACACTTCCATCTCACATGGACTTAATAGTGAGTGTAAACAAGTGCTGGCTGTGGAAATCTCCAAATCAAGTTGTTCCATGTTAAGGCTGCATTCAGACGAACATATATTGGCTCGGTTTTCACGCCGAGCCGATATACGTCCTCCTCATGTGCAGAGGGGGGGGGGGGGGGAGGATAGAAGAGCCAGGAGCAGGAACTGAGCTCCCGCCCCCTCTCTGCCTCCTCTCCACCCCTCTGCACTATTTGCAATGGGGCTAAGTTCCGAGAATTTGCCCCGCCCCCGGCCCGCCTCTCCCCATTGCAAATAGTGCAGAGGGGTGGAGAGGAGGCAGAGAGGGGGCGGGAGCTCAGTTCCTGCTCCTGGCTCTTCCATCCCCCCCCCTCCGCACACGAGGACAACGTATTTCGGCTCGGTTTGAAAACTGAGCCGATATACTTTCATCTGAATGCAGCCTAAGGGCGCGGTCACACGAGCGTAGGCGTATTTACGTTCGCACGTGCACAGCGTTTAATCGCCGGAAAGAACGTTTTTCGGCGATCATGACCAGAGCTAGAAAGCGTATTATCGTTTGTTCCTACTTTTCAAACGATCTTTTCGGCCAATGAATATACGTTGGCACGTATTTCGGTCGCGTATGTTCTGTTTTCTGCGGGTTGTCGTTTTTACGCGCCGTAAAATCGCCCATGTGAACGAATACATTGGAAACCAATGCCTCAGATGGTCATGTTTATACGATTGGGCGCAAAAACGCGCCGTTTATGCGCTCGTGAGACCGCGCCCTCAGAGAGCTAGAATTAATTCTTTGGTCTACATCAATTTTGCTGACAACAAGATAACATGTGATTGCTATGTATTTTGGTGTGCTAAATCCAAAAATCGCATCCATTTCCTCCAGTCACGTCTGGGTTTTCCCGCAAAACACTGTTTACTAATAAACTGTTACAGTAAAAACGTAATGTGTGCTAAATTATAATTTATTATTGTACTGGTATGTATGTGGTCTCTGGAATGTAGATGGGATGTCCTTCAAGATCACATGCTACACAGAGACTAAAATGTGTTGGCTAGAAAGAGGTTCCTGCCCACAAAAGGTGCAGTAACCAATCAAATTATACTATATAAGATGTTCCAACCCCTTTTGTTCAGCATACTATAAAACTGGCTGAATTGATATAAATGCTCTTTTTGGAACTGCACATGCTGTTGTGTGTGTCATAAACTGAAACGGTTCATTCATTATTCAAATAATCTGGCCAACAGAATATACATTGTAAAGGGCTAGCTTCTGCACCAGCAGTAACATTATTCATATATATATGCATATATATATATATATATATATATATATATATATATGTATATATATATATATATATATACATACATAAATATATATATATATATATATATATACATAAATATATATATATATGTTTTTGTTAAATATGTCATCCAACTTGGTTCGAGGCTAAAGGAGAAGAACCCCTTTGCTCCCAGTACCACATTTATGAATCGTAACAGCAAGAAAAATCTTCCGAAATATTTCCATATGGACGAGGAGCTTGAATACTGTATTGACGTCAAAGGACCTATTGGGTCAATGGGTTGTGATAGTTGTCTACCTGTAGAATGGAGGCTTTTTGTTGAAAGTTGAAAGAGAAGTCTAAAGTGTATGCTGCTTCACAATGGCAATATATTAGCTTCTATTCCTATTGCTCACTCGGTAAATATGAAAGAAACTTATGAATCAATGAGAACTAGAGATGAGCAAGCGTAGTCGGTTCGGGTGTTTTTGGACTCAAGCACTGCTTTTTCCAAGTAACTGACTACTCGGACGAAAAGATTCGGGGGTTGCAGAGGGGAGTGGGGGGGAAGAGAGAGCTCCCCCCTGTTCCCCACTGCTACCCCCCGCTCTACCACGCCGCCCCCCGAAACTTTTGGTCCGAGTAGTCAGTTACTTGGAAAAAGCGGTGCTCGAGTCCAAAAACACCCTAACCGAGTACGTTCGCTCATCTCTAATGAAAACCATTCTCCAAAAAATCAAATTAAATGATCATCACTGGATTTTATGTGGCCACCTAAAAGTTATATCCATTCTTCTAGGATTTCCTCGATTCTTGTGCCTTTGGGATAGCTGAACAAAGGCAGAACATTATATAAGGACAGAATGGCCAGCTAGAGAGAATTTTAAGATTGGTGAAAAGAAAATCAAGAATGAACCACTTGTTAATCCTCATAAAGTGTTGCTCCCCCCACTGCATATACAATTGGGACTTATGAAAGAGTTCGTTAGGGCTTTGGATTGAGATGGTGAGTGCATTAGGTACTGGTGAGTGCCATCTGCTCCTTCAAACACAAAGTTAAAAGCTGGCATATTTGATGGCCAACAAATAAAGCTTCTAATCAAAGACAGAGAATTCCTTAATACCATGAAAACCACAGGAAAGGATGCTTGGTCTGCTTTTTCTGATGTGGTTACAGATTGCCTTGGCAACTTTAGGGCCAAAAATTATAACCGTATAGTTCAACATTTGCTGATTGCTTTTCAAAGACTGGGTGCAAACATGAGTGTCAAATTGCATTTTCCTCATAGCCACCTGAACTACTTCTCCTTAAATCTTGGATCTATGAGTGAGGAACAAGGAGAACACTTTCACTAAGGCTTCTTTCCCACGAGCGTATATCGGCCGGCACTTTCACGGCTGGCCAATATACGCTACCATCCGGGGCATAGAAGCTCGTGAATGGGCGCACAAATCTACCATGTGTTCACACGGTATGGGCCCCGGCGCATATACTCTGAGGTCACCATGCTGTTGCCCTTTTCCCCTCGTTCCCCCTCACAGGCTCACCTCTGCTCTCCTCCCCACTCGTTCTTTGTAATGGGAGTGGGCGGGGTGTAGCTAAGCGCCGCCCTGTCTCGCCTCCTCCCATTGCTGGCTGCAGAAAAGGGGAGGGGCCAGCAAAGAGCCAGCAGGGAGGAGAGCAGATGTGAGCCTGCAAACGCGGAGGAGAGCAGAGGGAGGGAGTTTAGCAGCCATGCTGCTAAACTCCCTCCCGACTCTGGCCGCTGTCATGGGCTGCCATACTTTATGCAGGTCAAGCAATTGTTCCTTCTCCATAGAGAATCATCGCTGTTGGCAGCACATCCCTTGTTCACACGGGGAGATGTGCTGCCAACAACTATCATTTTTTAATATTTTTGGCAGCACAAAAGATGCAATAAACAAGTGTTTACTCGGTCGACTGGGTGCAGCGTTACACAACCCAATGATCAGGCTAACATAAGTTTATGCCTGATTATCGGCCTCTGTAAAAGGAACTTACGTTAATAGGTGCAATGAACAGACCTATCCCTTCTCCCCCAAGTCCTGGTAACCATGGTATAATTTCTCACTAGGTTTCACTGAAGATAAAACGATTTTCCTAGGAATAGTGTGTGCAATCACCTGGGCCGTGTGCCATAACCGCAGCTCCCATGGCGGTACCCTTTAAATAAATACCAACTGAAATATTTTTTTCTTTGATCTTTTGCAAAATCGCATTATTCTTTGTTGTATAGATCTCTGTTTCTACAACTACTTCTCTATTGCAACATTAAAAATGTGACATATTACATGATCCCCTGCAATGTTATCTAGATAGAGCCAGCTGAGTACGAGAATGTTGGAAACTTTCCAAGTATTTCTTTCTTTTATATTTCTCTCTTCTTCTTTCTTTCTTAATGTCCTGTTTCCCAGCTGACAGGATCCCATCAATAGGTGTTTCCACATTACCGTACTGGCCCTGCCCATGGGGTGTACCTATGTCCAATCACGGTACCCAGCCAGGCCTATAAATTGTAGGGTCAGTGGGCAGCTTTTACATCGGGACGAGGAAGGTAAGAGATGCTTAGTATCTTCTACAGTAAATACAGTAACTCATAAACTATTGGCTATGCTTTCATATATTGTTTTTTTCCAGGTGTCCCAAAATGAATTGGTTACTTATTTGTCCTGTATTTCTGCTACTAAGTGAACTGGCACAGACAACCTCCAGTCAAGGTAAATGTTTTCTAATTGCCATCGTGATACGATATAAATAGAGATGAGCGAGCACCAAAATGCTCGGGTGCTCGTTACTCGGGACGAAATTATCGCGATGCTCGAGGGTTTGTTTCGAATAACGTCAATGGGCGACCCGAGCATTTTTGTATTTCGCCGATGCTCGCTAAGGTTTCCATGTGTGAAAATCTGGGCAATTCAAGAAAGTGATGGGAACGACACAGCAACGGATAGGGCAGGCGAGGGGCTACATGTTGGGCTGCATCTCAAGTTCACAGGTCCCACTATTGAGCCACAATACCGGCAAGAGTGGCCCCCCCCCCCTCCCAACAACTTTTACTTCTGAAAAGCCCTCATTAGCATGGCATACCTTAGCTAAGCACCACACTACCTCCAACAAAGCACAATCACTGCCTGCATGACACTCCGCTGCCACTTCTCCTGGGTTACATGCTGCCCAACCCCCCCCCCCCCCCCGCACGACGCAGTGTCCACAGCGCACACCAAACTGTCCCTGCGCAGCCTTCAGCTGCCCTCATGCCACACCACCCTCATGTCTATTTATAAGTGCGTCTGCCATGAGGAGGAACTGCAGGCACACACTGCAGAGGGTTGGCACGGCTAGACAGCGACCCTCTTTAAAAATGGTGGGGCGATAGCCCACAATGCTGTACAGAAGCAATGAGAAATATAATCCTGTGCCACCGCCATCAGGAGCTGCACACGTGGGCATAGCAATGGGGAACCTATGTGCCACACACTATTCATTCTGTCAAGGTGTCTGCATGCCCCAGTCAGACTGGTAATATGTACCTTAACAGTAACTGCGTTGGTGGTAATGTGGTGGTGACTGCGGACCTAGTAGCGCGGTTTTATTTTGTTGGTTTTCGGAATGTGGCCAGGATTAAGTGGGCCGTGGAGGGGGATGTTTTTGAGGCACTACGTGTCCTCTCCACGTGTCCGTGGTTATATGCACCTTAACAGTAACCGCGTTGGTGGTAATGTGGTGGTGACTGCGGACCTAGTAGCGCGGTTTTATTTTGTTGGTTTTCGGAATGTGGCCAGGATTAAGTGGGCCGTGGCGGGGGATGTTTTTGAGGCACTACGTGTCCTCTCCACGTGTCCGTGGTTATATGCACCTTAACAGTAACCGCGTTGGTGGGAAATGGCCTCGCCGCCATCATGTCTTTGGGAAGCCTCTGTTTCCACACCCCAGAGACATACCATTAGCAGCGGTATAGGCAGAGCCCATAATTCGCAACATTTCAGCCGTAGCAATAGGACAGGCCCCACTAACATATCACTAGCAGCATTATAGGGGGAGCACAGTATTAGTTCCATTTCAGTAATAGTAGCACTCAAGACAGGCCCCAGTAACAATTCCGAAGCAGCAGTATAGGAGGAGCATAGTCTTAGTTCCATTTAAGTAATAGTAGCAGGCTACACAGGCCACAGGAACAATTCCGAAGCAGCAGTATAGTGTGAGCGCAGTCTTCGTTCCATTTCAGTAATAGTAGCACTCAAGACAGGCCCCAGTAACAATTCCGAAGCAGCAGTATAGTGGGAGCGCAGTCTTCGTTTCATTTCAGTAATAGTAGCACTCAAGACAGGCCCCAGTAACAATTCCGAAGCAGCAGTATAGGAGGAGCATAGTCTAAGTTCCATTTAAGTAATAGTAGCAGCCTACACAGGCCCCAGGAACAATTCCGAAGCAGCAGTATAGGAGGAGCACAGTCTAAGTTCCATTTAAGTAATAGTAGCAGCCTACACAGGCCCCAGGAACAATTCCGAAGCAGCAGTATAGTGGGAGCGCAGTCTTAGTTCCATTTCAGTAGCTGCAGTATAGCCAAGGCCCAAGTTACATTTATGTAGCTAAAGTGTAGGCCAACCCCACACACCTTTCTGTACCATGAGTGCAGGCGAAGAACATAGAAATTGCTATGATTACACTGTAGGTGAGGGCCCAAAAAAATTGGTGTACCAACAGTACTAATGCACCTCAGTAAAAATTGGCCATGCCCAACCAAGATGGCAGGTGAAACCCATTAATCGCTTTGGTTAATGTGGCTTAAGTGGTAACTAGGCCTGGAGGCAGCCCTGTTTAACGAAAAATTGTTTCAAGTTAAAGTTCCAACGCTTTTAAGAGCATTGAAACGTATAAAAATGTTTTAGAAAAATTATATGAGTGAGCCTTGTGGCCCTAAAAAAAATTGCCCGTTCGGCGTGATTACGTGAGGTTTCAGGAGGAGGAGCAGGAGGAGGAGGAGGAATATTATACACAGATTGATGAAGCAGAAATGTCCCCGTTTTGGATGGTGAGAGAGAACGATGCTTCCATCCGCGGGTGCAGCCTACGTATTGCTTAAGTATCGCTGCTGTCCGCTGGTGGAGAAGAGAAGTCTGGGGAAATCCAGGCTTTGTTCATCTTGATGAGTGTTAGCCTGTCGGCACTGTCGGTTGACAGGCGGGTACGCTTATCTGTGATGATTCCCCCAGCCGCACTAAACACCCTCTCCGACAAGACGCTAGCCGCAGGACAAGCAAGCACCTCCAGGGCATACAGCGAGAGTTCAGGCCACGTGTCCAGCTTCGACACCCAGTAGTTGTAGGGGGCAGAGGCGTCACGGAGGACGGTCGTGCGATCGGCTACGTACTCCCTCACCATCCTTTTACAGTGCTCCCGCCGACTCAGCCTTGACTGGGGAGCGGTGACACAGTCTTGGTGGGGAGCCATAAAGCTGTCCAGGCCCTTAAAGACTGTTGCACTGCCTGGGCTGTACATGCTGCTCGATCTCCGCACCTCCCCTGCTACCTGGCCCTCGGAACTGGGCCTTCTGCCACTAGCGCTGTCGGATGGGAATTTTACCATCAGCTTGTCCGCCAGGGTCCTGTGGTATAGCAACACTCTCAAACCCCTTTCCTCTTTGGGAATGAGAGTGGGAAGGTTCTCCTTATAGCGTGGGTCGAGCAGTGTGTACACCCAGTAATCCGTAGTGGCCAGAATGCATGTAACGCGAGGGTCACGAGAAAGGCATCCTAACATGAAGTCAGCCATGTGTGCCAGGGTACCTGTACGCAACACATGGCTGTCTTCACTAGGAAGATCACTTTCAGGATCCTCCTCCTCCTCCTCAGGCCATACACGCTGAAAGGATGACAGGCAAGCAGCAGGGGCACCGTCAGCAGTGGGCCAAGCTGTCTCTTCCCCCTCCTCCTCATCCTCCTCATGCTCCTCCTCCTCCTCCTCCTGAATGCGCTGAGATATAGACAGGAGGGTGATCTGACTATCCAGCGACATACTGTCTTCCCCCGCCTCCGTTTCCGAGCGCAAAGCATCTGCCTTTATGCTTTGCAGGGAACTTCTCAAGATGCATAGCAGAGGAATGGTGACGCTAATGATTGCAGCATCGCCGCTCACCACCTGGGTAGACTGCTCAAAGTTTCCAAGGACCTGGCAGATGTCTGCCAACCAGGCCCACTCTTCAGAAAATAATTGAGGAGGCTGACTCCCACTGCGCCGCCCAGGTTGGAGTTGGTATTCCACTATAGCTCTACGCTGCTCATAGAGCCTGGCCAACATGTGGAGCGTAGAGTTCCACCGTATGGGCACGTCGCACAGCAGTCGGTGCACTGGCAGATTAAAGCGATGTTGCAGGGTGCACAGGGTGGCAGCGTCCGTGTGGGACTTGCGGAAATGTGCGCAGTGCCGGCGCACCTTTACGAGCAGGTCTGACAAGCGTGGGTAGCTTTTCAGAAAGCGCTGAACCACCAAATTAAAGACGTGGGCCAGGCATGGCACGTGCGTGAGGCTGCCGAGCTGCAGAGCCGCCACCAGGTTGTCACACACGACCATGCCCGGTTGGAGGCTCAGCGGCGCAAGCCAGTAGTCGGTCTGCTGTGTCAGACCCTGCAGCAGTTCGTGGGCCGTGGGCCTCTTATCTCCTAAGCTGAGTAGTTTCAGCACGGCCTGCTGACGCTTGCCCACCGCTGTGCTGCCACGCCGCGCGACACCGACTGCTGGCGACGTGCTGCTGCTGCTGCTGACACATCTTGATTGCGAGACAGAGGTTGCGGAGGAGGAGGAGGAGGGTGCTTTAGTGGAGGAAGCATACACCGCCGCAGATACCAGCACCGAGCTGGGGCCCGCAATTCTGGGGGTGGGTAGGACGTGAGCGGTCCCAGGCTCTGACTCTGTCCCAGCCTCCACTAAATTCACCCAATGTGCCGTCAGGGAGATATAGTGGCCCTGCCCGCCTGTGCTTGTCCACGTGTCCGTTGTTAAGTGGACCTTGGCAGTAACCGCATTTGTGAGGGCGCGTACAATGTTGCGGGAGACGTGGTCGTGCAGGGCTGGGACGGCACATCGGGAAAAGTAGTGGCGACTGGGAACTGAGTAGCGCGGGACCGCCGCCTCCATCATACTTTTGAAGGCCTACTTTTCCACAACTCTATACGGCAGCATCTCAAGGCTAATAAATTTGGCTATGTGGACGGTTAACGCTTGAGCGTGCGGGTGCGTGGTGGCGTACTTGCGCTTGCGCTCCAACAGTTGCGCTAGCGACGGCTGGCAGTGCGCTGACAGACACTGGTGGATGGGGCCGAGGACAGCGGAGGTGAGGGTGTGGGTGCAGGCTATGAGACGGTAGTGCCTGTGTCCTGAGAGGGGGGTTGTATCTCAGTGGCAGGTTGGGGCACAGGGGGAGAGGCAGCGGTGCAAACCGGAGGCGGTGAACGGCCTTCGTCCCACCTTGTGGGGTGCTTGGCCGTCATATGTCTGCGCATGCTGGTGGTGGTGAGGCTGTTGGTGGTGGCTCCCCGGCTGATCTTGGCGCGACAAAGGTTGCACACCACTGTTCGTCGGTCCTCAGGCGTCTCTGTGAAAAACTGCCAGACCTTAGAGCACCTTGGCCTCTGCAGGGTGGCATGGCGCGAGGGTGCGCTTTGGGAAACAGTTGGTGGATTATTCGGTCTGGCCCTGCCTCTACCCCTGGCCACCGCACTGCCTCTTGCAACCTGCCCTGCTGCTGCCCTTGCCTCCCCCTCTGAAGACCTGTCCTGAGTAGGCGTTGCAAACCAGGTGGGGTCAGTCACCTCATCGTCCTGCTGCTCTCCCTCCGAATCCTCTGTGCGCTCCTCCCTCAGACTTACTGCCCTCACTACTACCTGACTGCAAGACAACTGTGTCTCATCGTCATCGTCCTCCTCACCCACAGAAAGTTCTTGAGACAGTTGGCGGAAGTCCCCAGCCTCATCCCCCGGACCCCGGGAACTTTGCAATGGTTGTGAATCAGTGACGATAAACTCCTCTGGTGGGAGAGGAACCACTGCTGCCCAATCTGAGCAGGGGCCCGAGAACAGTTCCTGGGAGTCTTCCCGCTGCTGAGCATGTGTCATTGTAGTGGAGTGAGGAGGCTGGGAGGAAGGAGGAGCAGCAGACAGAGGATTCGGATTTGCAGCAGTGGACGGCGCAGAACTGTGGGTGGACGATAGGTTGCTCGAAGCACTTTCTGCCATCCACGACAGGACCTGCTCACACTGCTCATTTTCTAATAAAGGTCTCCCGCGTGGACCCATGAATTGTGCGAAGAATGTCGGGACGCCAGAAACGTGCCTCTCTCCTAATCGCGCAGCAGTCGGCTGCGACACACCTGGATCAGGAGCTCGGCCTGTGCCCACACCCTCACTTGGGCCTACGCGTCCTCGGCCGCGTCCACGTCCTCTAGGCCTACCCCTACCCCTCAGCATGCTGTATTACCAGTGATTTGATTTCACAGGCAGGAAATAAATTGGCGCAAGCCTGCAGGCCAAATATACTTTTTTCCCTTTTTTTTTTTAAAAGGAAAGGCCCACTGCGTCTATTCAATGAATAATAAGTTTAATAACTGTGTTGTGCCCCTGCAAATGTGTCACAGAACTTTAGTGTTGCAGAGTTATTAACTATGGCAGAGCAAGGAATTTCACAGGCAGGAAAGAAAGTGGCGCAAGCCTGCTGTAAAACGTAGCTGGCTGCGTCTGATTATTTTTACGTTCTCCACGCAGCACACACATACCCAGAGCCCTTAGGAGTGTCAGAGGCAGGCCAAATATACTTTTTTCCCTTTTTTTTCAAAGGAAAGGCCCACTGCGTCTATTCAATGAATAATAACTGTCTTGTGCCCCTGCAAATGTGTCACAGAACTTTAGTGTTGCAGAGTTATTAACTATGGCAGAGCAGGTATTTCCCAGGCAGGAAAGAAATTGGCGCAAGCCTGCAGTCAACCGTAGCTGGCTGCGTCTGATTATTTTTACGTTCTCCACGCAGCACACACGTACCCAGAGCCCTTAGGAGTGTCAGAGGCAGGCCAAATATACTTTTTTCCCTTTTTTTTCAAAGGAAAGGCCCACTGCGTCTATTCAATGACTAATAACTGTGTTGTGCCCCTGCAAATGTGTCACAGAACTTTAGTGTTGCAGAGTTATTAACTATGGCAGAGCAGGTATTTCCCAGGCAGGAAAGAAATTGGCGCAAGCCTGCAGTAAACCGTAGCTGGCTGCGTCTGATTATTTTTACGTTCTCTACGCAGCACACACGTACCCAGAGCCCTTAGGAGTGTCAGAGGCAGGCCAAATATACTTTTTTCCCTTTTTTTTCAAAGGAAAGGCCCACTGCGTCTATTCAATGAATATTAACTGTGTTGTGCCCCTGCAAATGTGTCACAGAACTTTAGTGTTGCAGAGTTATTAACTATGGCAGAGCAGGTATTTCCCAGGCAGGAAAGAAATTGGCGCAAGCCTGCAGTCAACCGTAGCTGGCTGCGTCTGATTATTTTTACGTTCTCCACGCAGCACACACGTACCCAGAGCCCTGAGGAGTGTCAGAGGCAGGCCAAATATACTTTTTCCCCTTTTTTTTAAAAGGAAAGGCCCACTGCGAATATTCAATGAATAATAACTGTGTTGTGGCCCTGCCTACACAATTCTGTCCCTGTAGTGTCAATGCTGGGTGCAATGCTCTGCACAGCCGATTTTGAGAGAAAAAAAAAAATGCAACACAGCTAACAGCAGCCTGCACAGTACTCCACACGGTTAAATGTGGCCCTAGAAAGGACCGTTGGGGTTCTTGAAGCCTACACTCACTCGTAACACTCTCCCTGCCTAACCACCACTTCTGTCCCTAATGCAGGGTGCAATGATCTGCACAGCCGATTTTGAGAAAAAAAAAAATATATCCACTGCTAACAGCAGCCTGCACACAGGTAGATGTGGCCCTAAGAAGGACCGTTGGGGTTCTTGAAGCCTACACTCACTACAAACACTCTCCCTACAGCAACTCCAACACAACTGGACTTTCCCTCAGCTAACTCACAAGGCATCTGAGGCGAGCCGCGGGAGGGGCCGATTTTTATACTTGGTGACATCTGATCTCCCCAGCCACTCACAGCAGGGGGGTGGTATAGGGCTGGAACATCACAGGAGGAAGTTGTAATGCCTTCCCTGTCTTTCAATTGGCCAGAAAAGCGCGCTAACGTCTCAGAGATGAAAGTGAAAGTAACCCGAACATCGTGTGGTACTCGTTACGAGTAACGAGCATCCCGAACACCCTAATATTCGCCCGAGCATCGAGCTCGGACGAGTACGTTCGCTCATCTCTAGATATAAAGCTATATAAATGTATTTTTTTTTACAATTTGCTCCTTTACTTAAATGTTCCTTAACAGTAAGGGCAGTGGGGTCAGGAGTTGGCACATAGGTTCCAATGAAGCATCAAGAGACTTACCATATTTTTCGCTCTATAAGACGCACCGGACGATAAGACGTATCCACGATTTAGAGGTGGAAAATAGGAAAATAAATATTTTAAACTCAACCAGGGACAGTGCAGGGATATAACCGGGTGATGGAGCAGAAGGAGCAGCAGAGCTCAGGAACACTAGAGGGCCGAGGAAGAGAAGAAGCCGAAGAGTGGAGGCGGGGAAGCTGCAGCAGTTCCCGCCGGTGCTCACTACCAATCAGCGGTACGTAAGGGATGGCAATGCAGAGGTGAAAGAACTAGTAATTGATTGTGCGGTTTCTTGCACAATCGCTCGTTTGTTTGTGCGACCGCAAACCAGTTTGCATGATTGCGTGTTAAACTTGCGTTTGCGCGTTAAACTTGCGATCGCGCCGGCAACCTTGAATTTAAGTACGTACGCTCTATAAGACATACTGACTTTTCCCCCCCACCTTGGGGGGAAGAAAAATGCATCTTATAGGGTGAAAAATACAGTAAATGTTCCATAACAGGATTCTAAATAACGCTAATAAATAGTACAGTAGAATCCGTCAGATAGGTCATCAATATCAGAGTGGGGGGGAGTCTGACTTGCGGCACCTCTGTCGATCAGCTGTGGTGTTCAGGGTGAGAGTCAGGGTTGCCAACTATCAAGAAAGTCTTGGACAGTCTGTAAAAATAGGGCACTTTTTTCCAATGTCTGTGGAAGAAAAAATGTATCAGTGATTTTTTGGAGGCAGTTGATAGTTGGGCTGTTTATTTTTACTGTGATTATTGTCATTTTACAGTTTATGATAAATGCTGGTAAAGAGTTCGTATCAGTTTCTGACTTATAACCATATATCACTTTAAACTTTATCCTTCATTGTGGTTTTCCAATAGGTCCGTAAAAAATGTCTGTCTATGATTTTTGGATAAATTAGCCAGAAGAAAGAAAGGCTGAGGCTTCCAGCCCTGGCAAGTGCTGCAGCCTCTTCATTGCATACTAGACACAGTGCCGTACTTTTTGCAGTGGCTATGCCTGGTATTACAGCTCACTTGAAGGCGACTGAGCAGCACATAGGCCATGTGATGGGTGAACACTTACATCACAGACCAGGGAGCACAATGTGAAAAGGCATGTAACCCATCAAAAATTGTCATATTTGTCTACAATCTGTGACAAATATGACAATCTTTATTAGACAATAAGACAAGAGAGAAAAAAATCAGCAAATATAATTGAACACTTTAAAATATTTAAAGGGCGAGTACACACTTTGGTGCACATCACAATCCACAGCATGATGTGCACTGCAGATTTTGCTCTGGATCCACAGAAAAAAACGTGTTAAAGTCTGCAGCATTTGGTGTGGATTTTGATGTAGATCTGTAGCAGATTTCACCCTTTTAATTAACAAAAAATGGCCATGTCATCTGCAGATTCTCATAAAAATCCACATCAAAATCGGTACCAGTGGGGCAAATTTTCATGTGGAATTTGATGTGGATTTTAGTGCGGACTTTCTGCTGCAGAAAATTTGTACTAAACCCATTACATTTGAATGCACCCTATGGTGTGTTCACATGTCCGTGTTTCACAGGTGTCCAAACACATGTGCCTGCAAAACATAGGACATGCGTGCACCATAGGCCCAGGGTGCGCGTCAATATTGCCTGTGGGGAGTCCCCTCATCACTGAACGCTGTGGCAGAGGATCGCAAAGCTCTCCCATTGATTTCAATGGGGCTGCTGCTGCCGGCGGTCCCACTGAAAGCAATAGGATGCTGGCACCCCCGCAGTGATTTTCAGGGGAGGACTTTAAATATAAGCCCTTCACTGAAAATCATTCCAATCTGGTGTAAAAAATAAAAAAATATATATACTCCCCTCTCCGCTGCTGACGGGGCTCAGGTCCGTCTAGTCGCTTGGGTCTTGTCACTGTAAGGGCTTTTACCCACCAGCGGTTTTTTTAACACTGCGATATTGCAGCGTTTTTTTTTCCAATTAGACGTTCTAATGTTAAAATCGCACAAAAATTGCAAAAGCACAACTTACAATTTTTGTGCGATTTTAACATTAGAAAGTCCCATTGAAAAAAACGCTGTGATATTGCAGCGTTAAAAAAATGCTAGTGGGTAAAAGTTTTAATGAGGTCCTTTTAGCAGGCAGCGTTTGGCCATTTAATGAATTCAATGAATAGCCAAACGCTGCCTGTGATTGGCTGAGCGCTGTGACCAATCACAGGCAATACTCAGCTATCATTCAATGAATGGCTGAGTGCTGCCTGTGACTGGCTGAGTGCTCAGCCAATCAGATGCAGCCCTTCCAGTAGGCGGGGATTTTAACCCTCTCCAATCCACTGTCTGACGTCTGAAGACATTATGATTTAAGGCTGTACAGCTCCGATGTTGGAAGACGTCCGTCGGGGTTCTCTTACTATATATTGCCAGCCTCTCTGCTGTCGGAGCCTAACCAACGTGTCACCTCATGCAGTACTGGCTTTAGCCAGCAGATAGCACCATTGTATAATGGCAGAAAAAGAGTAAGCCCCCTAGGAAAACCAGGATACAAATTGGATTGGAAAGGGTTACATCCCCACCTGCTGAAAGAACTTCATTACAGTGACAAGACCCAAGCCGGTAAACGCGCCTGACCTCCGGAAGCAGCGGAGAGGTGAGTATATATTGCTTTCAATGGGGCGGCAAGTAGCATCTTGCCACCCCATTGAAAATTAGAAGGATCAGACCTTCAACAATAATAGAAATAGACATAGCCATACATATAACCAAATATAAAGGGAGAGGAAAATTCTCCTTACTATTGTGCAGTTAGGTAATAAGGCATCAAATCAGGTGACCAACATTTCTCCACAGACATTAGATTGGCATCAAGTTTGCATGGAGGATAGCTGAGGATGTTTGGGCAATGTCACCATTTACATACTACGGCCTTCTGACGTTTGTCAATCTACAGCACGGCCTTTCTGTTATCAGTATTAGACAGATCCTGGCCCCGGCTGCTCCGCTGTCTACGTCACTCGGTAGCAGTTCACTAGGCCTCTGTCACTTCTGGGTCATCTCCCGGCTATTAGGCGCCTTTACAGTCAGGGACTACGGACTTCGGTACTTCTCTCTCCACAGGTGTCACCCGCTCCGCGGTCTGTCTCACAATGTCTCTTCAGCCCGCCGCAGCTCTCCATCGGCCCCTCACTTCAGCGCTGTATCACAGCAACCCACTACTCTCCACTCACCACTGACTCTCTCCTCCGACTAGCTGACTAAAACTCGACTATTCTTTCCAACCGCCCTCTCTAAACCTAACTGCCACTTCCTCTTTTGTCATCCTACGTGGGCTCTGGTGCTGCTTAGCAACACACTAACCAATCATGGCCTGCCTCTCAACTGTAACCCCCTGTCAGAGAGCCAATCATATTGTTCAACTCTCTAGAGAGACTGTCCAATTAGATCCCAGACTGCCCAGACTCTCTCTCTCTCTCTCTCTCTCTCTCTCTCTCTCTAGAGAGATCGCAGTATTGTGGCGACTAGCTAATATCCAGAGTAACCACCCTGTTTCACATGGGCAGCAGCTAGACAGACACGGAGTGACTCAATAAGCTGCTGGTAGGCCGTCTCATGGATCTGGAGCCATGCTGACTGCAGTGTATCCCACAGTTACACAAGAGTGTGTGTGGGAGGATCCATAGAGGAAACACAACATTCCCACAGATGCTCAATTGGGTTCAAGTCTGGGAAATTAGGGGGGCAGCAAAGTACTAGGAAATCTTCCAACCACAGTTGTACATTTCTAGCCGTGTGACATGTTGTATTGTCTTGATGGAAGATCCTACTGTCCCAGGGAAGACAACCGCATGGGTGCCGGTGATCTGCAAGGATGGATTCATAATCAATTATGTTCAGAGTGTCTACCTCATGGATGAGCGGCCCAGAGAATGACACGAAAAAATTCTCCAGACCATAAGGCCGCCCGCACACGGGCGGATTTGCATTGCAAAATCCGAAGCAGGCGTCCGCCTCCGGATTCTGCAGCAAATCCAGCCAATAGCATGCTATGACAATACGCAATTTCCTGCCAACGAGCGGAAATCGATTGCGATTTTCCACTTGCAGGGGAGCAACCGGAGCAACCGGAGCATGCTATGCACTGAGGGCTTCCATTGAAGTCAATGGAAGCTGTCCATCCCGGGGCCATTTAGACACATCATTGCAGAATGGTCATTTCAGGATGTTCGCAGGAGCCGCGTCATTGCCATAGCGACAGTGCGGCGTCATCTGTACTGAGCATGTGTGCCCGCACGCTGGCCAACACATCCACTGCACAGAAAGAAGAAGCCGGACAGGTACACTGGGGCCGACCGGCCAGGCACCGGGGTGAACTCCACTGCGGGATCCTGCATGCAGGGTCCGACCCGGCCATGTGCTGGCGGCCTAACTCTGCCGCCACCAGCTTGTGTTCTTCCAACAATGGCTACAGGGTGTTTGTTCTCTGATGTTCCGCATCTGACATGCCAATGTTCATCCATTTGATAAAGCAGAAAATGTCACTCATAAGATGGTTCCATCACATTTTGATGGACCTTTGTTAGCATAGGTGTGGTGAACTTACATCTGCTTAAGAGCCCCATACATAGTAGGGTTCATTGAACTATTGTTTTGGACACACATCTGGTAGCCCCATGGTTCCTTTTTATGGTGAGTTGCTCTACTCTAGTTGGTCGTCCCTCACACACCTTTGTAACCAACGTTCACCTCATCAATGGCATGTGGTGCTCCACAGTTTCCATGCTGATTATTCTCAATGGTGCCGATTGTCGTCTACTCGTGACATACTTTCATCACAGCAGCAGGCGAACAGTTCACAAACTGCGCTGTTTGAGAAATACTGTCACCCTTGGCCAAAAAGCCAGTAATCATCCCTTTTTGCAACTCTCATAAATTGCCCCTTTAACCCCTGACAGCAACTATTAATATCTGAGCAGACAGCTATTGCATACCTTATATACCCACCAAGCCAACCCACCTCACTTCCTTCATAGACTTCGCGCTGCCAGTGCCCAGAGTAGGAGGTGGTTATGATAATGTGACTCAATTATGTATATAAATATTAGTGCTCAGGCACACTTCAACTTCAAGGATAATACAAAAATACACAGCATACCTGCAGAAGGGATTCCAGAGCTTCCTATATTAATCAGCTGTGTACAGATTTTCCTGCTAATATGTAAGGGGCCTCTAAGAGCAGCATTGCTGCATCCTTCAGGTGGGACTTATGCAAGTACCTGCCCGCTTGTCTGTAAAGATTCGGGTGCTGGCGGGGGACAGCGGTGAGTTGCGGGAGTGAGCAGGGGGGATAGAGTAAGAGAGAGATCTCCCCCCTGTTCCTGCCCGCTCTCCCCCGCCGCTCCCCGCCTCTCGCCGGCACCCAAATCTTTTGAGACGGGCGGGCAGGTACTCGCATAAGGCACTACTCGCTCGAGTTGTTTGCCTTAGCGAGTACGCTCGCTCATCTCTAGTCACCACCAAGGTTCGCAACCTAGATTTTTCTTTTTCCTTGACAACTTACCCAAAAATCACAGGCAGCCAACATTTCTTAATGACACAATGAAAAACCATTAATAATGATAAAGATTCTAACTAACACATGTTTATAAGTCAGATACTCATTACATGCAAGTTGTAAAACAGCAATAATTACAGTCATAATAACCTTCTCAAGTATCAACAGCCTCTAAAAATGTACAGAAAGACGTATTTCATGGACACTAAAAAAGTTTCCCATTTTTATGGACTGTCCAGGAATTTCTGTACAGTTGGCAGCCCTGGTCACCACATATAGGACCATTGGACAACATATGTACAAACAAATGTGTGTTCCTATATGAACAACTCTACTTACCCCTTATGGATCATCATTATTTTATCATCCTAGTATAGTTGTTGCCACGGTTCTGGGATGGCTGCCTTGCTTACAGTCTGGTGCTGGTTTTGGAGATGTTCCTACATTTTCTGGCTCACATAAGATGTTTGATTTAGACAAAATGTAATTCCTGGAGTCTTGCAGGTTAATAACTAAATAGTTGTTTGACAACTCATCCTTAAAGCCCCATTTAGGTCCGATTATCACTCACAATTAGCCCAAAAGCCGTCTTTTGAGCGATATCGTTGTGTCTAACTGCACTGACATCGCACAGTTTTCGTTAAGCCATCGCTCATCGTTGTCTTTCAGCATGTTGAAAGACAACGATGAGTCTTATCAGGGATTAACAGCAGGACGCAACTGATACTATTGTTTCAGCTGTATCCCGCTCCCTGTTGAATAGCTAAGCGCTGCCTGTAATTGGTTGAGTGCTCAGCCAATCTGCACAGCCCTTTCAGGAGGCAGGGATTTTTAAATCCCCACCTGCTGAAAAAGCTTGACAGCCGTGCAGGGGAGCCAGCCAGAAGACGCACCTGAACAGCAGAGAGGTGAATATATAATTTTTTTTCCCCTGGCTAGGGATGATTTTCAAGGAAGAGCTAATATTTTAAGCCCTTCCCAAAAATCATGCTACGGGGCTTGCCTACAATCTACTGCTTTCAATGGGGCCAGCAGCAGCACCGACCCCATTGAAAGCAATGTTATACCATGCTAGACTTCTGCTACAGCTGTGACAGCTGTGGCAGAAGTCCGCGATATACTCCCTATGCTTTCAGTGGGGTTGGCGCTGCTGCTGGCCCTATTGAAAGCATTTTGCGATATTGCTGTGAGTGTTTTCACTTCCTCTTGCAGCGCAAGAAAAAAAACGCTAGTGGGTGTCCACCCTTACTCATACATTAGTTTTTACCAAGTTATTATGACAACTTTCCAGGCATACAGTAAATAGTTTTTAGGTTGGGTTCATTGTTTCTCCTACATAAATGAGTTTTCAAGTATTGTAAACCTGAGAATGCATGTAAGGATGTGTTTCATTCAGTATGTGTTGTAAATCCGCATGCTCTTTATTTTTTCAGGTGGAAAAAACATCCTGGATGACGCTGAAATTCTGAAATATGTCAAAGAAGCCAAGAATCGGGTGGATGCCACATACTTAAAGACTAGGACGAAGTAAGATTGATACACACTGGGGAAAAAATGTATCACAATATTAATATCATTGTATGAAGTGTCAAAGCCCACCCCATTCAGTGCTAAGTCATTGTCCTAGTGTTCTGCTATCTATGCCCAGACCACGTCCATGTGCAGTTTTTTTTTTCTCCAGATAACCTATCTTAGGGCTCCTGTCCACGTGCAAATTTTCATTGTGTTCCTCGCGGCAATAATTTGTCCGCAGGGAACGTTCTCCATAGCAACGCCCCCCTGTCCATGAGCGGAGAATCATAGCAATTCTCCGCTAGCGGCCGGCAAATCACAGCATGCTGCGAATTGCCGTGATTTTCGCGGTGAGCCAATCTGTCAGATTGGCTCACTGCGGAGATTCAGCTGCTGGCTCCTGCTCCCAGGCGTAATGGCATGCCCTTAGTCAGTATAGGTGAGTGATAGTGAAATTTATTTCAAAGCAACCCTCCAGTTTTGGCAATCCAAGATGGCAGCATGCTATTCTGACTACCTGATACACACAATACATTAGATCTCTGTCTTCTCTATCTTTGTCTGTTTAGCGCACCTCATCACCCATCATAATGATGGGGTGCGCTAAAACATGCTGTCGGACGCAGGGACTTGAGTCTGAAAACCGAAAGTTAAATTGCGGCAAAGCACCGTGTTTGAAATCGCGGCGCTTTGCCGCATTCCTGTGTGAGAGCGGCTTTACTCTTACAGTGATCAAAAAGTTAATCATCCTAAACAGATTTATTCACTTCAGAGTATGAATGAGTATTTATGGCGACCTCCATTCAATGGTCCAAGGATATCAATTTGTACCATCCTTGTGCCTCTTTTGTACCCTTCCTCCTCATTCTCTTCTGAACCAAGTCCCCAAGTCTCAGACGATTTGATATATCAAATCATCCGAGACTTGGATCAGAAGAATGACAAGGAAAGGTACAAAAGAGGCACAAGGATGGTACAAATTGATATCCTTGGATATATATATATATATATATATATATATATATATATATATATATATATATATATATTATAGACAATTTTGTGCAAAATTGTTGCAAGCACAATTTCAACATATTTTTGTATTTTCAGTTTAAATGTACGATCAAAGAGGGAAGCTGCAAGACTTTCAGATATAATGGAATTCTTTAAGCAAGCTGTAGGAGCTACTAGAAATATGGTCCGATCAGCCGATTACTTGGATGCTACTCGGGAGATTATTCTTGAAAACCTGAAAAAAATATACCCATATGCCAAAAATGTGACAGGTAATAAACATGGAATTACAACAGGGCGACATCGAGTGACATTGACTGCATGCTCACCTATTAACATTTTATTCCAGAATATTCTTGTCTTTGCCTTGTGTGACTGTGAATGCTTCTGGGTCAATAATGGAGCTGTTTATGAATAAAGTAAAGATAGTCAGTAATCTCGGTAACAATTCAGATTACTCGGTAACCTCTTAAGAACATGGCCATTTTTGTTTCTTTCTCACGACTTCAAAATATTAGAACTTTTATTTTTTGATTGATTTAGACGTAAGAGGAATTGTTTTTTGTGGAATGAGTTTTTTTTTTCATTTATACCATTTAGTGTATCATACACTGAAAGATTTTCAAAAATGGTTAGGTGGGGTGAAATGGGAAAAGGCACAATTACACCATCTTTTGTGTGTTTTGAGGGCTTATTCACAGGGGCGTAAATCGGCCAGATTTTCACGCCCAGCCGATATATGCAGCCCCTCTGATGCATTGGCTTACAATGCATCAGTGCACAGGGGCGTATTTCCATGGCTTAAAAGCACACGACCGGTCGCTTCCTATGGAAGCCTATGCTAGCTGCCTGAGAAGGGAGGTGGGAGGGAGTTTAACCTGCTAAACGCCCTCCCCCTTCTCTTCTTCTCTCTTCCCTATGGCCATGTAAATATGCCCTTACGGTGTACATGGTGCAGTAAAAATATTTTAGGGTATACACAACTTTTTGATTGCTTTTTATTACATTTTTATTTGGATGTGGGCTGACCAAAGAAAACAGCTCTCGTATTAGGATTTTTTAAAATTTTTGACAGCATTCCCCATGCAAGATATTTAAGGCAATTCTTTAATAGACTGGACTTCTGTAGACGTAGTGATACCAAATATGGCTTTCTGATACTAAAACTAGGAAAATGGGAAGTTTAAAACCTGTAATTTTTTTGTGGTAATAGTTTAAAAAATATATTTTTCTTTATTTTTGTGCCTCATAGGGGACTTAAACTTGCAGTTTTCTGATTTCATGTACATTATACTGAAAAACTACAGTATTGCTGTATATTATACTTTTTCCAGCATCCTGCTCACAGGCAGGGATTAATACGAAGAAATCCAAAGCAGACCTAAGGGCCTTCACAAAGCCTCAGACTCTCGTGGCAATTGAACAGCATGCCACAATCTCGTCATTAGTATGCAATCCAGAGAACAAAGGGAGCCTTTTCGCTCTATAAAGCTATTTAAATGCTATAGTCGTGCTGACCGTGGCATATAAAGTGTTATTGGCATTATATGGTGCAGCAGCTTCCTTTCTCTCCAGTAGCACCGACCCATTCTCACTGAAGTCACTGACAAACTGCAGCTCTGAGCTCCACTACAGTAGGTCCCTTCTTTGCACTTCGCAGCTCTCTCTCAACTCACCTTGGCACCTCTTTCACCCTGCACTCTCTCTGTTCCAGAAAACGTACTGCATTTCAGGTCCTGTTGAGGCACAGTTCAAATCACGTCCCGCCCCTCTTCAAATAGGTGACCCAAACTCCACTAATCAGAAAATTTAGCCCAGTGTTTCCCAACTCCAGTCCTCATGGCCCCCCAACAGGTCACATTTTAGGGTATTCTGTAGTAAGAACACCTGTGGCAATGCCTGAGGAACCAACCGTAATTACATCACCTGTGCAACACTGAGGAAATCCTGAAAACATGACCTGTTAGGGGTCTTCGAGGACTGGAGTTTGGAAACACTGATCTATCCAATAAGGCCAAATCTTTCTCCATATTTGAGACACCAACAGGAATATCAACCCTATTGCACACTTTTCTGTCATCAGCAGACAAACATTATTAAACCTTCTTCTATGTTACCTGAAAGACATATTAAAAAGAAAAGGATCTTGAAAACTATGGAGGATTGATAGAGAAAGTCTGTAGAAGTGTTAATTATACAAGGATAATGCTTATTTGCCAAAACTTTTAATTTATTACCACTCTCTTACCTTTCCATGTGGCAAGGCCTTTTATTGTTTATGCTAATGTAACCAAGAGCG
Organism: Eleutherodactylus coqui; assembly: GCF_035609145.1. Lineage (NCBI taxonomy): Eukaryota > Metazoa > Chordata > Amphibia > Anura > Eleutherodactylidae > Eleutherodactylus > Eleutherodactylus coqui. Next base: position 65,768,381 of record NC_089840.1, on the reverse strand, counting down.
TTTTATATGTATACATGGGAGATACAAAAATCACAGAAAGATAGAGCATGCTTGTTCTCCTAACATTGCATCAGTGAAAACATCGCAGATGGGAATGGAACCTTTGTAAAGGCCCATTTAGACACAACGATTATCGCTCAAAATTCACTCAAAAGCTGTCTTTTGAGTGATAATCGTTGTCTAAATGTGCCCATCTTTCACCTTTTGGCCGAATGACGGTTTTCCGTTCTGCTTGAAAACCGTCATTCAGCAGAACAGCTGATAAGCAGGACCGCAGGCTGTGCTCTGCCAGCGGGGAGCTGATTACAGCTGATAACATTGTTACAGTTGTTCTCAGCTTCCAGTCCCTCCAGCAGAACAGCTGATAAGCAGGACCCCATGCTGTGTCTGCTGTTCATGGTGCTGAATTCTCCATGGGAGCTAAACAATGGAGCTAATTACAGAGCTCAGACGTCTTGCTGAGTTCTGTAACAGCTCTCAGAAGCTCATTTGCATGCAAATGAAGCTAATAAAGTACTAATAGCAATTAGTGCCTATTAGTACTTTATGCAAAACGATTGCTGATCTTTCAATCTTTTGTAAATGTGTTTGTAAATGGGCCTTTAATCATTGGTTTCCTAATCTGCTATTTTACTGACTAAAGCATCAGGCGAAAATCGGGCGATTCTTGCCCCACTGGCCTACTTTTGTAGACACTGTTGGAAAGCCTCTCTGTAGTTCCCATAGTTTTTAGCACTTGTGTGAATGTAGACAGCGTGAGGCACAGGGTGGGCCAAAGAAAATGAGCCCGGCACCACACTTATATGATAGCTGCCTAAAAGAATATCTTTGTTTCTCATAGCAACCAATCATAGAGTAGATTTCATTTTATTTAAGAGGTAAAAGAAATGAAAGCTGTGCTGTAATTAGTTTGCTATGGGCAGTAGATTGATTGTCTTTTAGACAGCTTTTATTAGAGTGTGGTGTAGGACTACTTTTCCCTGGCCCACCCTGTAGATGCTATGGTGATGATGCAGTTACATAATGCATCATGCATCCACATAAGGGCAGAGTTGTTTTTTGATAACAAACGGCATCACATCAGCCTAAGATGTATATATATTAAACTAGTAATTATTAGGAAATTATAGTACCAGTGTTTCTGGTGGCGCCACACAGCTTTGCTACATGCACGTAACACACGCAGCTGTGGTACATGGGCATGTGATAGACACACACAGCTGTGCTACATGCCATGCGCCTGACAGACACAGCTCTGCTGCATGACATGCTCATCACAGACACAGCTTTGGTACATGACATGCACCTGAGAGACATGGCATGCGCATGGTACAAACACAGCTCTGCTACATTATCTGCACGTGACAGACACAGCTCTGCCACAGTACATGCGCAGGCTACAAACTCAGCTTTGCTACATGACATGGGTGTCACAGACACGGCTTTGGTACATGACATGCGCATGGTACAAACACAGCTCTGCTACATTATATGTGCGTGACAGACACAACTCTGCCACAGTACATGCGCAGGTTACAAACTTAGCTTTGTTACATGACATGGGCGTCACAGACACGTCTTCAGTACATGACATGCGCCTGGCAGACAGGACATGCGCATGGTATAAACACAGCTCTGCCACATTATATGGGCGTGACAGATACAGCTGTGCCATAGTACATGTGCATGTTACAAACTCAGGTTTGCTACATGAAAAGTGCATCACATACACAGTTGTGGTACATGACATGGGCCTGACAGACATGGCATGTGCATTGTACAAACACAGCTCTGCTACATTATATGTGCGTGACAGATACAGTTGTTCCACAGTACATGCGCATGTTACAAACTCAGCTCTGCTAGATGACATGTGCATCACAAACACAGCTGTGCTACATGACATACATCCATGCTAACTATGCACATTACACACACAGCACATTAGACAAACAGCCACTCACAGCTCTACTACATTTATGCTGACTGCACACATGACACACATAGCTCCGGGATACAGAAATGAGCCTCTGATCATGTGATCCCTGACTCCACGCACACAGGTGTCCATATAAATAATGAACTGGCAGCATAGACGGATGTATGAAAATACAAAACCGCTTTTATTACCCCATTACATAGAGACGCGACGTTTCGGCCTTGTTTGGCCTTCTTCAAGCCACAGGTGATCACATAACAGTGACGTCATTACAGGTCCTGGTAGTTTCTGTTGGCTTATCAAGTATATAGCACTACCAAACTCCAGAATGGCTCCTCCCACAGCAGTGACATCACCACAGGTCCTTCAGCCCACCGGATCTCTGTGGAGATGGTAGGTCGGTGTCTCCTGTTCGCTGAGATGTGTCTGACATAATAATGACTTAGTTGTATTCTCAGCGTGTTAGGACCTGCCAAAACGGTACCAGGGGGCAGGGCTATGATGTCGCCAGGGTTGGGGCTCTGATGTCGCTAGGGGTGGGGCTTTGATGTTGTCAGGGGGCGGGGCTATATCGTCACCAGGGAGCCGAGCTATGAGACTCACATACAAACAGACAAGTGGTTGTCAGTAGTTTGATTGTCTGTACTGTGCTATGGTAACTATTAGAGATGAGCGAGCACGCTCGGATAAAGCAGTTACTCGAGTGAGCATCGCTCTTCTCGAGTAACTGCTTACACCCGCTGAGCCCCTCTCATCCCCCCGCCTCCCCCGAGCCTGATCGGACCAGTAAGCAGTTACTCGAGAAGAGCGATGTTCGCTTGAGTAACTGCTTTATCCGAGCATGCTCGCTCATCTCTAGTAACTATATCATATGTAACGGTCATTTCATATGGCGCTGAAGAAGTGTAGTTTCAGACACAATGATTGGTGGGGAGCAACTTGGTAGCTAGCATGAGAATGCATGGGTGTAGGGATGCCACGTCCCTCAAGTGGGATAAGCAGTTGAGGTGATATATGGGGGCCCCCATTATGACCAGTTCTACCTGTGTGCCGCCATTATTTCACTAAATAGACTCTTCCATGTCATTATCTGTAGCTCTATCTACTCCTCCTGGGTCAGCCAGAACAATCTGTAATTTACTTCCTTTCCATGTTAAGGAATGGTTTCCATATAACTGAGCTGTACACTTATATGCTACACTAGTAATACAGAAAAATATTAAGTATTTCTTAATATTCTGTGCTACTCTATAGATTTTCTGACACCGCAGCAAAATCAAATTATTTCCCAGCTGACTGGGTGTGCCTATCAGTACCTGCCAAAAGTGTGCAAGCCGTCACCCTACCGCAGCATCACCGGAGAGTGTAATAACAGGTAAGGAACCTCAATATCTCAAGGTAAGCTGTGATTGAGAAGGATACTGCATAACCAGGAGGGATATCTAGAAGTTATGTAATATATTCAACATTTACTTAACCTTCGAACGTAAGATCTCAAAATGATATAATAAACAGTAAAGCAAGGTCACAAAAATTGAAGAACAAGTTATGGAGAATTATAAAGATTCAAGAGTAATGCACTGTGTGACCAGCAGAGGGTGATACTGAGCTATTGCCATTCTAAAGCTGCCCGGATACACAAAGTAAAACTCAGTTAAAATGGAGGATTTGGACCATAGTTAGAGAATTATACGCAAACAATTGCTCACATTTTTGGATGGCAAACCATTGTCTCCCAAAATTGTGATCTGTCAGATTGGCTTTGTACATGTGTATGTATGATCAGCTGAATGCGAGCAGTCACTTGTCACTTTGCAGAAGCCCACTCAGTTTTTGTCTTCTAGAGTACGTTAACATGTAGCAGTGGAAAAAATCCAAAGAAAATCTGCATCAAAATTTGCACATTTGATGCAGATTTTGTCACAGCATGGATTGATGAACCCTTCCTGTCCGGTTTCAGCAGTTCAGGCTGGAGTAGATGCAGTAATGGGGTAGGAATTAGAGATGAGCGAACGCGTTCGTCCGAGCTTGATATTCGTGCGAATATTAGGGTGTTCGGGATGTTCGTTATTCGTAACGAACACCATGCGGTGTTCTGGTTACTTTCACTTCCTTCCCTGAGACGTTAGCGCGCTTTTCTGGCCAATTGAAAGACAGGGAAGGCATTACAACTTCCCCCTGCAACGTTTAAGCCCTATACCACCCCCCTGCTGTGAGTGGCTGGCGAGATCAGGTGTTCGCCTAATATAAAAGTCGGCCCCTCCCGCGGCTCGCCTCAGATGCGGTGTGAGTTAGAGGAGGGACAGTGCTGTTTATACCGGAGCTGCTGTAGGGAAAGAATTGGTAGTTAGTGTAGGCTTCAAGACCCCCCAAAGGTCCTTATTAGGGCCACTGATAGCTGTGTGTTGGCTGCTGTTAGCAGTGGGATTTTTTTTTTCTCAAAATCGCCTCTGCAGACCGTTGCACCTGGCATTAGGGACAGAAGTGCTGCATAGGCAGGGAGAGTGTTAGGAGTGAGTGTAGCCTTCAAGAACCTCAACGGTCCTTTCTAGGGCCATATTTATCAGTGTGCAGTACTGTCCAGGCTGCTGTTAGCTGTGCTGCATTTTTTTTGGGCTTCTCAAAATCGCCTCTGCAGAGCATTCCACCCTCCATTGATACTGCAGGGAAAGAATTGTATAGGCAGGGCCACAACACAGTTATTATTCATAGAATATACGCAGTGCTGCCTGTTGGTGGGAAAAAACTGAAAACAAATCTATTTGTCCAGCCTCTGTCCGTCCTAACGCCTGTGGACACGTGTGAGCTGCGTGAAAAACATTGCTAAATCATACGCACCCAGCTACGCTTTACTGCTGGCTTCGCCATTTGCTTTCCTTAATTGGGAAAAAAAATACCTGCTCTGCCACAGTTATAATAACTCTGCTACCCTCACGTTCTGTGACACATAAGCAGGGACACAGCACAGTTATTAAACTTCTCATGTTCATAGAATATACGCAGTGCTGCCTTTTGGTGGGAAAAAACTGAAAACAAATCTATTTGTCCAGCCTCTGTCCGTCCTTACGGGCGGTGGAGACGTGTGAGCTGCGTGAAGAACAGTGCTAAATCATACGCACCCAGCTACGCTTTACTGCTGGCTTCGCCATTTGCTTTCCTTAATTGGGAAAAAAAATACCTGCTCTGCCACAGTTATAATAACTCTGCTACCCTCACGTTCTGTGACACATAAGCAGGGACACAGCACAGTTATTAAACTTCTCATGTTCATAGAATATACGCAGTGCTGCCTTTTGGTGGGAAAAAACTGAAAACAAATCTATTTGTCCAGCCTCTGTCCGTCCTTACGGGCGGTGGAGACGTGTGAGCTGCGTGAAGAACAGTGCTAAATCATACGCACCCAGCTACGCTTTACTGCTGGCTTCGCCATTTGCTTTCCTTAATTGGGAAAAAAAATACCTGCTCTGCCAGAGTTATAATAACTCTGCTACCCTCACGTTCTGTGACACATAAGCAGGGACACAGCACAGTTATTAAACTTCTCATGTTCATAGAATATACGCAGTGCTGCCTTTTGGTGGGAAAAAACTGAAAACAAATCTATTTGTCCAGCCTCTGTCCGTCCTTACGGGCTGTGGACACGTGTGAGCTGCGTGAAAAACATTGCTAAATCATACGCACCCAGCTACGCTTTACTGCTGGCTTCGCCATTTGCTTTCCTTAATTGGGAAAAAAAATACCTGCTCTGCCAGAGTTATAATAACTCTGCTACCCTCACGTTCTGTGACACATAAGCAGGGACACAGCACAGTTATTAAACTTCTCATGTTCATAGAATATACGCAGTGCTGCCTTTTGGTGGGAAAAAACTGAAAACAAATCTATTTGTCCAGCCTCTGTCCGTCCTTACGGGCTGTGGACACGTGTGAGCTGCGTGAAAAACATTGCTAAATCATACGCACCCAGCTACGCTTTACTGCTGGCTTCGCCATTTGCTTTCCTTAATTGGGAAAGAAAATACCTGCTCTGCCAGAGTTATAATAACTCTGCTACCCTCACGTTCTGTGACACATAAGCAGGGACACAGCACAGTTATTAAACTTAGATAATTCATTCACTAGAGGCAGTGGGGCCTTTCGTTTTCCAAAAAGGGCAAAACTTATATTTGGCCTGCAGTCTTGCGCCAATTTATTTCCTGCCTGTGAAATCAAATCACTGGTAATACAGCATGCTGAGGGGTAGGGGTAGGCCTAGAGGACGTGGACGCGGCCGAGGACGCGGAGGGCCAAGTCAGGGTGTGGGCACAGGCTAAGCTCCTGATCCAGGTGTGTCGCAGCCGACTGCTGCGCGATTAGGAGAGAGGCACGTTTCTGGCGTCCCCACATTCATCGCCCAATTAATGGGTCCACGCGGGAGACGGTTATTAGAAAATGAGCAGTGTGAGCAGGTCCTGTCCTGGATGGCAGAAAGTGCTTCGAGCAACCTATCGTCTACCCGCAGTTCTGCGCCGTCCACTGCTGCCAATCCGAATCCTCTGTCTGCTGCTCCTCCTTCCTCCCAGCCTCCTCACTCCACTACAATAACACCTGCTCAGGAGCGGGAGCACTCCCAGGAACTGTTCTCGGGCCCCTGCTTAGATTGGGCAGCAGCGGTTCCTCTCCCACCAGAGGAGTTTATCGTCACTGATGCCCAACCATTCGAAAGTTCCCGGGGTCCGGGGGAAGAGGCTGGGGACTTCCGCCAACTGTCTCAACAACTTTCTGTGGGTGAGGAGGACGATGACGATCAGACACAGTTGTCTTGCAGTGAGGTAGTAGTAAGGGCAGTAAGTCCCAGGGAGCAGCGCACAGAGGATTCGGAGGAAGAGCAGCAGGACGATGAGGTGACTGACCCCACCTGGTGTGCAACGCTTACTCAGGAGGACAGGTCTTCAGAGGGGGAGTCAAGGGCATCAGCAGGGCAGGTTGCAAGAGGCAGTGCAGTGGCCAGGGGTAGAGGCAGGGCCAGACCGAATAATCCACCAAGTGTTTCCCAAAGCGCCCCCTCACGCCATGCCACCCTGCGGAGGCCGAGGTGCTCTAAGGTCTGGCAGTTTTTCACAGAGACGCCTGACGACCGACGAACAGTGGTGTGCAACCTTTGTCACGCAAAGCTCAGCCGGGGAGCCAACACCAACAGCCTCACCACCACCACCATGCGCAGACATATGATGGCCAAGCACCCCGCAAGGTGGGACAAAGGCCGTTCACCGCCTCCGGTTTGCACCCCTGCCTCTCCCCCTGTGCCCCAACCTGCCACTGAGATGCAACCCCCCTCTCAGGACACAGGCACTACCGCCTCATGGCCTGCACCCACACCCTCATCTCCGCTGTCCTCGGCCCCATCCAGCAGTGTAGTTCAGCGCACCGTTCAGCCGTCGCTTGCGCAAGTGTTCGAGCGCAAGCGCAAGTACGCCGCCACGCACCCGCACGCTCAAACGTTAACCGTCCGCATCGCAAAATTCATCAGCCTTGAGATGCTGCCGTATAGGGTTGTGGAAACGGAGTCCTTCAAAAGTATCATGGAGGCGGCGGCCCCGCGCTACTCAGTTCCCAGTCGCCACTACTTTTCCCGATGTGCCGTCCCAGCCCTGCACGACCACGTCTCCCGCAACATTGTGCGCGCCCTCACCAACGCGGTTACTGCCACGGTCCACTTAACTACGGACACGTGGACAAGCACAGGCGGGCAGGGCCACTACATCTCCCTGACGGCACATTGGGTGAATTTAGTGGAGGCTGGGACAGAGTCAGAGCCTGGGACCGCTCACGTCCTACCCACCCCCAGAATTGCGGGCCCCAGCTCGGTGCTGGTATCTGCGGAGGTGTATGCTTCCTCCACTAAAGCACCCTCCTCCTCCTCCTCCTCCTCTGTCTCACAATCAAGATGTGTTAGCAGCAGCATGTCGCCAGCAGTCGGTGTCGCGCGGTGTGGCAGCACAGCGGTGGGCAAGCGTCAGCAGGCCGTGCTGAAACTACTCAGCTTAGGCGATAAGAGGCACACGGCCCACGAACTGCTGCAGGGTCTGACACAGCAGACCGACCGCTGGCTTGCGCCGCTGAGCCTCCAACCGGGCATGGTCGTGTGTGACAACGGGCGTAACCTGGTGGCGGCTCTGCAGCTTGGCAGCCTCACGCACGTGCCATGCCTGGCCCACGTCTTTAATTTGGTGGTTCAGCGCTTTCTGAAAAGCTACCCACGCTTGTCAGACCTGCTCGTAAAGGCGCGCCGGCTCTGCGCACATTTCCGCAAGTCCCACACGGACGCTGCCACCCTGCGCACCCTGCAACATCACTTTAAGCTGCCAGTGCACCGATTGCTGTGCGACGTGCCCACACGGTGGAACTCTACGCTCCACATGTTGGCCAGGCTCTATGAACAACGTAGAGCTATAGTCGAATACCAACTCCAACATGGGCGGCGCAGTGGGAGTCAGCCTCCTCAATTCCTTTCAGAAGAGTGGGCCTGGTTGGCAGACATCTGCCATGTCCTTGGTAATTTTGAGGAGTCTACCCAGGTGGTGAGCGGCGATGCTACAATCATTAGCGTCACCATTCCTCTGCTATGCATCTTGAGAAATTCCCTGCAAACCATAAAGGCAGCTGCTTTGCGCTCGGAAACGGGGGCGGGGGAAGACAGTATGCCGCTGGATAGTCAGGGCACCCTCCTGTCTATTTCTCAGCGCGTACAGGAGGAGGAGGAGCATGAGGAGGATGAGGAGGAGGGGGAAGAGACAGCTTGGGCCGCTGCTGACGGTACACCGGCTGATTGCCTGTCATCCTTTCAGCGTGTATGGCCTGAGGAGGAGGAGGAGGAGGAGGAGGAGGATCCTGAAAGTGATCTTCCTAGTGAAGACAGCCATGTGTTGCGTACAGGTACCCTGGCACACATGGCTGACTTCATGTTAGGATGCCTTTCTCGTGACCCTCGCGTTGCACGCATTCTGGCCACTACGGATTACTGGGTGTACACACTGCTCGATCCACGGTATAAGGAGAACCTGCCCACTCTGATTCCCGAAGAGGAAAGGGGTTCGAGAGTGTTGCTATACCACAGGACCCTTGCGGACAAGCTGATGGTAAAATTCCCAGCCGACAGCGCTAGTGGCAGAAGGCGCAGTTCCGAGGGCCATGTTGCAGGGGATGTGCGTAGATCGAGCAGCATGTACATCCCAGGCAGTGCAACAGTCTTTAAGGGCCTGGCCAGCTTTATGGCTCCCCACCAAGACTGTGTCACCGCTCCCCAGTCACGGCTGAGTCGGCGGGAGCACTGCAAAAGGATGGTGAGGGAGTACGTAGCGGATCGCACGACCATCCTTGGTGACGCCTCTGCCCCCTACAACTACTGGGTGTCGAAGCTGGACACGTGGCCTGAACTAGCCCTGTATGCCCTTGAGGTGCTTGCTTGTCCTGCGGCTAGCGTCTTGTCGGAAAGGGTGTTTAGTGCGGCTGGGGGAATCATCACAGATAAGCGTAGCCACTTGTCAACCGACAGTGCCGACAGGCTAACACTCATCAAGATGAACAAAGGCTGGATTTCCCCAGACTTCTGTTCTCCACCAGCGGACAGCAGCGATACCTAAGCAATACGTAGGCTGCACCCGCAGATGGAAGCTACGTTCTCTCTCACCATCCAAAACGGGGACATTTCTGCTTCATCAATCTGTGTCTAATATTCCTCCTCCTCCTCCTCCTGCTCCTCCTCCTGAAACCTCACGTAATCACGCTGAACGGGCAATTTTTCTTAGGGCCACAAGGCTCACTCAAATAATTTTTCAGAACAATTTTTATAAGTTTCAATTAGCTTAAAAGCGTTGGAACTTTAACTTGAACCAATTTTTCGTTACACTGGGCTGCCTCCAGGCCTAGTTACCACTTAAGCCACATTAACCAAAGCGATTCACCTGCCATCTTGGTTGGGCATGGCCAATTTTTACTGAGGTACATTAGTACTGTTGGTACACCAATTTTTTGGGGCCCTCACCTACAGTGTAATCATAGTAATTTCTATGTTCTTCGCCTGCACTCATGGTACAGAAAGGTGTGTGGGGTTGGCCTACACTTTAGCTACATAAATGTCACTTGTGCCTTGGCTATACTAAGGCTACTGAAATGGAACTAAGACTGCGCTCCCGCTATACTGCTGCTTCAGAATTGTTACTGGGGCCTGTCTTGAGTGCTACTATTGCTTACATGGAACGAAGACTGCGCTCCCGCTATACTGCTGCTTCAGAATTGTTACTGGGGCCTGTCTTGAGTGCTACTATTGCTTACATGGAACGAAGACTGCGCTCCCACTATACTGCTGCTTCAGAATTGTTACTGGGGCCTGTCTTGAGTGCTACTATTGCTTACATGGAACGAAGACTGCACTCCCGCTATACTGCTGCTTCAGAATTGTTACTGGGGCCTGTCTTGAGTGCTACTATTGCTTACATGGAACGAAGACTGCGCTCCCGCTATACTGCTGCTTCAGAATTGTTACTGGGGCCTGTCTTGAGTGCTACTATTGCTTACATGAAACGGACACGTGGAGAGGACACGTAGTGCCTCAAAAACATCCCCCTCCTCCTCCAACAGGGAAAACATTGTTGGCAAATGCCTTTGCATTGGTTCGTCTGGTGGCAGTCCAAGAATTTCACCTTTACCGACACTACAAGAGAGCCCCCCCACCATCCCCCCGCCACGGCCCACTTAATCCTGGCCACATTCCGAAAACCAACAAAATACAACCGTGGTACTAGGTCCGCAGTCACCACCACATTACCACCAACGCGGTTACTGTTAAGGTGCATATAACCACGGACACGTGGAGAGGACACGTAGTGCCTCAAAAACATCCCCCTCCTCCTCCAACAGGGAAAACATTGTTGGCAAATGCCTTTGCATTGGTTCGTCTGGTGGCAGTCCAAGAATTTCACCTTTACCGACACTACAAGAGAGCCCCCCCACCATCCCCCCGCCACGGCCCACTTAATCCTGGCCACATTCCGAAAACCAACAAAATACAACCGTGGTACTAGGTCCGCAGTCACCACCACATTACCACCAACGCGGTTACTGTTAAGGTGCATATAACCACGGACACGTGGAGAGGACACGTAGTGCCTCAAAAACATCCCCCTCCTCCTCCAACAGGGAAAACATTGTTGGCAAATGCCTTTGCATTGGTTCGTCTGGTGGCAGTCCAAGAATTTCACCTTTACCGACACTACAAGAGAGCCCCCCCACCATCCCCCCGCCACGGCCCACTTAATCCTGGCCACATTCCGAAAACCAACAAAATACAACCGTGGTACTAGGTCCGCAGTCACCACCACATTACCACCAACGCGGTTACTGTTAAGGTGCATATAACCAGTCTGACTGGGGCATGCAGACACCTTGACAGAATGAATAGTTTGTGGCACATAGGTTCCCCATTGCTATGCCCACGTGTGCAGCTCCTGATGGCGGTGGCACAGGATTGTATTTCTCATTGCTTCTGTACAGCATTGTGGGCTATCGCCCCGCCCCTATTAAAGAGGGTCGCTACCTAGCCGTGCCAACCCTGTGCAGTGTGTGCCTGCGGTCCCTCGTCGTGGCAGACGCACTTCTAAATAGACATGAGGGTGGTGTGGCATGAGGGCAGCTGAAGGCTGCGCAGGGACAGTTTGGTGTGCGCTGTGGGGGGGAGGGGGTGCGGTTGGGCAGCATGTAACTCAGGAGAAGTGGCAGTGGAGTGTCATGCAGGCAGTGATTGTGCTTTGTTGGAGGTAGTGTGGTGCTTAGCAAAGGTATGCCATGCTAATGAGCGCTTTTCAGAAGTAAAAGTTGTTGGGAGGGGGGGGGGCCCACTCTTGCCGCTATTGTGGCTTAATAGTGGGACCTGTGAACTTAGGATGCAGCCCAACATGTAGCCCCTCGCCTGCCCTATCCGTCACTGTGTCATTCCCATCACTTTCCTGAATTGCCCAGATTTTCACACATGAAAACCTTAGCGAGCATCGGCGAAATACAAAAATGTTCTGGTCGCCCATTGACTTCAATGGGGTTCGTTGTTCGAAACGAACCCTCGAGCATCACGGGAAGTTCGTTACGAATAACGAACACCCGAACATTTTGGTGTTCGCTCATCTCTAGTAGGAATGTTTTCTTAGCACCCAGAGTCCTCTGATACCTGTAGATGACAAATTGCTGTGGTTCTGAAGTCCCACAGAATACTAGATGTCTCTAATACAGCGGCCATTTAGTGTATATTAATGTAATGTGCTTTTTGTTACAGAAAGCTGGCTTATCTTGGTGCATCCAACACGGCTTTCAAACGTCTCCGTAAGCCACAATATGAGGACGGTATATCACTGCCACGAGGCTGGACTGAAAACATCCCCATCAATGGGTTTCCTCTACCTTCGGTAAAAAAAAATTTTTTTAAACTTATTTCCAGAGAAAAAAAAGATGTAATAATTTTTTCGGTTACTTACTTTAGCCAGCAAGGTCATTTGGGGGCCTAGGAGCACTAAATTATTTCTATTGGTATATAAACAGTTTTGGAGGCCCACTGTTTCTGGGTTTCTGTAAGCCCTGTGTACAATACTGTCAGTGTGCATGTACAGTGGGGACTGTTCTACTAGGAGGTACTGGGTCGAAATACTCGCTAAAACAACAAGATCACCCCATTCTATTATTTTTGTAAGTACTTCACTGATAGAGAACGGAGTCCATCAATGGTGGCTATGATTTGACCATAAAAATCAGTTTTGTTATGCAAGAACTGGTAGAACCTTAGAGCGATAATAATCAAAAGTCTTAGAAGTTTTACATTGAATGGGTTACATTAAAGGCACCACAGAAATAATATAACGGTCACAAATAAAATGAATGATACCGCCATTAATATGCACATTTGGCTTAGTACTTTTACAGCACTCTCTGCGATGATTTCTGATGAGAATGATCTGTCGATGTCGGGTTCCGTTTAACCCCCTGAGGCCTCGGTCACACGGGCCTTTTTTCCCGCGATTTGCGGATCGCATAACGGATACACATCCGCAAATCGCATGAGCGGGGCCGACGATTCGCCGAAAAATCTGCAGCTATCCTCTGCCACAGCTGTGGCACAGCTGTGGCAGAGGAGAATGATGTTCGCCCATTGAATTCAATGGAGCCGGCAATACAGCCGGCTCCATTGAAAGCAATGGGCTGCCGGCGAGCGCGGGATGAATTTTCGGGAAGGGCTTAAAAATATAAGCCCTTCCCTGAAAACCATCCTAAAATGTGTAAAAATAAAAAAAAAGCATACTCACCTTTTCCCTGCAGCCGGAGTTCAGCCGCGTCCGGCCGGCAGTTCTCTTGAACTGCTCTGTGTAGTATTCAGCAGGCGGGGATTTAAAATCCCCGCCTGCTGAATGGGCTTCCTCTGATTGGTCACAGCCCTCACCAATCAGAGGCAGCTCTCACTCACCCATTCAGCTGTCATTCAATAGCTGAGAGCAGCCTCTAATTGGTCCCTGCGCTCAGCCAATCAGAGGCAGCACTCACTCACCCATTCATGAATGGGTGAGTGATAGCTGCATCTGATTGGTGAGGGCTGTGACCAATCAGAGGCAGCCCATTCAGCAGGTGGGGATTTAAAATCCCCGCCTCCTGAATACTACACAGAGCAGTTCAGGAGAACTGCCGCCGGACGCAGCTGAACTCCGTCTGCAGGGAAAAGGTGAGTATACTTTTTTTTTTATTTTTACACATTTTACGATGTTTTTCAGGGAAAGGCTTATATTTTTAAGCCCTTCCCGAAAATTCATCCCGCGCTCACCAGCAGCCCATTGCTTTTAATGGAGCTGGCTGTATTGCTGGCTCCATTGAATTCAATGGGCGAATATCGTTCTCCTCTGCCACAGCTGTGGCAGAGGATAGCGGGTAGCACTGGGCCGTTTCGCTGAAAACGCTGCTAGCTGCAGATTTTTCAGCGAATCGTCGGCCCCGGTCACGCGATTTGCGGATGCGCATCCGTCATGCGATCCGCAAATCGCACGTAAAAACGCCCGTCTGACCGAGGCCTTAGTGTACCTGTCTGAGAGTTTGTTTTTTGCAGAAGTTGTATTTTTTAATGGTACTATGTAATGTACATATAATGTACTGAAAGACTTTTAAAAAGTTCTTAGTGGAGTGAAATGGAAAAAAAAAACAACACAATTCCGTTATTTTTGGGGTTGGGAGGTTTGCTTCTACGGCATAGACATTGCAACAAAAATGACTTGATAACTTTATTCTATGAGTTAGTACGATTGCGACAATACAAAATTAATATTCTTTTTTTGTTGTTTTTTTTGTTTTACTACGTTTAAAAAATAAAATATCTTTGGGAGAAAATAAAATTATTTTCTGCCGCCATCTTCTGGCAGCCATAGCTTTTTAATTTTTCCATCAACATAGTTGTGTGAGAACTCGTATTTTACAGCACAACCTGTAGTTTCTCTTAGTACCACTATGGAGTACATGTGACTTTTTGATTGCTTTTTATTAAACTTTTTCCTTGTAGACAGGGTGACCAAAAAACGCAATTGTGACTTTGTGTATTTTTTTTTCTGACGACATTCACCCTGCGGGGTAAATAATGCATTACTTCCATAGATCAGACTTTTACAGACCATTTTTTTTTCAGTCCCCATAGGGAACTTTTACTTGTGATTGTTTAATCACTTCTAAAGTATAGTGTGATGCCATAGTTTTATATGATACTGTGATCTGACAGGCAGTCTATTAAGCCACGCTTTAGGCATGGCTTCATAGGCAATCAAATGGCCATGGCAACCAAATGGCACTCTGCAATGTCATCCCAGGAAAGGGGGTTTTCGGGACCACCGAACTCCGATCAGGCCATTTAAATATCGGTGTCAGAATTGAGCTGATCGCAGCTTTTGCAGGCCTGTGTCAGCTCTCAAAGACAGCCCGCACCCGCTTTGTAATAGGTGGATCGACCCCCTAGTCCCACTCCATACTGTACTGCCCAATCCTTAGGACAGGCCATCAATTGTAGATTGGCAGGGGTCTGCCACCTTGGACCTCATCTGATTAGTTGTTTGTCACCGTCTATTCTCCTGGCATCATTGCTCAAATCTTGGGCTCCATTATGCCAGGAGTTCAGACCTCTTGTGACGTCATCTTCTATAACAATTATTGAGGATAGCAGGGCAATGGCTCTGGATCCCCATGGCTGAGGACGGGTAAGTATTACTCTTTTTCTTATTTTAAGACAGTTATAGCTATAGCAGAAATGCTGTCTGGTAACCAGACAACCCCTCTATGAGATTTCTTGAAATTTCATTCCATTGGCCTGTATTATAACATACTGTGCATTTTACACACAAACCCTTGGTGGAAGATATGCAGCATGTAGACCATATGTGAACATGCCGTAAAGCTTACGCAGTTTGCTGGAGACGGCCATTTAGCTTATTAAGCTGTGTGATGTAATTGAGGTAAGAATTCCTCCTGCGGCTTGTAGAATGATTACCTGACTTTTTCTGTAACAGGCCCGAGAGGTATCCAATCAAGTTGTTAAATTATCCACTGAATCATTGAAACTGGATGATGGCAGATCTCTTATGTTCATGCAATGGGGTCAGTGGTTGACTCATGATCTAGACCTCGCTGTTGGCAGCCCAAACCAAGATGTGGATTGTAACAGCTGCATTAAAAATCATCCTTGTTTCCCTATAATGGTAAGACAGTTTCATATATTAATATATTTACATATTAGTGCTTAAGCTGTTTTATTGAGGACATTGCAAGATTTATAGTATTTTTATAATTCGGTATGTATCTGCTTTGTTGTGGCAAATATTTTTCCAAGGACAAAATCAGAAAGTGCAACCATTTTGGTTCTGATATTTGACTTAGGCCCCTTGTACTCAACAAAGCCATGTTGAGTTTGTACAGGAGTGCACTAAGGTTGAATAGCATCCAAGTATGAAGCCGCACAGCTGCCGTGTGCTGCCATACAGGTAGCAATGCTTGTGGGGAAGAATATATAAAAGGCATCCAATGCCATGCTTTTTTGCCCTTTTGATTCATAGGGAATCTAGCAGAAGATGCCTCCATATGAAATGAGAGGCATACAGAGGTACAGTTGAGGCCTTCTGCACTTAAATGAGAGCCCTAATATGGATTTACATGAAATGACTATGTACATAGTGCCCTAATTTTTCAGAAATACACTGAACAATCATTGCATTAGGAACTCCCATTCAATTAACAGGTTGGGAAACCTTTTTGGCCGATCACTGCTTTCAGACATTGGGAGCAAATTCCACAAGGAGGAACATCCTCCATACTCAACTTGACCCATGCCCACCACAGCAGCTTCATCAGTTGGGGCACCTTTTGCAAATAAGTGGAACGCAGCACTTTCCAGCATATGCCAAACATGTTCAATAGGGTTACAGTCCAGTGAGATTTCCTCAAGATATGTGTACAGATGGTTAGCTACCATGTTCCTATAGTGTTTAACATTCAAGGATTGTCATATGATGACCAATGGTCCTAGACCATTCTGGAAAAACGCTCCCCAGACCATGACACCACCACCACTGGCCTGTTGAACCCACATGATTCACCCATGAGATATAACTTCACACTGTGTACACTCCATGCAGACTGTAAGGACTGGCGGTTCGCGGGTCCGTCGTGCCCGCACCGCCGGTCCTATCATGCGTGCGGCTGCTGTGCGGCGCAGGGGGGCCCCGGTTCTCGTCACCTCCCCTTGCCACCGAGCTCCTCCTCGCCGCCGGGTTGCTAGGGACGCGGTGGGTGTTGCCCCGCGTCGTGTCCTCGGTATCATAGCAACCAGGCATGTGTCTCCTTTCCTGCCTCCTGCAGGGCTGGGGGCGGGTTCCCCAGTGCTGCTGGGTGCACTCAGCTGCTGTCAGGCTCCCCGCCCCAATCAGCTGCTGGGGTGGGAGCTCTGACAGCATTTATACCTGCTTGTGTCTGCAGACCAGTGCCAGTGTTAGTTTGGTTCTCCTGCTACACCAGCGTACTTCCTGTTTTTTGACTCCTGATACTGACTCTCTGCTTTTGACCTGACGTTGCCTTTGCCTGACCCTCTTGTACCATGTACCCTCTTGTTGCTGACCCGGTTTGTCTGACTCTCCTTGCTGTTGTTTGTTCCAGTGTCTGTCCGTTTGTTAGTCCCAGTGTCCCCCTTCCTTAGTGAGTGTAGGGACTGTCGCCCAGTTGTTGCCCTGGGGCTTAGCCCAGGGGAGCAAGTAGGTAGGGACAGGGGTTGCAGGTATTTTCAGGGACCTCCAGTTTCCCGGACCCCGAGTCCTGACACAGACCTGTCCATCTGTATGGTTTAGCAGGGAACAGGACTCATCACTGTACAGGCTCTTCTGCTATATGTCCAAGATCCACTGATGTCTTTCCTGTGCCCATGCATAGCATTGTTGGCAATGACTAGGAGACATTATAGGCACCCTTGTTAGTCTTCAGCTATTAAAACACCAATCAGCACAAGGAACACCACATGGTCATTTTGGAAAATTTGTCTAACTTGCCACTGTTCTGCTGGGTCAGTTGGTCCACTGTGGCATGTCATTGATGAGATACCATATAAGCCACTGGGTGCTCGTGTCTAGGATCAACCTGCCGCTTTATAATCTTCTGTCAGATGCCTGTGCATTGGTTCATCCAGTCTTGAGACACTCTTGATACTGTGGTTCATAAACAGTCAACAAGTGCAACTGTTTCATTATTGCTGATGCCACACCTCTGGGCACCAACAAGCTGGCCCCAGTTACTAAAGTCACTAAAGTCCCCACATTTATCCATGACTGACAAATGTTGCCTCTCTTGAGCAGAGGAGAGGTCAACACATTATCTGAGAACAGATGAGTGATGCAGTCATCACATGGAACCATGTTACTGTTCACAAGACATCATCTGCTAGCTGTTCCCAATGCAGTGATTGATCAGTGTAGATACACTACTAAAATGTGATTTGTTGGCATGTTTAATAAATGCCATTAAATCACTAATCAAAATAAATTTATTACAAATTTTCAACATTGATCATTTCTTTATCTTCTTTTTCTTGTACTTCTAGATTCCACCAAATGATCCTCGTTTCATTAATGGGAATAAGTGTTTTCCTATGACTCGCACCGCAGCAGTGTGCAGCCTGACTAGTGATGTGCGTGAGCAGATAAATGGCGTGACGTCATTCATTGATGCAAGCCAAGTGTATGGTAGTGACATGAATGCTGCCACCATGCTTCGCAACAACACAAACCAACTGGGTCTTCTAGCTGTTAATCAGAACTTCTCAGACAATGGACTTCCTTTTCTGCCTTTTAGAGGAAATGCACCTGACCCATGTTCTAGGAACAACTTATCGCTAGGGTTACCTTGTTTTGTGGCAGGTGAGGTTATAGAAGGTTCTCTGGTGTGCTTTCGGAAACTTACAGGGGCACATTTATTACTGGTGTTGTGGCAGAGCTCTGGTATAAGTTGAACCATTTTTGCCGAGAAGAACAAATGTTATACCTCTTACTCCACATTTTAAAAGTGTCTAGGGAAGGGGGTGGCTTTGAATATGGTGAGGTTTTTAGAGAAACTTTTAGCATGCAACTTTTTAAAAAGTCATAAAATTTGTCACAATCTCACTCTAGTACCTCGGTGGTGTACAAAGTGACTCCACATCTCTAGACATATTTAAGCATAATATTAATTTATGAATAGAGATGAGCGAACGTACTCGGTAAGGCCAATTTCGCAATCGAGCACCGCGATTTTCGAGTACTTAAGTACTCGGGGGCGCTGTGGGTGAGCGGGGGGTTGCAGAGGGGAGTGGGGGGGGGGAGAGAGAGAGAGCTCCCACCGTTTCTGCGCTGCTACCCCCCGCTCCACCACGCCACGCCCCCCGGCGACCCCCGAATCTTTTCACCCGAGTAGTGAAGTACTCGAAAATCGCGGTGCTCGATTGCGAAATCGGCCTTACCGAGTACGTTCGCTCATCTCTATTTATGAACATTGTGCAACATTTGGTAAGCATGTTGTACCTTTAAATTGGAGAAAAAGATAAGATACCTTTTACAGACCTTGGAAGGATGAGTTAACCTTGAGCCGGCTACCTAACCAATCAGGGTTTGAACTTGCAACCTTCAGGTCGTGAGTGAGAGCTTACACTCTGCGCCACACAAGGCTCTGTATAGTCAGAAACTGTGTCTAACCTGTGTTTTAGAGGAGATGAGATCCCTAATATTTCCACTAGTCAACAAATGAAGAAACCCCTACTGAAAGGTTTTGGCCCCTTCACAGTTCTAGATATAATGACCATGCCTGGTACTGCAGCTCATCTCCATTCAAGTGCCAACTGTACAAAATGCTGTTGAGTATTGAATAACAGTCTTGGCCATCAATGAAAATTTTTAGAAAATCTTTTTAATCTCAAACCGAAATAATTTTGTCCACCTTTGAGAAGGTTTCAATTTTTATTTTAGGGGACTTTCGTTCTAATCAACAACTAATGCTGATGTCATTCCATGCTCTCTTCTTGAGAGAGCACAATCGTATTGCTACAAAGTTGCGTTATTTAAACCAAGCTTGGTCAGGAGAGAAGTTATACCAAGAAGCCCGCAAGATAATAATAGCACTCACACAGGTGTGGTATCATTTTTGAGTATCATACCATCACATAGACAATATGTTCCTTGAGAGTTCTTTAAGTGAAGCATATTTTTTGTTGACAGAAAATAACATACAAGAATTGGCTGCCGTTACTGCTGGGCGATGAGATGCCAAAAGTAATGCCTACATATAAGTCCTACAGTGAAGATGAGGACCCAACAGTATCAAATGTCTTCACCTTCGGCTTTAGAATGGGTCACACAACTGTGCAGCCATTCATTTACAGATTAGCAGAGGACTATGGAGCCTACCATAACGAGCCAGTACTCTCACTTTCCGAAACGTTCTTTGCTTCATGGAGAATTGTGAGACAAGGTCACCTAACCTATTTCATTCATTCTATATACTAGAAATGTCAAATGTAGAACTTGGTGATGACCCTATATTATACCTGCAGGGGGAATTGATCCTTTACTCAGAGGTATGATGGTCAATAAAGCCAAACTTAACCACCCGGACCAGATAATGGATGATGCATTGAGGGAACGTCTTTTCCCAGTGGTTAATCAGATTGGTCGTGATTTAGCATCTCTTAACATACAGCGAGGTCGAGACCATGGGTTACCAGGTAGGGTTCAACACATTAACAATTTTATTTAAAAAACGGATGTTTAAAATATTTTCTGTATTATAATTTATTATATTATGATTGAGCTATGCAGAAAATTTTAATGATGTCATAGTGCCTTGCGAAAGTATTCACCCCCTCCATGTCTTTCCTTTTGCAATGCATTACAACCTGAAATTGAAACGGATTTAAAAAGAAAAAATGGAAAAGTTATGAGTGCATTTATATTCACCCCTTTTGCTATGAAATCCCTAATTAAGGTCTGACCCATCAAATTACTGTTAGGTACACAGTTCAGACACAATCCTCTGCCTCGGTGTCTGGAAGAAATGGGCATCATCCCATTTTCCCTGAGCTAATATTTATTCTCGTTTAGCACTTCTAGGGTTAATGCTCTCTGGGTCTTCTGCTAGGCTGATGCACCTTTATGCTCTATATAGCCGCTCTGGGCGTTTCAGTCCTTGCTGCAGTGTTGATGTGACTTTAGTTCCCTTGACTTTATGTTCAGCCACTGCTTGAGCAGTTACCTTGTTTCCTTGCTACCTGCTCGTGTTCTGTGTTCTCCGTTTGTGTATCCAGATGTCTGTCACTCTTGTGAGTCTGCCTCTCTGTTTATCCTTGTCAGTTTGTACCTCCTTTGTTCCTGTATGTCCCAGTATTGTTCTGTCATTTATTTTATAGGTTTTCTGTCCTGCCAGGATCAGTCAGTGCCTAGAAGAAGACCATGGGGTCGTCCTTATCAGGACGAGTGCTCTGCTTATAGGCAGGGGTCTCCCCTCCTGGTTATTAGTTCCGGGCAAGATACCTTCCCTTGCTTCTATCTGCGTATGGGGTTCGTACATCCGATATCTTACCTCCCACGCTGGGGTCAGCTATTAACCGTGCTGGACTGAATCATTACTTACCCGGTAGGTTGACACGGTGGTTCCACGTTCACAGTCCTTACAATTACCTTCAGAAGTCACATAATTAGTTAAACATAGTCTGCCATCAAAGTGTCATATGATCTGTCATTTGACGTCAGTGTAAATACTCCTATTCCAAAAGGCCCCTAAGGGCTCGTTCACACGAGGAACATCGTGCAAAAAATTACCGGCAAACACCGCTAAAAATCTTGTGAATGGACAATTTTCCATGAGCCTCATTAGTGTTAAAATCGCCCATTCATACTATCGGGATTGGCGTGTTGCCGAAAATATGCTCTACTGAGAGAGGGAGATTATTTCATCCGACCAGCACAAAATCTTCACTACACTACATACAGTTGATACATACAATGGCAGTTTTTAGTTTAATACTTCTAATCTCCCTCCCATTGCCATTGTTTATCAGCCTTAGGCCTCATACCCACGGACTCCGCCAGCGGAATATCGCAGTCGAGTCCGCCACGGCATCCCCTAAAACCCCCATACTCACCACTCCGGATCCACTGTATGTGTTCTGCCTGGCAAGCCGGCGCTCATGCACAGTACAGTATTCATGCGATACTTCAGCTGTGCTACAGTGGAAGTATAGCGTGACGGCCGGCTTCCATAGACTACAATGGAAGCCGTCCGTGCATATTCCTGCGGCAAATAGAGCATGCCGTGTTTTCTTTTCGCTGCAGAATTCTACGGTGGAATTCTGCAGCGTGAACATTGAGCTATGAGGTTCAATAGCACCTAATAGCTGCGGGACAACGCCACGGATTTCTGCTGCGTGAAACATGGCAGAAATCTGTCCGTGGGCATTATCCCTTAAGCTAAGCATTGGCAATGTTTAGCTAAATGCTGCCCTTCCTCCACCCTATTTTTCCAGCTCCCTTAGGACTCTATGGACACTCCTGCACTTTGGGCACCAAAGATAGGTCAAGACTAGAGATGAGCGAGCATACTCGCTAAGGCAAACTACTTGAGCAAGTAGTGCCTTATTCGAGTACCTGCCCGCTCGTCTCTAAAGATTCGGGTGCCGGTGGGGGAGGACATACATTTACATCATGGAGCTTCTGGATTTGTATGTAAGGGATCGGGGATTGATCCCTCTCCATACAATGCAGGTGCTGGCTATTTGTTACAGCAGACACCGACCCACAACAGCTAAGTTTAGCGCTCCCGCTGATCAGAGCTGTTAACATTTGAATGCTGCAGTTAATTCTGACAGCGGTATTTAAATGAGTATTTGGCGTCCTGAACAGCCAGCCGCGATGAAATTGCAGGGTGCCGTGTGGTTCCCATGGTAGCCGGGAACCTTCTGAAAGCCCCCTGGAGTGCTATTGCAGATTGCCTATGAAGCCATGCCTGTGTTTTGGCTTGATAGATTGCCTGTCAGATTGTCGTGTAATGCTATGGTAGAACATAGTATTACATTGTAATATTATGGTATTACATCATACTGTAGGAGCGATCAAACTATTGCAAGTTCATGTTCCCTATGGGGACTAGAAAAAAAAATGTAAAAACCAGTTTAAAAAACTTTTATTTATAAATAAAAGAAAAGTTAAAAAAAAACATTTTGCCATATTTATAATTAGACTCTAAATTTAAAGAAACATGAAATATATTGTATATAGAAACAACATTTCACTCCATTTGAATTTTTCAAAAGTTTTTCAGTACATTATATGGTACATTAAATAGTACCATTATAAATACAACTTGTCCTACAAAAAAACAAGCCCTAAGACATCTACATTGATAGATAAATTAAAGAGTTGTGATTTTTTTTTTAAAAGAGGAGGGGGGGGGGGGGGGAGACTGAATATTTTAAAAAAGGGTCTGTGTCATTATGGGGTCCTTAAAGAAAAATGTGAGAGAACATGTTTAGAATTCACCAAACAACATGTGGCCAACTCCCCAAGGAGGTATAGTTTTAGGTAGAGAGAGGACATAGTGTTAGAGACAGTGGACAGACAGTCGCTGATGCTTTGGAGTAAAGGTGCAGAGATGTCACGGGAAGAGGTGGTTAGCTGGGTGTCGTCATCGTAGAGGCAGTATTGGATGCCAAAACTCCTAAGGGTTTGTCCAATAGGGGCTGTGTAGATGGAGAAAAGGAGGGGGCCAAGGACTGAGCCCTGGGGGACCCCAAGAGCAAGGGGAAGAGGAGGGGAGGTAGAGCCAGCAAAGGAGACGCTGAATGAGTGGTCAGATAGGTAGGAGGAAAACCAGGAGAGCAGTGTCCTTTAGGCCGATGGAGCGAAGCATACTGAGGAGGAGTTTGTGGTCAACAGCGTCAAATGCTGCAGAGAGGTCAAGGAGGATCAGTAGGGAGTAATCGCCCCTCGATTTGGCTGTCAGGAGATCGTTTGATAACCTTGTAAGGGCAGTTTCTGTCGAATGTTGGGGTTGAAAGCCAGACTGTAGGGGGTCGAGGAGAGAGTTCTCTGATAAGTAGCTTACAAAGTGGGAGTAAACTAGGCATTTTAGTAGTTTGGAGATGAAGGGGAGATTAGAGATGGGTCAGTAGTTGGCAGCGTTAGTCGCGTCAAGAGTCGGCTTCTTTAGCAGTGGGGATATGATGGGATGTTTGAAAGAAGAGGGAAGGTGCCAGAGGACAGAGAGATATTGAATATACTGGGGAGATGACCACTAGAGAGAGGGATCGGAGGAGGTGTGAGGGGAGAGGGTCGCTAGCGCAGGTGGTGGGGCGAGCAGAGAAAAGCAGTTTGGAGACTTCTTCCTCTGTCTTTGGTCTGAGTACAGACACTGAGAAGGAGCTAGATGCAGTGCTGACAAGACTATGGTCAGGGCTAGTCTGGGATTTGGAAGTTATTTCCTGACGGATGTCATCAATATGCAAATAAGGAAGATGAAACAATACCTCTGCAGTGCCACCTATTGGAAGGTAGCATTCCTTCAAGTCAATGTTAAATTCTTTATGTAAGCCTTATAGCAATGACTGGTAATTGAAAACCAAGCCAGAATCCATACACAGACAGCTGTTTTGGGGGTTTTGCTGTTTGTATGGACTCTGGCTTGGTTTTCAATTTTTACCCCGAAAAAGCTGTCTGTGTATAAATTCTGCTTGGTTTTCAATTCCCAGTCATTGTTATAAGGCTTGTATAAAGAGTCTAACATTGACTTGAAGGAATGCTGCTTTCCAATAGATGGCGCTGCAGAAGAAGACTATTTGCACAGTGAAGAACGGTGGTCCCATCTTAATGCGTAATGAGTTTCTGCAAGTGTGAAGCAAAAAGCAAAAGTACATACTGTCAAGTCCACACGGCACACGAGCACAATACTCAGCACGGGTGCAGGATAATGCTCACACTTACTGCAGTTGTTTACACTATGCACTGTAGGATAGTGTGCACCACTCCAGGAATATGAAAGCCTGTATGTCTCGTCCGTATGGCACAAGGGCACAATGCTCGGCTCGGGAGCAGGATAATGTAAACACTGATGATATAAATAGTAGACCATGCTATGCTGATCAGTAAGCACCACTCCATTAAAATAGAAGCCTGTCCCTAACCTAACAGGGAGATATGGGTCTCTGCCTAAAGGCGGAGTAATCGCCTCGATAAAGGCCGCCCCACTGTCCCCTTCCTGGGACCTGACTGTCCCTATAGGAACCCCTGGAGAGATGAACCAACACCGCAAAGCAATACAATAAAGATAACAAAAATATAACTGATAGGAAACTACAGCACTTATCTGGATAAGGAGCAATTTACCCAGCACAGAGGAACACCACTCTCTAACTACTCCTCTATGGAACTAAATAAGCAGCGGGCAGCAAAGGGAGGGGTAAGAATATAAAGCTCTCCACACCTGAGGATTGGAAGAGCAACTAGAGAACCACCCCAACCTTCTCCCAGGAATGCCTAATAGTAAGCAAGCACACACGCAGCATAGAGAGACAGCAGCTAGCAGTCTCTGCACATTGTGCATTAACCCTTGTCCTGCATAACAAGGTGACAGGTCTTGGCCTGCATCGAGGCCACCATGCCATGACGCTGTCGCGACCAACAAGCCGCGACAGTACCTCCCCTCTGAGGAGGGGCCTCTGCACCCTTAGGTCCTGGTTTACCAGGATTCCACTTAAGACAACTTTTAACTAAACAGTCTGCATTGACCTCAGCTGCCGAAACCCATGTCATCTCCTTAGGGCCGTAACCTCGCCAATGCACCAGATACTGCAGCGAGTTCCTGACTCGATGAGAGTCAATGATGCTGCTGACCTCGAACTGCAGATTTCCGTCAACCAACACTGGTGAAGGAGGTGACGAC
Organism: Eleutherodactylus coqui; assembly: GCF_035609145.1. Classification (NCBI taxonomy): domain Eukaryota; kingdom Metazoa; phylum Chordata; class Amphibia; order Anura; family Eleutherodactylidae; genus Eleutherodactylus; species Eleutherodactylus coqui. The sequence continues at coordinate 65,742,959 of NC_089840.1, read as the reverse complement.
CCAAGCCCGGGGTTTACCAGCCTCTTAAGTAATGACTTGTGGAACACATCGGTGATCTTTACTGATCTGGGAATCTCCAATCTGAAGGACACTGGGTTAATGCTCTCAGTGATCTTAGAAGGACCAATAAACTGTGGACCCAGCTTAAAAGATAGTTGTTTAAGCTTTATTTTCCCTGTGGAAAACCAGACCAAGTCACCCACCTGAAAACTAACTGACCGACTGTTATCCGCTAACCTCTTATAGCTTTTTACCAATCTCTTGAGATTTCTCTGCACTTCCTCCCAAACTGCTTCCAGGCTGAAAGAAAATTCCCTTTCTTGAGGTACCTCCGACGTGAATTTAGTAAATGAACAAAAAAACACTGATGGAAACCATAATTGCAAAAGAAAGGAGATGTGCTTGTAGACTCTAAAGATCTGTTGTTCAGAGGAAATTCTGCAAGAGGTAAATACCCAGACCAGCGATCTTGATTCTGCGAAACAAAACATTGCAGGTACTGTTCAAGACTCTGGTTGAACCTTTCCATCTGGCCATTTGTCTCAGGATAGTAAGCGGACGAAAAAGACAGTTGTATGTCTAACTGGCAACACATAAAATGCCAGAACCCAGATACAAACTGCACCCCTCGATCAGAGACAATGTTTGAGGATATCCCATGTAACCTAATAACATGAGCTATGAACAGCTTAGCCCATTTCTTAGCAGTAGGTAGGCCGGGCAGAGCCACAAAATGACACATCTTGCTGAAGTGATCAACCACCAACCAGATAACTGTTCTTCCCTCGGAGGAAGGTAAGTCTGTGATGAAATCCATGGACAGTCCAAAATAAAGAAAGTCCAACCAGCAGCACTAAGATCATCCCACTTTGGGTCAGGCTGAGATATGCAATAGCCAGGCAAGGGAGCTCAAACCAGAAATACTCCAAAGTATAGCACATCCAATCTCAAGATAGGTGTCAGCATAAGCGAATGAAGTAAAAAACTCTTTATTGCCCCATCACCACAGAAACAGTGTTTCAGCCAGAATGACCTTCTTGAGCTTGAAGAAGGCAATCCTGGTTGAAACGTTGCTTCTGTGGTGATGGGGCAATAAAGAGTTTTTAACTTCATCCGCTTATGCTGACAGCTATCTTGATATTGGAAATCCATGGGCAGATCAGTCCAGAGTCTCTCCAGAACTGGTAGAGGCAACAACTTCCCGACAGGGAGAAGCCAAGGCGATTTGGCTCCAACACAGACCTCGTATGCAGACACAAAACAAAAAACATCACGTTTTAAGGACGGCCACCAAAAAGCTTGACTTATAAACTTACGAGTATTATTGATGCCAGGATGACCTGCCAGAACAGAGCTATGCATTTCCGAAAGTGCTTGAAACCTCAAATGTAGCGGAACAAAAAGTTTGTCTTTAGGCAAGCCAGCCATTTTTTCTCAGTACATTGTGACGCAACCTTTACAAAACTTTCAAATAAAAACTTTGATTCTAATGCGTTCATTCAGACGGATGCTTTTCAGCTGCATCAAAATGTCGCAGCCACGATAATAGGACATTGTAGGCTGAATACACCCGCCGATGTTTTGACACAGCCGGAGAAGATAAGTCTTGCCCTATTTTTTGGTTGTAGTCAGCTGGCGGCTCTCATAAGCTTCTATGGGAGCTACCGGCAAAGGAAGGGGGAGGGAGTTTAGCAGCAGCGGCTAGCGATGCTAAACCATGTCAGCTGGCTCCATTGAGCCATGCTCACATTTAACACATGTGGCTGCTGCGTCTATACGTGTGAACATGGCGAAAAAAAAATGCAAGATTTAGACGCTACTTGGACGTGGCTTTCTCACTCAAGCGTTTTTCAGCCGCGATGCGGCCAGCTGAAAAATGCATTGCCTGTGTGAATGAAGCCTAAAATGAATGATAAGCGAAAAGTGAACGATTTATCCTTTATCATTTGGTCATTGGCTGCGTTGAGACAATTATCGTTCACTTTCGCTTGTTTCAACAATAATCATTCTGTGTAAAAGGGTCATTAGTTTTTTACTAAATTCACTAAAAACTAGACTTCTGACTCCAAGGCCATAACAGTTTGCTGATGTTTTTGAATTAAGTAATTGCATGTATCGCATTTTCTTTACCTCATAGGGTACAATGAATGGAGAAGATTTTGTGGTCTTCCTGCACCACGTGATGTTGATGAATTGGCCAGTGTGCTGAAAAATAGCACGCTTGCCCAAAAACTCATTGACTTGTATGGAACGCCTGAAAATATTGACATCTGGATTGGTGGAGTCTCTGAGCCCTTGGTTCCCAATGGAAATACTGGAGAGTTGTTATCTTGTTTGATTGCAAACCAGTTCCGTAAGGGCAGAGATGGAGATAGGTATGTGCCAATTTTCAATTGAATATAAAAATCTGTACTATAAATGTCTCTGTTTTTGTTCAGGTTTTAAAAACACAAGAATAATTTCCCCTATGGCTGTGTCCACATCTGTGTTGGAGGCTCCGATGCAGATCCACCCAAAGTCCCAGTTGGAAAAATGCCAGGCAACATGACAGTAGTCTGACAAACTCCATTGAATGCTGTTTGTTTTCATTATATTATGGATCTATGTTGGGCTACACTGTTACATTGTAACAAACTCTCAACTTTGAATAGGAGGAGATGAAGATAGACTTTCAGACACTTTGGTGCAGATTTAGCTTTCCCAAATGAAATTGTGCCAGAAAACTGTCTGGCAGCCTTTGTGCCAGATACACAAAGTGTTTTAGACACTTTCGAACACTTCTCTTGACTTGTTTGAAAAGAGGATGTGGTGTAAATTGCGTCAAATTGTGGCAAATTGCCCCAAAATTTTGAAACAATTTTTTGGTGTAGACTAGGACAACTGATAAGTAGTATAATCCCAACACTTCCCATCACCAGAAGAAAACCATCCCCACAGTGAAGAATGATGGCCACATCATAACGCACAATCAGTTTCCACGAGTATGCAGGAAAAAGCAAAAGTGCATACCTTTCAATGCATTCGGTGTGGTGTCATGTTGGAACCAGTTACCTGTTTGCCACAAATCGGCATGCTTTCTCAGTACATTGTAACACAACTAGAGATGAGCGAACGTACTCTTTTCGGGTGTTTTTGCACTCGAGCACCGTTTTTTCCGAATAACTGACTACTAAAAAATTCGGGGGGCGCCGGGGGTGAGCGGGGGGTTGCAGAGAGGAGTGTAGGGGGGAAGGAAGAGAGAGCTCCCCCCTGTTCCCCACTGCTACCCCGCGCTCCACCATGCCGCCCCCCGGGGCCCCCCGAATCTTTTCGTTCGAGTAGTCAGTTACTCGGAAAAAACGGTGCTCGAGTGCAAAAACACCCGAACTGAGTACGTTCGCTCATCTCTAAACACAACCTTTCAAATAAAAACTTTGGTTGACGGTTTGCTCCTGTGTTACAAATTGTGAGTGTTCTACCCTTCTCACATCGAAGAGCAAATGAGCAACTACTGTGTTTCCCCGAAAATAAGGCAGTGTCTAATATTAATTTTTGTTCAAAATGGTTTAACTTTTTTACATGTATAGCTGCCTGGACACTATTTAAATGGACGTTTTAAATTAACTGTTAGCAGGGCTTAATTTTGGAGTAGGGCTTATATTTCAGGCATCCTCAAAAAGCCTGAAAAATCATTTTGCATCCTCAAAAATTCTGGAAAATCATGCTATGTCTTATTTTCAGGGGATGTCTTATTTTCAGGGAAACAGGGTAATAGGTAGTATAATCCCAACACTTAGTCTTAAAATTCAACAGATTTACCATCAAGCTGTGATAAAACTGATGCATTTTAAGACTGTCTAGTCTCAGGGATCTCTCACACAAGCTGCGTATTTTTTTATGCAGTCTACAGTCTAAGGGCACTTTCACATATGCCGCATTTTTATCAGGATAAGTACGGCGTCCATTGATTTCAATGGGGATCCGACGACATGCGCTCAGAGACGTGGCATTACTAATTCCGCGATTTTCGAGCTCTATCTGTTCTATTTTCGTGTGTTTTAGTGCTTTTCATTGCACCTCATCAACCAGCGCAATGATGGAGTGCCTTAACCCTTTCCAATCCATTTATTTTTTTTCATCCATTTTCCCCAGCTCTAATGTATTTGTCTATTCTGTCTGAGTTCCTGAGTTCATGTAAGAATTGTATGTAATAGACTGTGTCTGAGCAAGTGAGATAGGACTGACTAAGTTATCAAACAGTACAGCACAGCAGAGTCACATTTCTGACTTCAAGCAAATGGGGGTCGGTAGCAGCAGCAATTCCTGCCCTCCAGAACCGTGAGTGAGGCCAGCCTCAGTAAAAGCCGCTAGGTGTGCATACTATGGAAGGTCAACAAGTTAGTTAGCAGGCCTGCTGCATTTAGGGACAGAAACATTAGCAGGCATTCAAACACCTGTTACAAATTCTGGACTCGGGTGTGGACTGAGGTAGTTGTATTAATAAGGACTGAGCCTGAAAGATCCAGAGACACTGATATCGGAGTTTCATTTAGATTGTGCTACAGATTTGCTGTTGTGTGGAAAAGTGAAGTGCTGATCTTTAGGAGACAAACTGTATCTTCCATCACATGCTTTATATCTTTGATTAACAGGACTGATTTTGTTATCGCATCATTGATACCGTTTTGCAAGCGTAGATATTTTTTATACTAAGTACAAAGAATCCTTGTTTCTCATTGTGCATAAAGTATTATTAACCTCAGCTGTAGTTAACAGTAAATAGATCTACAATAAAAGTTGAACTGTTAGGCCTCTTTCCCACGAACGGATTATACGCCGCGTAAATTCGCGGGAAAATCCGCTCTGTTGCACCCTGCTATTAGGTTCTATTGAACCTAATAGCACAATGCTCACGATGCGTAATTCCACCGCGGAATTACGCACCGTGAAAACTCCCGTACTCACCCGCAGCATGCTCTATTTGCTGCGGGTGTACGCGCTGACGGCTTCCATTGCAGTCAATGGAAGCCGTCCGCTCACGCTATCTCCCGCTGTAAACAGCGGAAGATAGCGTGAAAAAACGCTTTCCTGCCTACCGCCCCGCGTCATATGACGCGGCCGGCGCGTCACGTGACGCGGCAGCGGTGGGCGGGGAAGCGAGATGCGGGCGCCGAAGAAGACGGAACCGCAGGTAAGTATAGGGGCTCTGGGGGGCGCCGTGACGGGCTTCACTGCGTAATATTACGCGGCGGAGCTCGTCACGCTCGTGGGAAGGAGGCCTTACTCATTATTTCATTATTTGTTTACATTATTCTGTTCCTAAATAAATATTGCATATTTTTGTAACTCCTTCTGCTGCATCATATTCTGTATTTGCATCGCAATACCACTTACCCACAATAGTAGCAGGTTTCGGATACCATCGGGATGTACAAATATCCCCAGTAGTTTATTCTAGTCATTAAGGCCTCAGTCAGACTGGCGTTTTTCACGCGATTTGCGCATGTGATCTGCGATCTTTTAGAAACATTGCTTTGCAATGGTATCGGACACATGGGTGCTTTTTATGCGCTTGTCCGATAAATTATAGGACACAAGAAATCGCAGATCGTGCCTATCTTGCGATCTGCGATTCCTTGTGTTCTATTATATGCGCTCAATGGGGCCGGTGGCAGCAGCGCCGACCCCATTGAGAACATATACTACAGAAATCATTCTCCTCTGCCACAGCTGTTACAGCTGTGGCAGAGAAGAATGATGTACGCCCATTGAATTCAATGGAGCCGGCAATACAGCCGGCTCCATTGAAAGCAATAGGCTGCGGGCGAGCGCGGAATGAATTTTCGGGAAGGGCTTAAAAATATAAGCCCTTCCCTGAAAATCATCCAAAAATGTGTAAAAAGAAAAAATATATATATACTCACCTTGTCCGTGCAGCCGGAGTTCAGCCGCGGCCGGCCGGCAATTCTCCTGAACTGCTCTGGGTAGTATTCAACAGTCGGGGATTTAAAATCCCCGCCTGCTGAATGGGCTGCCTCTTATATTTTTAAGCCCTTCCCGAAAATTCATCCTGCGCTTGCCAGCAGCCTATTGCTTTCAATGGAGCCAGCTGTGTTGCCGGCTCCATTGAATTCAATGGGCTGGACAGCGCTCCTGCGATCGGGCCCGTTTCAAAGGAAACGCGGCTAGGAGCAGATTTTTCTGGCGATTTTTCGGCCCCGGTCACGCGATTTGCGGATCCGTCATGCGATCCGCAAATCGCGGCAAAAAACGCCAGTCTGATCGAGGCCTAATCTTGTAGCTGCCCTAATTTGCCGGTGTTTGCTACAATGTCAGATACCTTTCCACTTCACATTTTATATATTTGAAACTAATTTTGTTATAGGTGAAAATACAACAATTTCAGTAAATTACGGTAAATTTTAGTAGTGGTGATTTGCATTACTTGTGTTTGAACACACTGTCCACAAAGTGGATGATGGATCCTTCTATACGTTTTTTAGGTATTATTATGAAAATCGTTCGGTATTCCGTTCAGCACAAAGAAGATCAATAGAGTCAGTGACTCTGGCAAACATCATATGTGCTAATACCAAAATCAAAAAAGTTCCTGAAAATGTCTTTAAGGTCAATCGGTTCCCAGAAGATTTTATTAGCTGTTCCAATTTCCCAGAAATCAACCTTAATCCTTGGAAAGCTTAGCTCACCAATAGTAAGTACACCTTAATGCAAAAACAGGAAGCATTCAATGAAACACTTTCAACCTGGTATGTATATTGTGTACACTGGTGCTATGAGTGATTGATATTTATTTGGGATAACTATTAATTGACTGTATTAAAGGGGTATTCCCATCTCACACTTGCCAAAAGAGTCTGATAAATGTGGATCCCACCTGTGGGACCCTCAACTATCCCAAAAACTGACACTTCCGTCTGGATACGGTGGCCGGGGTGGTTGGGAGTATAGAAATAGCTGAGCAGGTTGTGCTATTGTGTTTGGGGCACCGGGATGGCATTCAGAACCCAATCAGGATCTTTTCTGAGGGGCCTGTGGTAAGATGTGATACGGATGGGCATGGAGGCTCCTTTCACATTTTATAGTTATTATTTTTCTTCTTTACAGATAATCCCATGGAAGCCTCCAAGATGCAAAATGAAGTCCTTCAGACTGAATTTTCTTGCTAATCCTATGTGTGATCATAGATTTTCTTTTAATTGCTGTTGATTCTTTGACAATCATGTCTACTTTACAACATTTCACTGTTAAAACTTTTATATTGCTCTGGTTTACATTCCGGAATTATCATTTCAGTGTCCCCCAGGGCTTGTATATACATGCACCAGAGGCTCTTTTACACAGAATGACTATCGTTCAAAAAATTGTTCATGGAGCAAAGATGAACGATAATCAGTGTAAACGCAGCCAACAATTGAACAATGAATGATCGATTGATCGCTTATGTTCATTTTATGCAGGCCCAAAAATCATTGTTGGCTTGTTCACTTATCGTTCAGTTTAAACATTGATCGTTTAGTCATTCTCATTCAAACAGGGCGACCTCACAAAGGTGTATTTGCGCGCGCAAAATTTGCAAGCAGAGGATATAACCCATTGGTATCCATAAGTTCATAGGTTTAGCCCTATCTTACTCCCAGAGCGGCCAAGGACTGAGGGAAGTACATTGGAGCTGTGGAGAGCAGCGGGAAAGACTTGGACCGAGCCTGCTAGGTAAGTATAATCAGACATTCCACGAAAATAAGACCTAGTGCCTCTTTTGGAGTAAAAATTAATATAGGGTCCTATTTTCGGGGGAAACCCGGTACTGACCATCTTCCTTTAGGAGACCTCCGCTTTAGAAGACCACTTTTCAATGTAAATTTGTAGAAAATAATAAATGCAGACAGCAGCACACAATCATGCCACAATTCCTGTGGGAAGCATGATGTACATATATGCTCTATATATGACCCCAACCACGCATCAATAAACCAAATCAGTCTATGAAAGATGGAAAAGTAGCAGATAGGTGCAGTATTCGCATCCTCATATCCAGAGGATGCTCCTTTATTCAGATCCACATAAAAGTTATATTCGGCAGCATTATACTAATATCAACGGATTCTAATCAAAATTCAAGCCTTGGGGCTGAAGAGCATCCAGAGCATACATCCATTTGAGTTCCTTGATTTTCAATTGTCTCTCTCTATCACCTCCCCTATTGCTAGGCAGCACATAATCAATAACTCAATAGCGGATGGCTTACCGAGTGACCTCTCTCTACAAAGTGTTTGGCAACGGGCAAGTCTATGTTCTTGGTCCTGATGGTGCTCTTATGATTAATAATCCTATTATGGGCCTCCATGGTCATTTCATTATAGGTCCACATGGACAAATAATAGTGTAAACCACATAAGAGGAGGCACATGTGTACCTACCTCTAATGTGGAACATCTCACCGGTTAGCGGATTTGAGAACTAATCATCCTTAACCAGGTTCCCACAGTATGAACACGAAAGACACAGTAAATTCACCTTCTTTACTGGTAAAAACGGACGCTGTACCAATTTACCTTTATTCTATTGTCAGTGGTGTGTACTAGCATATCTTTTAACTTGGGCCCCATCTGATACGACATTAAAGGAGGGGCACAAAATTCCTTGATATCGGAGCAATCCGACAAAATATGCCAATGCGTCCTGAGAATCTGGGAAATCCTCCCACTCAGGGGACCATACATAGAAATGAATGGTATACGCATGGATTCTCTATCCTTCTTGGTAATCTGTAGTAATAACTCATGACTCTACCATCCATACCATCTACCATCCTCTCTAGGTGAACCTGTTGCACATCTGTTGTAAACGTGCATCAAAGTGATCATCATGGTCAATTCTACGAACCCATAGAAACTGGCTCCACAGGAGCAATTTAAGCACTTTGTTCGGATGAAAGCTACTGTATAAAAGCAAATTATTCCTGTCCATCGGCTTTGTGTAAATATCGGTTGTCAAAACACTATTGTTAGTAATATGGACATCGATGAACTGTATTGCTTCGTTCAAATGAGTCAAAGTAAATTTAAATTTGGGATAGATCAAATTTAAACTCTCATAAAACTCCTGTAGTCCATCAATCGTACCATCCCAGAGCAAGAACATATCGTCTATATACCTCCAACAGGCTCGGACATGTGACCAGCCTGGGAAGGTATAGACAAAACTTTCCTCAACAAACGCCATGTACACATTAGCGTATGTCAGTGCGACATTTGAACCCATCGCCGTCCCCTGGCATTGGCGATAAATTTTGTCGTCATACAAAAAGATGTTGCATGTAAAGACCAACTCCAAAAGTGTTAACAGAAACTGAATGCATCTATTAGACAAACTAGATCTCACTTGTTGTTCACGTACCGCCTCCAGACCTCTATTGTGTTGAATATTGGTGTAGAGAGAGACAATGTTCCCAAAATGGTACTCTCTGTAACAGAGGCTTCTTGAATTTTCACCAAAAAGTCTGTTGTATCGTGGATATATGATTTGGACTCCACTGCAACTTTTCTTAACACCCTGTCGAGAAACCGAGATATGTTATTAAATAAAGCACCTCTTCCAGAAATAATTGGACATCCGGGAGGAGACTGAAGGTTCTTAGACGTTTTCGGGAACGTGTAACAGTGTGGCCATTACATGATGCTGGATGTACAAAAAGTCTTTTATGTGGATCTGAATAAAAAAGCATCCTCTGGATATGTGGATGGGAGTACTGCACTTATCTCCTGCTGGATGGTCATCTCAAAGAGGTTTGACTGCGTATATACTGTACAGTATATATCATATTCTATAGACCATAAGATGCACCCCAGGTTTAGACATTAAAAGATAAGAAAAAATATTTCATACTAATTATAACTTTCCTGGTGGTCTGAGTAAGAGGATGGGTCAATGTCACAAATGTTTGTGTTAGTGCCTCCTTTTTTCTATTTAGGGTAGGTGCAAGAGGGGTAACAGGCAATAGTCAACTCCTGTCAGTGTATGTTCGCACGTAGTAGAATTTGTGGCGCATGTAAATTTGCAGCAAAATCTGAACATGCCTTTGTATGGTGCAGATTTTCACTATGATTTTCACTTTCCGATGTGTGCATGCTGCGGATTTGATCTATTATAAGTGAATGGTGTTATTTAAAGCCCATTCATCTACATTGTACCCTACTTTGTTGCAGAATTTTTAAGTTTTAAATGTAAAAGTTTTGAAATGTCTTACGAATATATGTTCTATTATTCTAAGTTGATAACAAGGATGTGGAAACAGCACTAGAAAATCAGTTATTGCCTTATGCCTTTCCTCTCAATTAGAGATGAGCGAGCACCAAAATGCTCGGGTGCTCGTTATTCAAGTCGAGCTTTTCGTAATATTCGAGAGCTCTATTTGAGTAACAAACCCCACTGAAGTCAATGGGAGACCTGAGCATTTTTGCAATGGACCCGCCAGGTGCCAAGCTTTTTTAAAAATCTCTCCCCCCCTCTTTTCTCTCTTCCCCCCTCTCCCCCTCTCCAACCGTCTCCCCCACTCCACCCCTCTCCCCCTCTCTCCCAGCCAGCCACATACTGCTGTGGGCGTGCGCATGCTGGCACGTCACAGCGGGGAGGGGTCGAACACAGCGTGGTACTCGCTCGAGTAACGAGCACCATTGAGTATGCTAATACTAGAACGAGCATCAAGCTCGGACGAGCATGTTGGCTCAACTCTAATTCTTATGTTCCTTCTTCAAGGATTTTAGTTGAGAGAAAAAGATTCCTTCCCGTAGAAAACAAACTGATCAAATTTCAAAATGTATCACTAACATTCGAACGGTTCGACCGTTCATCAAAACTGACTGCGCATGAGGCGATTCCTTTATACCCTGAAATTGTCAGAGATGTTGCCTTGCTGGTTATTGCTTTGCCACCAACCCAAGTTAGTGTGGAGAGGCTGTTCTCTAGTCTTATAATAATTAGATCAGATTTGAGGTAATCTATGAAGGAGGATCTGATGGAGGCGATACTATTTCTGGGAACAAATTCATAAATTGCACAAATGTTGTTTACCACTATTCTGTTGAAATGCCCCCTCCCCCCCCCACTAAACCCATAGTGTATTGCATATTTACAATTTCGTAAAGCTTTGCGTCCTGAAATTGTATTCTAATAAATATATTATATCTAAATAGCCTGATTATTTTGTCATAACTGTGATGAAAAGCCTGATGTTACCATTTTAATACAATATATTTATCACTTAAAAAATAAGAGTCAGGGGTGGGGTCTGGACAGCAGAGCGGCAAGACACTCATGGCCAGTGCTCCCCAAGAGCAAGAACAAAACCAACACATTGCTCCTCCTGTGGAGCCTGTATAATCCCATGGATACCACCAGAGTGTCCGTGAGATTGAGAGCTGTGGGAGGTCCCCCATACCGAGCCTCTGGAGGCTTCCAAGAGGCTGCAGCCTATCTCTGGGCACAAAGCCACGGGCTAGATTTCCTGGCCACCTGCGGTGCATCAACTTGGTAAGTAGATATTAATCCATGCCGTGGGAGCATGCCTTAACCCTGAAGGTTTTCTGCTCAACAACTGGCCTAGAGAGACCAAATAGTTCTGTCTACAGGATGTTCTTCTGATTTCACAAGTCTAAGAAAAATTGCAATAACCCAATTTTAATAAATTACTCTTACATTTTCCCCTCTTTTGTTTAAACACATTATTACTGAACCAGGTATATCTCTAAGGCTAATCCCAAGTGGAGGGTTTTTGTTGCTTCACCAAACAAGGACTATCCCCAAGTGTGGATTTGTCTTACCTACAAACATTAACATTACCATTTCGAGGAACATTTTGTTTTCCTACACCAAGCCAAAATTACAAAGGCTCATAGGTGTCAGAATGATAGATATTCCCACAAAGGACCCAATTTTAAAAACGAAACCCCTTAATATATTCACTGATGGGTGTCATGAGTATTTTGACCCCACAGTTTCTTTTCAGAAGTTAAAGGGGTTGTCCCGCGCCGAAACGTTTTTTGTTTTTTTTCAATAGTTCCCCCCGTTCGGCGCGAGACAAACCCAATGCAGGGATAAAAAAAACAAACCAGATAGTACTTACCCGAATCCCCGCGGTCCGGCGTCTTCATACTTACCTTGTGAAGATGGCCGCCGGGATCTTCACCCTCGGTGGACCGCAGGGCTTCTGTGCGGTCCATTGCCGATTCCAGCCTCCTGATTGGCTGGAATCAGCACACGTGACGGGGCGGAGCTACGAGGAGCCGCTCTCCGGCACGAGCGGCCCCATTCAGCAAAGGAGAAGACCGGACTGCGCAAGCGCGTCTAATTGGGCGATTAGACGCTGAAGATAAGACGGCACCATGGAGACGGGGACGCCAGCAACGGAACAGGTAAGTGAATAACTTCTGTATGGCTCATAATTAATGCACGATGTATATTACAAAGTGCATTAATATGGCCATACAGAAGTGCTTACCCCCACTTTGTTTCGCGGGACAACCCCTTTAATGCAATAAAGAGGAGAAAAAAATAAAATTTCATAACTTTGCAAATATGTCATTTTAAAGACCGTTTTTTTTCTATAGTGCACATGAAAATGAGGATTTGCACCCCAAAATGGGGTGGCCCTAATATGCACAATGGAGCCCAAAATGAAAGGAGCAGCTGGTGGCTTTCAGAACAGAAAATTTGCTTGAAGGTCATTTAGGCCCCATTACACACTTGTAGAGCCCTTCAGCGGCCAAAACAACACCTACAATTTACCCCATTTTGAAAACTAGACCCCTTAGCAAATTAATCTAAGGATTTACTGCATATTTTGACCCTACAGTTTTTGAATGGATCTAAGCAAAGTAGAAGAAAAAAAATTACGATTTTTTTTTGGCAATTATGTCATTTTAAAATTGTTTTTTTTTCTACAGTTCCCCCATGAATGAAGACTTTCACCCCAAAATGAATACCCCTGTTTGTCCTGTGTTCAGAAACATATTCATTGTGGCCCTAATCTTATGTCTGTATGCACAGCGGGGCCCAAACCGAAAGAAGCATTAAACTTCAACTGTTTTTAACTTTTACGTGATCGCCATTTTCCGTTATGGCTAGAGGCCCTTATACTACATGAAAATGTATTCTTCACTCAAGAAGCACCTTTTATAAATGCTAGAAACCCTAAATGCTTTCATTCTAAATTTCTGCATTTTTTTTTTCACCTCAAACCCCAATAAGAAAAAAGGAATGGTAATTGCAATCAGTAATTTGGTATCATTTTCTTAGTAGGGCTTATATCTCGCTCCTTTGGGTCACTTTTTAGTACTTGTCTGTGAGATTAATAATGTCCATTTCACTTTAATGAATGTATACTTCCTGCATAAACGGCAAGCTAGATTTTTCTCACATATTCCGAAAAACTACTAAAATATGAAAGGGCAGTTTGATAATTGGGGGTGACTTCAATTCAGTTATAGACCCCTCACTACATTAATCTCTGAATCTAAATTATTCTCCCTATAGTTCCGCTGCTGCAAAGAGAGAAACTGTATGATGTTTGGTGCTGACTAGAGATGAGCGAGCATACTTGTCCGAGCTTGATGCTGGTTCGAGTATTAGGGTACTCGAGATGCTCGTTACTGGAGACGAGCACCACACGGTACTCGAGTCAATTCCATTTCCTTCCCTACATGTTTAGCGCCATTTTCTGGCCAACAGAAACGCAGGGAAGGCATTACAACTTTCTCCTGTGACATTCCAGCCCTATCCCACCCCCCTGCAGTGAGTGGCTGGTGAGATCAAGTAAACGCCAAGTACTTAAAGCTGTCCCGCCTGCGGCTCGCCTCAGACACAGATCAGGGACAGTGCTGCTGACGGGATAGGGAAAGTGTTAGTGTAGGATCCAGTCTACATGAACCCCAACGGCCCTTCTTAGGGCCACATCTGACCGTGTGCATTACTGTTGTGGCTGCTGGGAGCAGTTTTGCACCAAATTTTTTTTTTCATCTCGGGCTGTGCAGGCTATAGCGTTCTCAATCTGCAGTCAATTATACAGAGTATAGGGACAGTGCTGGTGAGACAGGTCCTTCTTAGGGCTACTTGTGACCGTGTGCATTTTACTGCGTGGCTGCTGGGAGTTGTAGTGCATCACTATTGCACAGCCAGACCTTTTTGCAGCCTTCCGTATAATTTTTTTCTGGCTGCAGTTTGCGTTACATTACCGCTGTCAGCCTCCAACTGTACACCAATAATTCCATAATTTTTTACACCAGTCTGTGTCTGCCGCCAACTTCACGCACAGCGTACGGCCACAGTCACTGATAGAGGGAAAGTCATATACACGTTATATAGCCTGTATTCTTTTTCAAAAAATTTTTTGAAAAAGCTCCTTCTTACGGCTACCTCTTACCATCTGAAATTTACTGGGTGTCTGGTGGGAGTTGTAGTGAATCACTATTGCACAGCTAGGCCTGTTTGCAGCCTTCCGTATTCTTTGTTTCTGCCTGGAGTTAGCGTTACAATACCGCTGTCAGCCTCTAACTGTACTCCAATAATTTCATAATTTTTTACAGCGGTCTGTGTCTGCCGTGAACTTCACGCACAGCGTACGGCCACAGCCACTGATAGAGGGGAAGTCATATACACGCTATATAGCCTGTATTCTTTTTCCAAAAAATTAAAATAAAAGCTCCTTTGTTGGGCTACCTCAGACCGTGTGAAATTTACTGGGTGTCTTGTGGGAGTTGCAGTGCATCACTATTGCACAGCTAGGCCTGTTTGCAACCTTCCGTATTGTTTGTTTCTGCCTGGAGTTAGCGTTACAATACCGCTGTCAGCCTCCAACTGTACGCAAATAATTCCATAACTATTTACACCGCTCTGTGTCTATTCGTAATCCACCATGCTGAGGGGTAGGGCTAGAGGACGTGGACATGGACGTGGGCGAGGACGCGGAGGTCCAAGTGAGGGTGTGGGCACAGGCCGAGTTCCTGGTCAAGGTGAATTGCAGCCGGCTGCTTAGGAATTAGGAGAGAGGCAAGTTTCTGTGGTCCCCAGCTTCATATCACAATTTTTGGGTCCACGTGGTAGACCTTTATTATAAACAGAGCAGTGTGAGCAGGTCCTGTCGTGGATAGCAGAAAATGCATCCAGCAATGTATTGACCACCCAGTCTTCTACACCGTCCACTGCTGCAACTCTGAATCCTCTCGCTGCTGCTCCTCCTTCCTCCCAGCCTCCTCACTCCATGAAAATGACACATTCTGATGAACAGGCAGACTCCCAGGAACTGTTCTCGGGCCCCTGCCTTGATTGAGAAAAAATGGTTCCTCTCTCACCTGAGGAGTTTGTCATGACTAATGCCCAACCTTTGGAAAGTTCCCGGGGTCCGGGGGATGAGGCTTAGGACTTCCGGCAACTGTCTCAAGAGCTTTCAGTGGATGAAGAGGATGATGATGATGAGACACAGTTGTCTATCAGTGAGGTAGTAGTAAGGGCAGTAAGTCTAAGGGAGGATTCGGAGGAAGAGCCGCTGGACGATGAGGTGACTGACCCCACCAGGTTTGCTAAGCCAACTGAGGACAGGTCTTCACAGGGGGAGGCAAGTGCAGCAGCAGGACAGGTTGGAAGAGGCAGTGGGGTGGCCAGGGGTAGAGGCAGGGCCAGAGCGAAGAATCCCCCAACTGTTTCCCAAAGCACCCTCTTGCGCCAAGTCACCGTGCAGAGGCCTAGGTGTTCAAAGGTGTGGATGTTTTTCAGTGAGAGCGCGGACGACCGACAAACAGTGGTGTGCAACCTGTGTCGCGTCAAGATCAGCTGGGGAGCCACCACTACCAGCCTCACCACCACGAGCATGCACATGCATATGATGGCCAAGCACCCCACAAGGTGGGACGAAGGCTGTTCACCTCCTCCGGGTCGCACCACTGCCTCTCCCCCTGTGCCCCAACCTGCCGCTCAGATCCAACCGACCTCTCAGGACACAGGCACGAGCGCCTCCCAACCTGCACCCACACCCTCATCTCTGCTGTCCTCGACCCCATCCAGCAATGTCTCTCAGCGCAGCGTCCAGCTGTCGCTAGCGCAAGCGTTGGAGCGAAAGCGCAAATATGCCGCCACGCACACGCACACTCAAGCTTTAAACGTGTACATTGCCAAATTCATCAGCCTGGAGATGATGCCGCACAGGCTTGTGGAAACGGAGGCTTTCAAAAACATGATGGCGGTGGCGGTCCCACGTTACTTGGTCCCCAGTCGCTACTATTTTTCCCGGTGTGCCATCCAAGCCCTACACCAGCATGTCTCCCGCAACATCAATCGTGCCCTCACCAACGCGGTTACTGGGAAGGTGCACTTAACCATGGACACATGACAAGTACTGGCGGGCAGGGCCACTATATCTCCCTGACGGCACATTGGGTGAATTTGGTGGAGGCTGGGACCGAGTCAGAGCCTGGGACTGCACACGTCCTACCCACACCCAGAATTGCGAGTCCTTCCTCGGTTCTGGTATCTGTGGCGGCCCTCCCCCTCCTCCTCCTCCTCCTATGCAACCTCTTCCTCTCAATTAAGAAATGTGAGCAGCACGTCGCCAGCAGTCGGTGTGGCGTGGCAGCACAGCGGTGGGCAAGCGTCAGCAGGCCGTGTTGAAACTCCTCAACCTAGGTGACAGGAGGTACATGGCCCCCGAACTGTTGCAGGGTCTGACAGAGCAGACCGACCTCTGGCTTTCGCCACTGAGCCTCCAACCGAGCATGGTCGTGTGTGACAATGGCCGTAACCTGGTGGCGGCTGTGCAGCTCGGCAGCCTCACACACGTGCCATGCCTGGCCCATGTCTTTAATTTGGTGGTTCAGCGGTTTCTGAAAAACTACCCACACTTGTCAGACCTCCTCGGCAAGGTGCACCGGGTCTGCGCACATTTCCGCAAGTCCACCACGGACGCTGCCACCCTGCGGACCCTGCAACATCGGTTTAATCTGCCAGAGCACCGACTGCTGTGCGACGTACCCACACAGTGGAATGCTACGCTGCACATGTTGGCCAGGTTATATGAGCTGCATAGAGCAATAGTGGAATATCAACTCCAACATGGGCGGCGTACTGGGAGTCAGCCTCCTCAATTCTTTACCGAGAAGTGGACCTGGATGGCAGATATCTGCCAGGTCCTCAGAAACTTTGAGGAGACTACCCAGATGGTGAGCGGCGATGCTGCAATCATTAGCGTCAGCATTCCTCTGCTATGCCTGCTGAGAAGTTCGCTGCAAAGCATAAAGGCAGACGCTTTGCGGTCGGGACAGGAGACGGGGGCAGAGAGTATGTCGCTTGATAGTCAGAGCACCCTCCTGTCTATATCTCAGCGCGTTTTGGAGGAGGAGGAGGAGGGGGAGGAGCAGGAGGAGGAGGGGGAAAAGACAGCTGGGCCCACTGCAGAGGGTACCCATGCTGCTTGCCTCTAATCCATTCAGCGTGTATGGCCTGTGGAGGAGGAGGAGGAGGATCCTGAAGGTGATCGTTCTAGTGAGGACAGCAATGTGTTGCATACTGGTACCCTGGCACACATGGCAGACTTCATGTTAGGCTGCCTTTCTCGTGACCCTCGCGTTAGATGCATTCTGGCCACTACGGATTACTGGGTGTACACACTGCTCGACCCACGGTATAGGGAGAACCTTTCCACTCTCATTCCCGAAGAGGAAAGGGGTTCGAGAGTGATGCAATACCACAGGGCCCTGGTGGACAAACTGATGGTAAACTTCCCATCTGACAGCGGTAGTGGCCGAAGGCGCAGTTCTGAGGGCCAAGTAGCAGAGGAGGCGCGGAGATCAGGCAGCATGTTCAGCGCAGGCAGGGGAATACTCTCCAAGGCCTTTGCCAACTTTATGGCTCCCCAGCAAGACTGTGTCACCACTCCCCAGTCAAGGCTGAGTCGGAGGGAGCACTGTAAAAAGATGGTGAGGGAGTACGTAGCCAATAGTACCACCATCCTCTGTGATGCCTCTGCTCCATACAACTACTGGGTGTCAAAGCTGGACATGTGACACGAACTTGGTCTGTATGCCCTGGAGGTGCTTGCTTGCCCTGCCGCTAGCGTCTTGTCAGAGAGGGTGTTTAGTGCAGCTGGGGGAATCATCACAGATAAGCGTACCCGCCTGTCAACTGCCAGTGCCGACATGCTTACACTCATAAAGATGAACAAAGCCTGGATTTCCCCAGACTTTTCTTCTCCACCAGTGGAAAGCAGTGGAACCTAAAGATTTTTTTCGCTGCAACCGCGGATGCAAGCATTCTTCTCTATGACCGGAAAAAAAAGGGACATTTACCCTTGTCAATCTGTGTATGATATTAGTCCTCCTCCTCCTGCTCCTCCTCCTGCTTCTCCTCCTGAAACATCATGTCATCACGCTGAACTGCCAATTTTTCTACAGCCCAAAAGGCTGTGCTTGCAATTTTTTTACAATTTTTCAAAGTTTCAAGAGCATTGATACTTTAACATGAACCAATTTTTTAACAGGGCTGCCTCCAGGCTCTGTTACAAATTAAGCAACAGCGAGCTGTATCTTTCAATAAATATTTATGGGTTTCACCTGCCCTCTCGGTTGAGCAATGTACCCTTGGAACACTAATTTTTCAGACCCTCATCTATACTCTTTTCTAACTAATTTTTCGGCCTTCGCCTACACTCATGGTACCCCAATGTTTCAGGGGTTCGCCTATACTCTTTCGACAGAAATGTTACTGGGGGCTGCCTATACCGCTGCTACATAAATGTTACAGGGGTCTGCGTATACTTCTGCTACAAAAATGTTACTGAGCTCTGCCTATACTGCTGCTACATAAATGTTACAGGGGTCTGCCTATACTGCTGCTACTGAAATGTTACAGGGGTCTGCCTATACTGCTGCAACACAAATGTTACAGGGGTCTGCCTATACAGTTACTACAGAAATGTAACTGGGGTCTGTCTATACTGTTACTACTGAAATGTTACTAATACTGGGCTCTGCCTATACTGCTGCTACTGCAATGTTACAGGGGTCTGCCTATACTTCTGCTACTGAAATGTTACAGCGGTCTGCCTATACCATTGCTACATAAATGTTACTGGGGTCTGCCTATACTGTTACTACAGAAATGTTACAGGGGTCTGCCTATACTTCTGCTACAGAAATGTTACAGGGGTCTGCCTATACTGCTGCTACATAAATGTTACAGGGGTCTGCCTTTACTGCTGCTACACAAATGTTACAGGGGTCTGTTACTACAGAAATGTTACTGGGGTCTGTGTATACTGTTACTACTGAAATGTTATTAATACTGGGCTCTGCATATACTGCTGCTACTGAAATGTTACAGGGGTCTGCCTATACTTCTGCTAGAGAAATGTTACAGGGGTCTGCCTTACTGCTGCTACATAGATGTTACTGGGGTCTGCCTATACTGCTGCTACACAAATGTTACAGGGGTCTGCCTATACGTCTGCAAATGAAATGTTACTGGGGTTTGTCTATACTGTTACTACAGAAATGTTACTTGTGGTCTGTCTATACTGTTACTACAGAAATGTTACTGGGGTCTGCCTATACTTCTGCTACAGAAATGTTACAGGGATCTGCCTATATTGCTGCTACATAAATGTTACAGGGGTCTGCCTATACTGCTGCTACACAAATGTTACAGGGGTCTGCCTATACTTCTGCTAATGAAATGTTACTGGGGTCTGTCTATACTGTTATTACAGAAATGTTACTGGGATCTCCCTAGACTTCTGCAACATAACTGTTACTGGGGTCAGCTTATACCTTTGCTACAGAAATATTACAGGGGTCTGTGTATACTATGGGTGCACTAAGTCTTCCCATCGCGGTGTTCTACCTATCTGGCCCCCCCAAAAAAACACTGACTGACTAGGGCATGGATTGTGGGCCGAGGCCAACATGTATTTTCTCTCACGTTACTACAGCTATCCGGGGCACTGCAATGGGATTTCTTTATGTACCGTCTGTGGGTTCCTGGGACCCACCCATGCTGTGGGTGCACACAGACTTCCTATGGCGCTGTTGTACCTGCCTGGTACTTTAAAAAAAAAAACAGACTGACTAGGGCATGGATTCTGGGCTGAGACCAACATGTATTTTCTCTCGCATTACTACAGCTATCCAGGGCACTGCAATGGGTTCACTTTATGTACCTTCTCTGGGTTTCTGGGACCCACCCATGCTGTGGGTGCACACAAACTTCCCATAGCGGTGTTGTACCTACCTTGCACTAAAAAAACAAAACAGACTGACTAGGGCATGGAGTGTGGGCCGAAGCCAACATGTATTTTCTCTCACGTTACCACAGCTATCCGGGGCACTGCAATGGGATTTCTTTATGTACCTTCTCTGGGTTCCTGGGACCCACCCATGCTGTGGGTGCACACAGACTTCCCATAGGGGAGTTGTACCAGCCTGGCACTTTAAAAAAAAAACAGACTGACTAGGGCATGGAGTGTGGGCGAAGCCAACATGTATTTTCTCTCACGTTACCACAGCTATCCGGGGCACTGCAATGGGATTTCTTTATGTACCGTCTGTGGGTTCCTGGGACCCACCCATGCTGTGGGTTCACACAGACTTCCCATAGCGGTGTTGTACCTGCCTGGCACTATAAAAAAAAAACAGAATGACTATGGCATGGAGTGTGGGCCGAAGCCAACATGTATTTTCTCTCACGTTACCACAGCTATCCGGGGCACTGCATTGGGACAAACAAGAGGAGCGATACAGCGCTAATGAGACGTTCACAGCTACGCTAGCTTAGGAGTCCGCTCTATGCCCACGATTGCTGGGGGTTTGTGCAGAGGCCTATGTCATCGGCGCAGTGAAAGTCTGCCATGTTTGGGCACTCTGATTTATTTATGTGTACTGTCTTTAATTTCCTTGTACCCACCCATGCTGTGGGTGCGCACAGACTTCCCATAGAGGTGTTTTACCTGTCTGTCCCCAAAACACTGACAGACTTGGGTAGGTTGCAGAGTGCAGATGGTTACCCCTTGCGTTGTCGATGAGGTATCCGACACCCAAACAGAATGAGTAGTGTGTGGACACATGGAGTCCCCATTGCTATGTCACTTGCAGCACCTTGGGCCACACAAGGAGTTTGCTGGGACAGAGGCAGACCCAGGGCCCGCTCACATACTTCCCACACAGAGTATTGCTGCATTGTGGAGATGTGTAGAAGTGCTGGGCTGACACCTGAGTCCCCTTTATGACCATGTTTGCAGCTCCTGACGGAGGTGACACAGGATTGGAATGAAGATCGAACGTCAATTTCTCATCGATTCTCAACAGCATTGTCAGCTATCGCCCCCCCCCCTTTTAAAGAGGGTCGCTACCTGGCCCTGCCAACCATCTGCAGTGTGTGCCTCCGGTTCCTCCTCATCGCAGACGCATTGCGTCCCGCAGGCAGTGATTGTGCTTGGTTGGAGGTAGTGTGGTGCTTAGCTAAGGTGTGCCTTGCTAATGAGAGTTTGTCCGAAGTAAAATTTGTTGGGGGGGGAGGGCACACTCTTGCCGCTATTGTGGCTTAATAGTGAGACCTGGGAGCCTGAAAAGCAGCCCAGCATGTTGCCCCTCGCCTGCCCTATCCGTTTCTGTGGCGTTTCCATCACTTTCGTAGGTTTTCCAGATTTTCACAAATGAAAACCTAAGCGGAGTATGGGTCATATACAAAAATGCTCGAGGCACCCATTGACTTCAATGGGGTTCGTCACTTGAAACGAACTCTCGAGCATCGCGGAAAGCTCAACTCGAGCAACGAGCACCCGAGCATTTTGGTGCTCGCTCATCTCTAGTGCTGACTTCATGGCTCTGAGAGAGATTATATTTTTATCCCTCCTTCTTTCTTCCTTTTCAAGATTTGTTTCTCTTGGATGCCAGGGGGTTAGGGGACGTGGTATGGACCAAGATCGGAACCATCACCTGATCGGATCATGCCCTGGTGTCTTTGTCAGTGCAGGAAAAGCTTCTTCATTAGCCTTCCTTTTCTTGGAGACCTAATGAATATACTTGCCCCACTCAGAATACAAATCTAATCTAAAATGGGAAATGTTTTTTACCATTAACTTCCCGTCAGTTTCTAGTGTCTATTCCGTATGGAACGCCCATAAAGCCTACATGAGTGTTTATTTATAAAATACTTTTTTATGGCTAAAAGAAAGACAGAGAAAGAATTATCATGTCTGACCTCCCAAATTAATACCATTGATTCTTTGAACAATGCCAATCGCTTGGTGACAATAGAACGGGAACTCCCTGATGCACAAGCTTGTTTTCACAAAGAAAGAGGAACAAGAGAACAAATTGCAAATCTCCAATGGATCATGGAGAAGGCCCGATAATACCAGGAGAAGTTGTACATATGCTTTAGTGATTACAGCAAAGCCTTCAATTGCATTAAACATGACAAGCTGTAGCCATGTCTAAAATAAATGGGAATCGCAGGACATCTGGGGTAACTCATAGAGTCGCTATATACGAAACAAGAGGCTATGGTCAGAACCTCCAAGGGTGACATAGAATGGCTCAGAATCGGGAAAGGCATTTGCTAAGGCTGCATCTTATCCCTGCATTCTTCAACCTGTATTCAGACACTATCTTGAGCTAATGCAATTTAGATATCAGAGTCAAGATCGGTGGAAGAAACATCAACAATCTCAGATATGCCTATGATACGACCTTGCTGGCAGAAAGTCAGGAAGATCTTAAGAAACTGATAATAAAAGTTAAAGAAGGAAGTGAAACAGCAAACCTATACTTGAGTGTCAAGAAAACTGAGATCATGACAACAGTTGGTTACAGTACAGAAAAAAATCAAAATCAACAATGAAAAAATCAAAGCAGTTCAATATGTCATCTTCATTGGATCATAAATCAACTGCAATGAAGAGTCAGGAGCCAAAATAAAACGATGAATCCCGTTAGCCGCAGTGTTGAGTATGGACAAGATCTGGAAAAACAAAGACGTAATTGTGAAATGCCCGATAGTCAATGAACGATCTTACCAATCACAACTTACAGCTGCGAAAGTTGAACACTGAAGAAAACGGACCGGAGGAAGATTGATGCCTTGGAATGTTGGTGCTGGAGGAAACTCCTACAAATTCACAAACAAAGCAGTCCCAGACCGAATCAAATCAAAGTTTTAAGTGGAAGGAAAAATTACAAAACAGAGATTCTTATACTTTGACCGCATAATGCGAGTGAATTCAGAATGCACTGGCTTGAAACTATCAAAGTCAACACCAACATGCACATGATCGAACTGAAAGAAGCAGTACAATACAGAACTACATAGAGAGGGCTGATCCATAAAGTGTCTGAGTTGGCCCCCAACTGAACAGATATAGATAGATAGATAGATAGATAGATAGATAGATAGATAGATAGATAGATAGATAGATAGATAGATAGATAGATAGATAGATAGATAGAATCCCACACCTCAAAGAACAGAAAATATATTTTAATAGTGTGCCAAACTTCAGAGTCTTTTGGCAGTAAAACATGATATTGCTTTTCAAAAAATTAATATACAATTTGCAAATACTCACCAACCCCAGTTGAAAGAACTTCCAACTTTTCTCCAGAATATTAATCTCCGGTGTCTGTCATCCGGCCAATTAGCCTCTCTTTCTACATCGATCTGTATGTCTGAAGTCTTAGAAGCCATTAAAATGTTAAAACTCTTCAAATGCCCGGGCCCGGATTGCTTATATAATGGTTATTATGAAAAATGCTCTGTCTTCCTGGTCCCCTATCTGGCGATGGTGTCTAATGAGGCAATGTACAGGGGTTCAGAATTGTTGGAAACCCTTATAGTCACTTTACCTAAATTTACCAAAGAAACCACCTCCCCAGATCATTTCCGTTCTATATCCTTATTGCGTACGGATGTGAAAATTTATGCCAAGATCCTCATCATCCGAATTTTCCATTCACCCAACATTAATTACTGCGAATCAAGTAGGTTTTGTCCCACAGGGATAGGCTCCTGATGGAACTCACAGTTACTGAATCTCATTAAAGCTGCCAAACTCGGTCATATACCTTCTTTATTCCTAGCCCTAGATGCAGAAAAGGCGCTTGATCAGATTCAATGGGGCTATTTAGAATCTATTTTAGAAAAATTTGGTTTCTCTGGTTCCATTAAAATAGGATTATACGCAGACAATGTAATTTAAGCCATAATGGACCCTATTTTCTCCCTAAAACGGGCCCAATCTGTAATATTTGACTTTGGAAACATTTCATATTATAGGGTGGCGATAGAATTAGTCAACATATAATTAGCTCTTTTCTGTATCTATGGAATGACCATTCCATACCATATCTAGGTATTCATTTAACAAATTCCAGCTCCTATGCATTCACCAAAAAATCTTTGCCAATGCTTAACTATATTCCACAACTTTTAAATAATTTTTGTAAAACCTTTATTACCTGGGTTTGAAGGATAGCAGCAGTTAAAATGATGGCTTTGCTACGTATCCTCTACATTTTTAGAACTGTAGCAGTTTCTATCCCAAACTCCTTTTTCACCAAACTGCAGACAATTCTCAGTATTTTATTTGGATGGCACTCATGCTAGATAAAATTTTCTACTATGAAATGGGTGGCATGAAAGCTCCTGACATTTATGATCGTAGACCAAATCAAACATTAGTGGACATCTTCAAAGAAAAAGTTCACCTCGATCGAGACCACCATTTTAGGAGCCCTTTGATTTCTCTTTGATGAGCTAAATCCCCTTCTCTTTACTAGGCTTACAGATCTCTGCCCATGTCTGGCAACATTATGTCTCCTCATCAGCAACTTTGGTTCCAATCTTGGCATTCTTTTACGTCTTTTATCCTCCATTCTCACAGACTTTGAATTTGGAGTTTGGCAATCCTTGGGCACAAGGAAAGTTGGCGATCCATATAAGTATAACTATATATTAGATTTCTCCACAATGTGTACGTTATTTGAAATACCTGGTACAATGTTTTTTGCCTTTTTACACCTACAACACGCTCTTAGATCCTTGGATGTTTATAAGCTTGCTTTCCCTAGGTCCACCTTTTTTTTGCCTTGCCCACTTGAGCATCCAGGGTCATCTCCATTTTCTATGATGGCTCTTCACAGATATAGACTAAAATAAGATACTTTATTAATAATTATTAAAATACTGGGCTGAAAAACAAACAAACAAAAAACGGGGAAAAAAAGCCACTGTGCTGGGATTGCAACCTATGAGGGGACAATCAGTGTACAGTAGCTCAATATAGTATAATACAACGTAACACCATGATGGTTACAACTAGAGATGAGTGAGCATACTCGCTAAGGACAAATACTCGAGTGAGTATTGTCCTTTTCGAGTACCTGCCCGCACGTGAGAAAAGATTCGGGTGCCGGCGGGGGTGAGCGGTGTGTTGTGGGAGTGAGCAGGAGTGAGCAGGAAGTGTGGGGGGGAGAGAGATCTCCCCCCCCCCCGTTGCACCCCACTCTCCCCCGCTGCCCCCTGCCGGCACCCGAATCTTTTCTCACGAGCAGGCAGGTACTCGAAAAGGACAATACTCGCTCGAGTATTTGTCCTTAGCGAGTATGTTCGCTCATCTCTAGTTACAAAGCCTTCACACCGCTGGTGTGTTGTGATAGGCCACTGGCTGACCGGGTATACTTATGCGTGTTACCCGTTCAGTGATATCTCCAAGAAATTCTAGCACGAATTATGCACACTACGATTTGCCTGCAGCGAGATATATTTAAGCGTATCAACTGTTAGGTGATGTCCCCATAAAACCCTTGCATACATAGTGCAGACAATGCCAATATAACAAGGTGCCATAGATATCCCTTCACAGTTCTGATCCAAACTACGAAAATAAATATGTCAGATGGATGTAGTTCGATCCGACAAGATATTTTTATAGTTAGACAATCGTTCTCTAATGTACAATGAAAAGAGGGGGTTTTCAGTCAATAACTTTAGAGCAAGAAGATCGCTCTACGTTTAAGATGAGAAATATTTTTGTTCGTTACCTTTGGAACAAAAGCATTTCTTAACGCATTTCCCTGTTCTGTTACAGACAGTTCATCGGGAGCTCCTCTCTAGGTTTGTATTGTGTTTACGAACAGAAGCGCCTCTTGTATTTCGTATTAGTCATGATTCATCTACTGAACTGAAATAAACGTATCTCTCAATTATTCTTTGTTCTTGTTGTTTGTTCAACGGTCATAAATGGTCGTAACTTGGCATTAAAATGCTGTGAAGTGTCGGCACAGATTAAATGAGTGTCAGCACTTTTAAATGCCACGGCAATAAGCCAAGTGTCTTGTCCTTATTAGAGATGAGCGAGTATACTTGCTAAAGGCAATTGCTTGAGTGAGCATTGCCTTTAGCGAGTACCTGCCCGCTCGAGACTGAAGGTTCGGGTGTCGGCGGCGGGCAGGGAGCTGCGGGGGAGAGCGGGGAGTCCTGCTGACTGCTGCTACTCACCACTCCCCCGCGCCGGCACCCGAACCTTCAGTCTCGAGCGGGCAGGTACTCGCTAAAGGCAATGCTCGCTCGAGCAATTGCCTTTAGCGAGTATACTCACTCATCTCTAGTCCTTATGCAAGGAATTGCTTAGCTGGCAATTTATTATTCTTATAGGTCAGCTTTTAAGTGGATAAATATCTGCATTCTTTGATACCCCAGCAAAAATAGGAGTAAGGGCTCCCACCCACTAGCGTTTTTTTCTCCACTGCGCTGCTAGAGTAAGTGAAAACTCTCACAGAGCAGTGCGAGAAAATCGCAGCGATATCGCTGCGACAGTCTCTTCAATGGGGCCAGCAGCAGCAGCACTAGCCCCATTAAAAAGATATGGAGAATGCCGCGGACTTCTGCCACAGGTGTGGCAGGAGTTTCCTTCATCCCCGCGGGGACCGCGGGGAAGAAGGAATCCTCTGTCACAGCTATGACACCTGTCACAGCTGTGGCAGAAGTCCGCGGCATGCTATCCCATTGCATGAATAGCTAAGATATTGCTATTCATGAATGAATAGCTAAGAGCTATCTGCCATTGGCTGAGCGCTCAGCCAATAGCTAAGCACTAGCTGCTATTGGCTGAGCCCTCAGCCAATCTGCACAGCCCTTTCAGGAGGCGGGGATTTTTATATCCCCATCTGCTGAAAGAGCTCAGTAGCAGTGCCGGGGAGCCAGCCGGAGAGGTGAGTAACTTTTTTATTATTTTTTTAACCACTTTTTTATGATTATCGGAGAAGGGCTTATATTTCAAGCCCTTCTCCGATAATCATTCTGCAGGGCTTGTCAGAAACCACTGGTTTCAGTGGGATCGGCAGCAGTGCTGATCCCATTGAAAGCAATGGGATAGCATGCCGCTGACTTCTGCCACAGCTGTCACAGCTGTCACAGCTGTGACAGAGGGTTCCTTCATCCCCGTGGTCCACACGGGGATGAGGGAAACTCCTGCCACAGCTGTGACAGCTGTCACAGCTGTGGCAGAAGTCAACGGCATTCTCCATATCTTTTCAATGGGCTAGCGCTGCTGCCGCTGGCCCCATTGAAAAGACTGGTGATGTCGCAGCGATATCCCAGCGATTTTGGGATATCTGCCTGCGTTTTTCTCGCACTACGATGCGAGACTTTAACTTTAAAATCACATCGCAGTGGAGAAAAAAACGCCAGTGGGTGGGAGCCCTAAGGCCTCGGTCAGACGGGCGTTTTTTCGCGCAATTTGCGCATCGCATAACGGATGCGCATCCGCAAATTGCGTGACCGGTGCCGACGATTCGACAAAAGATCTGCACCTAGACGCGTTTTACCGTCGCAGCAAAATGGCCGTCTGACCTGAAAAAAATCGCCGTGCGCATCAAAATGCGCATGAATCTTGGGACGGCCGGAACTTTTTCGCCGTGCATGTAATCATGCAGCAGCCCACTACAAGGTGTTATAAATAGCTGCTAATGAGTCCTGTTCTTCATTCTGCTTCTGGTTCTACCTGGATGTGTGTGACATTACTGGAATTGGAGAGATGTCGTCGCGAGATGATATTTTCTTTACCTGGTTGATGATGTGTCATCCTCTGGCAGGCGAGCAGAAAGCCTAGATAGTGTTTGGATACCTTGCTAGTGACCAACCTAGGGCTAGCGATAGTCCTGGGCCGGTCAGGAGGATGAGGAGGACTAGGAGGTACTGGGTGCATCCACTGGTGGAGCTGCGGGAACGTATTGGGATGTTTCACTCCCTGTACGCGGACCTGAGGCAGTACCTGGACAGGTTTACTGCCTTTTGTCGTTTGTTGGTCAGCATGTTCGATGAACTTCTGGAGGTGGTGCGTGCTGGGATTACGCACAGAGATACCAACATGCGTGACAATATCTGTGCTGAGGAAAGACTCCTGGTCACTCTGCGGTAAGTTCTCATCTGTCTCTAGGTCACATCATCTGTCGTTATCTTTCATCCCTTTCCCGTGTAGCCTTTGTACCTTTGTCTATACATGTTAGGGCTTATTCTGACGACCGTATATCGCCTCGTGTTTTTATGACGAGTCGATATACGTTGTCCTTGTCTGCAGGTGGAGGATGATGGAAGAGCCAGGAGCATGAACTGAGCTCCTGCCCTTTCAACGCCCCTCACCACTATTAGCAATGGGACGGACGGGATGGGAGTGAAGCTAAGGAGCGGTACTTTGCTCTGCCCTCTCTCGCCCCCTCCTATTGCAAATAGTGGGGAGGGGTGGGGAAG
Source organism: Eleutherodactylus coqui (assembly GCF_035609145.1). Lineage (NCBI taxonomy): Eukaryota > Metazoa > Chordata > Amphibia > Anura > Eleutherodactylidae > Eleutherodactylus > Eleutherodactylus coqui. Next base: position 65,714,177 of record NC_089840.1, on the reverse strand, counting down.
GGGCAGGAGCTCAGTTCCTCCTCCTGGCTCTTTCATCCTCCTCCCCCTGCAGACAAGGACAACATATATTGGCCCCACCCCTTCCTCATCCATTTCGAATTATTGCTGTCCTTTGTTTTTCCACATCTTGCTGCGGTGTGTTTAACAGCACTTGAGTAGTCTGTATCAAGGGAGCGTTGATGCAGCAGAATCATTAGTCTCACCTGTGTTCCACGGTGAGCTCCTCATAAAGTGATGGTGGATCTATCACCATTCTTCAAATCTTAGGAGTGCTTTGACGGCTTAGAAATAATTGCACGATCTTACAGCAGTAATACAGGCGTGTATTTTTTCCTTATTTGGGCCTTTTTTGGCCAACCCTTGTTCTGTTGCCTTTTTTAGGTGTTTGGGGGGGGGCAAGGCTCCTTGTGTTGGGTAAATACTTTATGTAGCGCCTACGTTGTTTGGGCCAAGCATGAGCTTACCTTTGGCAGACGGTTACTATATATAAAAAAATCGGCATGGCGCCGGGATATCGGCATCACGGAGACATATCGCCAGTCTTTTCAATGGGACTAGAGGCAGCAGCGCTAGCCCCATTGAAAAGAGATGGAGAATGCCGGGAACATCTGCCACAGCTCTGACAGCTGTGGCAGAGGATTCCTTCATCCCTGCGGTCCCCGCGGGGATGAAGGAAACTCCTGTCACAGCTGTGGCAGAAGTCCGCGGCATTCTCCCTATGCTTTCAATGGGGCTAGCGCTGCTGCCGCTGGCCCCATTGAAACCACTTGCGATATGTCGGTTCTATAGCGGCCTCTTTCTTGCGCGGCGATGCAAGAGTTTTCTCGTGCTCTCGCAGCGCAGGAAAGAAAATATCGCCAGTGGGTGGGAGCCCTTAGGCCTCCTTCACACAGGCGACACCGCATTGCTGCGAAAAAAATCGCAGCGATATTGCATCGCTGCACTGTATGATATCGCTGCAATTTTCTCGCAGCAATACAGCGATTTTGTAGCCCTACAAAGTTGCAAGTGATGCTACAAAATCACGCAACTTTGTAGCATCTGCTACTGTCAAAGTTGTACCGCATCGCATGCAAACCGTGTTTTCGCGCAATGCGATGCAACAGAGGAAGGCTCCATAGAGAAACATGGGCTACAAAACCTAGCGTGTCGCGGGCATATCGCCGGACCTGCAAGGTTTGTGTGTCATTTTGTAGCATGCTACAAAACATCTCATGTGTGAAGGAACCCATAGGAAACCATGGGCTTCTAATATATGCGATTTGTAGCATTGTAGCAATGCTACAAAATCGCGCGACTTTGTCGCCCGTGTGAGGGAGGCCTTATGTTTGTAGTCTGTTTGGTAAAATGATGCATTTCTATATATAGAAAGTTCATGTCATGTTGCAAAGTTCTAACCTTTTTTTAAATCCTCTTCTTCCACAGATTTCTGGCTACTTAGAATTCCTATGCTTTGCAGCATTCGCAATTCTTGATTGGCCGCTCTACCATTGGGGGAATCGTCAGGGAGACCTGTGACGTCCTTTGGCAGTGTCTTCTACCTTTGGTGATGGCTCCTCCCTCTTGTCAAGATTGGCTGGACGTCACCGAGGGATTTATGAGCGCTGTGCAGTTACCAAACTGCATTGGGGCATTGGACGGTAAGCACATTCGTGTCCTGAAGCCACCTAACTCGGGGTCTCAATATTTCAACTATCGGCAGTTCTTTTCGGTGGTCCTCCTTGCTGTTGCTGACAGTAACTATCGATTCCTGCTGGTTGATATTGGGGCCTTTGGAAGTGCTGCTGATGCTCACATTTTCAGCACGTCCAGAATGGGTAGGCGGATGAGAGAACAGCAGCTTTCTATTCCTGCGCCCGAGGCCCTTCCTGGCTCGTCAGGTACAGCAGCTCCATTTGTCTTTGTGGCGGATGAGGCATTTGGCTTGTCTAATAATGTCATGCGGACCTTTGCTCGCAGGAACATTGACACCAGGAGGCAGGTCTTTAATTACCGCCTCACACGTGCCCTGCGTTATGTGGAGTGTGCATTTGGTATTCTCGCTAATCGTTGGCGAGTCTTACTACGTACCATTCAGCTGGCTCCTGAGAACGTTTCAGCGGTAATTAGGGCCTGTGTGGTTCTACATAATTTCTGCCGGCGACATGATACAGTTTTGAATGTTCCGCATCCTTTACCCACTGCTTTTGGGGGCGAAGTTTTGGAGGAGGCTGTGCAGCATGGTAGGCCAGCACAATCTGCTGTCCTCGACAGGGACCTCTTCACGGAGTATTTCCTATCTCCACAGGGAGGACTTCCGTGACAGTTGGAACATGCTCGAGGAGGCCGATGAGCTGGATTCTCAAGATTGGATTTTTTTTTTAGGCTGGCTGGGCCCCCTTTTTTGTAGTTAGGCGATTATTGGCACATTCTCTTAGTTAGGGACTCGCAAGTAATGAGGATCGTTGAGCTCCATATAGGAAATGGCCTTTCAAAATGAGGCACTGTTTTAAAACAGTTAGCTGAAGTAGGGCAATGTAGTAAACAAATACCTCGTTTGGGGCCCTTAGCCAAGGGAACCCCTTAACCATTTTTTTTTGTTTTCCTTTGCTGAGGGGGGGGGGGGGTCTTGAGGCTGCAAATGTGTTCCTGTGGAGATTAGAGACTACAAACACCTAAGGGCTCAGTCATACGGGTGCATCGGCACCCGCACCCCGGCGCCGATGTGCCCATGTGACTGAGAGGACTTACCTGAAGATGGCCATCTCTCTCCAGCGCTGATGAAAGAACACATGACCGGTAATGAAGCCGGTCACATGTTCTTCCTCCTGGCGCTGCAGAGAGACGTCCGTCTTCAGGTACGGACGTCTACTGGCTGCAGTCACACGGGCGCCGATGCGCCTGTGTGACTGAGTCTGTAACTGTGGGATTTCTCCAACTATTGTCGCATATGCCACTGTGTTAATGTGGTAGAAATGAGTATTGAGGGTTGAAATGCTGTCCGTGACATGCAATAAGAACCAGTCAATGCAGGCTCTAACCATGGATCTCTGCTGGAGCCTTTGTACCGTCCAAGAGAAGTGATAAAAGCTCCCGCAAGAGTTCCAAGTTCGAGCCATGAGTTGCCTAGGAGCATACTGTGTGTGTTTACTAGTCTTAAGTCTTTATTACCTTGTGCATGTGACAAAGATTTATTAATAAAGAAATAAAAACATATGTTTGCTTGTATTTGTTGGGAAAATACTTTTACTTATTTAAAATGGCAGGGAGCCAACATGGCTCAAAACTTTTTAAGTCCAAAAATGGCAGTGAGCCAACATGGCTCAAATTTTTTTCAAAAATTGCCAGTGAGCCAACATGGCTCAAAACTGTCTTTTCTGGGACGTCGCGAAACACGGCTCTTGAGATGATGGGCCAGCTGGCACGATGGGCAACCATCACAGACCCTTCTGCACCCCCACAAAGACTTTCATGTTCTTGAAAGGTCCAAGGGCGATGGTGGGGATGGGGACTGTGGGGAGCTGGCTTGACAGTGGAGCGACCTCGTTTCCATTGTCGGGAAGTGATGCACTCCCCACTGATGGAGGTTGGCCAGCCTTTCAAACAATCCGTCTAGCCCCTGCTGCAGAAAATCAATCTGCAGGTGGCATAGATGGATTTCGTGGAAGAACCACGCCACCATCTCATCAGGGGGGACATCTCTCCACACTGTGACAAAAGAGAAAGACAAGCGATCAGGCATGTGTAAATGTGTGCCTTGGTCTCCTAGTGTGTGTTAAAATTTATGTAGCCTACTCTGGAGAATGTGTGTACTACCAAAAATGTCAGAAAAATGTTATCAGGATGTTAGTGTGTGGAGGCCCAAGTGTGTCATCCTTACCTGTCACAGGGCAGCCAGGGTCCAGGCTGGATCTCTCCACCTCCACCAGAGGCTGTGATGACATCAGGAGAGGCAGGCTCTATGGGGACCCCTCTGCAGATGTGGTTGCAGTTGCAGGGGGGTCTTGAGCTGACAAGGAGAAAAATGGATTGTTAGAAATTTTGGAGGGTACATCAAAGGGTGACTACCCATGACCTTTTTTTAGGTCACTGCAAAATTAGCAGCATTGTTAAATCTGCAGGGGTCTATGGGACTTGTGATGTTAAAACCGAGTTAGCGCAAATTCGCAATGTAGCGCGATCTCGAGATTTAGCGCCCTCGGGATTTTAACATGACAAGTCCCATAGCGCCCTGCTGAAAAAAAACGGGTGAATTTCGCAGTTGAAAAAAAAAGGAGTGGGTAGTCACCCAAAAGCTGAGTTAGGTCTCCCACACACTTGCGATGGTGTTTTTGGGTAACCAGATTGACAATGTGACTTTTCATGTTACAAAAATGGAACGGACGCCACAGCATTGTTAGTGCATTGCCTTTTTAACATTAGAAAGTCCCATTGACAATCGCGTGAGGGCTCGGTCACACGAGCATTTTTGGGTCCGATCTGCAGACGCGCTTGCGATCTGCAGATCTATAGATCCAATGCATCCCAATGGGAGCAGGCACATGTCCGTTTTTGATGCGGATGTGCGATAAATTATAGGACACAACGATTTGCAGAATGCGCCTATCTGCGTTCTGCGAATCGTTGTGTTCTATATATGTGCTCAATGGGGCCGACGGCAGCAGCGCCGACCCCATTGAGAACATATACGAAAGATCATTCTCCTCTGCCACAGCTATAACAGCTGTGGCCGAGAAGAACGATGTTCGCCCATTGAATTCAATGGAGCCGGCAATACAGCCGACTCCATTCAAAGCAATGGGCTGCCGGCAAGCTCTGTAGGAATTTTCAGGGAAGGGCTTTTATTTGAAGCCCTAACCCAGGAAAAAGTGCAGAGTAATCCTAAAAATAATAAAATAGACAAATCACTAGGTCCTGATGGCATACACACCCAGGTTTTAAGGGAATTTAAGTAATATGATAGACAGACCATTGTTTCCTAAGGCTGATTTAGACACAACGATTCTCGCTCAAAAATCACTCAAAGCCGTCTTTTGAGCGAAAATCGTTTAGTCTAACTGCACTGACATTGTACAGTTTTTGTTAATTGTTCGCTGACCGTTCTCTTTCAGCATGCTGAAAGAGATCGATCAGCCTTATCAGGAGTTCTTAGCAGGATACAGCTGATACTATTGTTTCAGCTGTATTCCGCTCCATGAACATAGGCAGGGTATGAAGAACACAGCGGTCCAGCTGTGTTCCGCATACCCCACATGGTGTGCACAGCTGTATACCAGCTGAGTGCTCCGTGAACAGCCGGGGTATGAACACAGCATACCCCGCTCGGAGCGCTCAGCTGTATACCCGCTTGTCTTCTGCATACCCCACTCGGAGCGCAAAGTGATCGCTCAACGTTTGAGCAATCACCTTGCGCTATAAATACACACAACGATTATTGCTCAAAAGTTGCTCAAAAGACATCTTTTGAGCGATAATCGTTGTGTCTAAACCAGGCTTTAGATTTAAGGACTCAGTTGAGATTAAGTCTGTTACACTGGATTGGCGCGTAGCCAATATGGTACCAATATTCAAGAAGGGGTCAAAAAGTGAACCTGGAAACTACAGGCTGGTGAGCACAATATTTGAAGGGTTATCCTGGAGTACCTCAAGGAAAATAGCTGTATAACTCCATATCAGTATAGGTTTATGAAAGATCGCTTTTATCAAACCAATCTGATCAGCTTCTATAAGAAGGTAAGTTCTAGACTGGACCAGGAAGAGTCATTGGATCTTGTGTATCTGGACTTTTCCAAAGCATTTGATACTGTACCGCTTAAAAGGTTGGCATATAAAATGAGAATGCTTGGTCTGGGTGAGAATGTATGTAAGTGGGTAAGTAACTGATAGAAAGCAAAGGGTGATTATAAATGGTACATACTCTGATTGGGTCACCGTTATTAGTGGGGTACCACATGGGTTGGTTTTTGGGCCCTATTCTTTTAAATATATTTATAAATGACCTGATAGAAGGATAACATACTTAAAATAGCAATTGCTGATGATACAAAACTATGTAAAGAAATTAACAGGAGAGAGGGCACAAGGTGGTAGAAGGATCTGGATAAGTTGGGGGCTTGGATACAAAAGTGGCAAATGAGATTTAACACTGATAAATGTAAGGTTCTGCACATGGGCAGAGGAGATACATGTTACCATTACACTCTAAAAGGGAAACCACTAGGGAACACTGACATGGAAAAAGACTTGGGGATTTTAGATAACTGTAAGCTTAACTGGAGCAACCAGTGTCAGGCAGCTGCTGCCAAGGCAAATAGGATCATGGAATGCATCAAAAGAGGTATAGGAGCTAGAGATGAGCGAGTATACTCGCTAAAGGCAATTGCTCGAGCGAGCATTGCCCTTAGCGAGTACCTGCCCGCTCGAGGCAAAAGGTTCTGGTGCTGGCGGCGGGCAGGGAGCTGCGGGGGAGAGCGGGGCGAAACGGAGGGGAGATCTCTCTCTCCCTTTCTCCCCCTCCCCCGCTCCCTCCTGCTGACTGCCGCTACTCACCGCTCCCCCGCGCCGGCACTCGAACCTTTCGTCTCAAGCAGGCAGGTACTCGCTAAACGCAATGCTCGCTCGAGCAATTGCCTTTAGCGAGTATACTCGCTCATCTCTAATAGGAGCATATTATGAGAACATTGTTCTTCCTCTTTACAAGTCACTGGTTAGACCACACATGGAATATTGTGGACAGTTTTGGGCACCGGTACTCAAGAAAGACATATCAGAGCTTGAGCTGGTACAAAGGTGGACAACTAAAGAAATAAATGGAATGGCTGGACTACAAAACCCAGAGAGGGCATCAAAACTGGGATTATTTAGTTTAGAAAAAAGACGGCTGAGGGGCAATCTAATATCTATGTATAAATATATCAGGGGTCAATACAGAGATCTCTCCCATGATCTGTTTATACCCAGGGCTATGACAGTAACTAGGGGGCGTCCTCTACATCTAGAGGAAAGAAGGTTTTTACACCAACAGAGAAAGGGGTTCTTTACTGTAAAAGCAGTGAGACTATAGAATTCTCTGCCTGAGGACGTGGTGATGGCAAACCCAGTAAAAGAGTACAAGAGGGCCTGGACACTTTTTTTGAGCAATACAAAATTATATGTTAAAATCATTAATAACTTCAAAAGGGTTGTTGATCCGGGGATTATTCCGATTGGCAGATTGCAGTAAGGAAAGGATTTTTTTTCCCTAAGGGTGCCTACCCACTTGCGATTTTTTTTCCCGCGATGCTAAATTGCGTTTTTTCTGAAGAGCAATTAGCATAGAATGTGTTCTTGTCCATTTGGGGTTTTTTTTTCGTTTCGTTGCAATTTTTCACATAGGAACTGTCAGTTGCATATGTCTCCTTATTTTTCTCTTAATGCACCCATGATTGTCAATGGAAATTATCGAAAAACGCTGCGAAAAAGGTGCGGAAAACGTGTGGAAAACGCGCGAAAAACGCTGCGTTTTTCACGCACGAAAATCGGCAACGCCAGTGGGTAGGCGCCCTTAAATGGGGAAAATTGGCTTCTACCTCATTGGGGTTTTTTTTGCCTTCCTCTGGATGAACATTAGGGGGTAATAGACTGAACTGGATGAACATATGTCTTTTTTCAGTCTTACATACTATGTTACTACCGTATTACCCTGAAAATAAGACCCTGTCTAGATTAATTTTTGCCCCAAAAGAGGCACTAGGTCTGATTTTCAGGGGATGTCTTATTATACTTTCCTAGCAGGCTCGATACAGGTCCCTCCTGCTTCTCTCTGGAGCTCTGATGCGTTTCCTGCAGTCCTTGGCCGCCCACAGAAGATCACATCCTGGTTATGGGATTCATAAATCCTGCCTCTAGAAAGCTGCATTGATTGGCTGAGCAGCCCTCGAGACTCAATCAGAGTCATCACTTCCTGGAGGTGGGATTTATGAATCCTGTAACCAGAAAGTTATCTTCTGTGGGTGGCAGAGGACTGCAAGAAGTGTGATGGAGCTCCGGAGAGAAGCAGGAGGGACCTGGACCGAGCCTGCTATGTAATGTATTACTTTTATTTAATGCAGGTAGGGCTTAATTTTGGGGTAGGACTTATATTTTAAGCCTCCCCGAAAATCCTGAAAAATCAAGGTAAGGCTTAGGTTCAGGGTAGGTCTTATTTTGGGCAGAATGTGGTATGTTGACTAAAGCATCAGTTTCAGCAGCAGAAAAACAGCCCCATACATAATGCTGATTCCACCATCTTCATTGTGAGTATGGTGTTCTTTTGGTGATGGGCAGTATTGGCTTTGCGCCAAACATATTTTTTGGAATTATGGCCAAAAGGTTTAACCTTGGTGTCATTAGACCATAATACATTCTCCTGCATACTTTTGGTAGACTTGATGTATATCTTAGCAAATAATAGCCAGGCTTGGATGCTTTTCTTTGTTAGAAATGGCTTCTGTCTTGCCACCTTATGCCACAGCCCAGATATATGAAGAATACGGGAGATGGTTGTCACATGCACTACGCAATCAGTACTTGCCAGAAATTCCTGCAGCTCCTTTAATATTGCTGTTGGCCTCTGGGCGGCCTCCTGACCAATTTTCTTCTGGTATTTTATTCAATTTTTGAGGGATGTCCAGTTCTTGGTAATGTCACTGTTCTGACAAATTTCATCCACTTCTTGATGCTCGTCTTCACTGTGTTCCATGGTATATGTAATGCCTTGGAAATCTTTTGGTCCCTTCTACTGACTGATACCTTTCAATAATAATCAGATCCCTTTGACGAGTTGAAAGCTCTTTACTGACCAACTAAGAAAATGTCAGGAAAATCCTACTATAACTGTAGAACCTTATATGGGGTAAATCATAATCACTATAAATAATGGCAGTGGGGTACTGATGACTACTATTTAACATGAGTTTAAATGTGATTGGCTAATTCTGAATACAATCACATCCCCAAATATAGGAGGGTGTTCACACTTATGCAACCACATTATTTTAGTTTGGTTATTTTTGTTTTTCCACCCTAACAAACTTGAGTTTATTTTTCAACGGAATGGAACAGATAACACGTCACATTTAAGGTGGAAATAAATCTGAAATGATTCATCTTGGTCAGGTTTTTTTAACATGACAAAAACATGGCATGCTAACAAGGGTGTGTAGACTTTGCATACCCATTGTAGTTGTTTTATAGTTTATTGAACTTCCTTCTAGATATAAGTAATATCTATAAAGCCCTATAACTACAAACACAAATGGATATTGGCATACAGCTTAACAGCTAGAACTGAGCAGGATTACTAACATACAGCATCTGATAATCGATGTATGAGGAAGTTACAGTAACGGGAAACAATCAGTCTTTCAGGTATTGTATTCTATCATAAGAGCCTTAAGTCATTTATCAACTTTTCATCATGTTGTAAATGTGCTAGTTCCAGACAAGCCAGTTTTGGTTGCCAGCTAAGTACCTGTAGCCATATGACATGCAGCCATATACCATTGATTAATATGGGTAGGTTTATAAAGACTTTGACATATAAATAAAGCTATAATCTGACTGCCGGGGAAAAGTATGAAAAGCAGTGGCTTCTAGATTTGGTAGCTTTTACATGTTCCTTTGGTTTGCACTTAGAGTGTTATCGTGAAACACATTTTAGTCTGGAACAGATCAGAAAAGCTATTCTGGATGGTCTGGACATCACATGGGTACTTTGGCTGTGAGAGTATTCACTCAAAAATATGCCACAAGGGCTGCCTTGCTCTATACTGTGACAATAACTTTGTATTAGGCATGGCCAATAAATATTCAATCACTTGCAGCCTAGAAGACAGATAAATATTTATTTATAAAACACAAGGCAGCAATTATGCAGTATATATTTTCTCCAGAGGTAGCCACAGGGAATTGGAGCTGTGGTGGTCCAGTCACCTAGGAGTTTCCCTATGGGTTATGTGTTCACATAAGTTGTAAAGGCCCACCTTTTAACCCGTTCAAGCTCTGATATGTCGTTCTTGAGTACCGGTGCCCAAAACAATATTCCATGTATGGTCTGACCAGTGACTTGTAAAGAGGAAGAACAATGTTCTTGCCATGTGCCCCAAAAACTCCCCTGATCCTACTTGCCTTGGCAACAACTGCCTGACATTGGTTGCTCCACTTAACCTTATAGTTAACTGAAATCTTCAAATTGTTGTTACTTGTCAAAGTGTACACAAATACATACAGGTCCCTAGCCGTCCGGCCACTGCATAACATAAGCTTTGTACCTAATTAACAAATACACCTAATGCCTTAGCATAACTCAAAAGCCATCACCTCATATCCATCCAAGGTGCCAGTCTAAGGGCCGTCCACCCTTGGCAGATTCATGGTTCTCCCAGGTAGCAGCAGGTGTTCCACACTAGCCCAGTGCTTGGTCTCCAATGGACCAGAATAGATACTGAGCTCAGAAACTCATGAGTTTTTCTGTACTGCAGCCGCACTCATCCGGGTGTTGGCTGATCAATTAGGAAAAAAACTTTCTGTGCTGGAGATTTTCCTCTCAAAACCTGTTCTCAAGCCCTGTAGAGGCCACTTCAGATACAGCATTCCTACACTGCGCTTAGGCCTTTTTGTACAGTAAAATGCACCAAAAGTGTGAAATTATGCTCACTTCTGGTGCATAATGTTTCATCAGGTTTTAGACCTATTTATAAAGCAACGGACCATGGAAAAAACTTGAGAATACCAAAAGAATATCTACATGTGCTTCATCGAATACATCAAGGCCTTTGACTGAGTCGACCATGGCAAGCTATGGTAGGCCCTACAAGAGCTGGGCGTATCGGCACATCTAATCAAGCTGATAAAATCACTTTTTAACCAATGACAAAGCCACTGTGAGAACACAGTAGGGGGACACAGATTGGTTAGGGATCGGCAAAGATGTCTGACGGGGCTACATCCTCTCACCCTTTTTGTTTAACCTATATGTGGAAGTGATCATGCGGAAAATGGACCTAGACCAATTGCAAACCGAGGTGAGAATCAGGTGGCAGAAACATTAACAATCTCCATTACGCAAATGACACAACTCTGCTTACAGAAACAGAAGCAGGTCTGAAGCAGCTGATATGTAAGAGTAAAACTGAAAGTGAAAAAATGGGCCTCTACCTGAATTTAAAGAAAGCGAAAATTATGACAACTGCAAAAAATGGCCAAATTTAAATCAAAATCGACTACATGTGATGCTAAACATGGCCAAAATCTGGAAAAGTAGGAATATCGGTATAGCAACTAAACGCAGGATAGTGCAAACCACTGTTTTCCCCATAACCATGTATGGATGTGTAAGCTGGACTGCGAAAAAAGCTAATTAAAGGAGGATTAAGGCATTCGAGCTATGGTGCTGGCAAAAGCTGCTGCGTCTGCCCTGGACAGCGAGAGTAACAAACAGAGAAGTCCTGAATCGTAAGAGACCCGATATATCACCGGAGGGCAAGATGACCCAGCTCAGACTCACAGATTTTCCTCATGTAATGCAAGCAGAGTCGCTAGAAAAATGCTTGGACAGATCAGTGGTAGAAGAAGACCTGGCCACCAAAGAACACGATGGCTGATACTGTTAAAGCTGATACTGGCATGGATATCAACCAACTGTAAGAAGCAGTTCCAAACCGAAAAACATGGAGGGAGCTCGCATTTAGGATCACCAAGGTTCGTGAATGACTAAATGGCTAATAACAACATGAAGAAAATGCAACAAAAAGAATATCTCACTGTGCCTCACTCAACAAGAGGGTGTGGCTTAATGGAAGAGGGTGTGGCTTACTGGGAAAAGGGCCATAACTAAGGATGAGCGAGTATACTCGCTAAGGCACTACTCGTCCGAGTAATGTGCCTTAGACGAGTATCTCCCTGCTCGTCCATAAAGATTCGGGGACCGCTGGGGCTGACAGGTGAGTCGCGGTGGGGAGCAGGGGAGAGCGGGCGGGAGAGAGGGAGAGAGAGATCTCCCCTCCGTTCCTCCCCGCTCTCCCCGCTCCGCGGCGGCCCCTGAATCTTTAAGGACGAGCAGGGAGATACTCGTCTAAGGTACATTACTCGGACGAGTAGTGCCTTAGCGAGTATACTTGCTAATCCTTAGCCATAACTTAATTACAATAGCGTGCACCAAAATTGTATTAAAAATTTGGGAGCAAAAGAAGTCAAACAATAGGTGGTATAAAGTTATACAAAAGTACCTAAAGATCTGTCCCAATAAGTTAAAAAATATCCTTTTCCAATGGAAATGCCCCTACAATCTAAATAAATAAATATTTCTGTGCTGGGTAATTTCTTAGTTCTGAAAGGGGTTGCTCACTTCTAGCTGCTTTGCTTCAGGAAGCAGATTCTGCAGGTAGAATCCTATTGAGGTGAATGCAGTACCACTGAGCAATCTACAGAACTGTCTGCTTCCTGCAGTAAAACAGCTGGAAGTGGGACAACCCTTTTTAAGGAGTGCTCTGTTTTTCAGAGATATGACATCTTAACAAAGGATTTAGAAGGCATGGGATGCTAAGGCTGAAGCCGATAAGATTCAAGCAGAATATGTTATACATCCCTATAAGGAAAATAGAGGGAAATTGAAGAAGGTGCAATTTATAGACATTGCTCAAAAAAACTAAGGGGATACGTAAGCATCATAGTGTAAACCCAAGTCACTCAAACTTCAAGGATATCAATCAATCTGGTTAGGAAGCATAACTGATTTCAACTGTAGATACAATTTAACAATATTTTTAAAAACATAGTAAAAAGCTATACATGCCTGTTGAAGCATATGATCGCTATGGCCAGTCACCGGTCTCGGCACCCATTAAGGCCGGTGATTGGCTGAAGCAATCATGTGCGTAAAGGAGCATGTGACTTTTGGGACTGAATGTGAATGGAGACCATGGGAAAGTCTGCAACCTGCTGGGCCTGGGTTAGGTGAGCATGACTCTTTTTCTTCCATCAAAAATAATTTGGGAATGGGGCGACAGTGGAGGAGGTGGAAAACAACAATGGAGGGGGACACTTTTTAATAGCTGGGTATTGGACCCACTTGGAAATTAAAATGGCCCTGGATCCAATGGAGGGGTAACAGCAAAACACCCCCAAAAGGCAATGCTTTTGCAGGTGCTAGACACAGACAATTCTCTCCTTATTCTTCCTAACTGATTCTTCTTAAGTTTTATATTTTGCTAATGTCCTTATCACTTCTGGTAGCATGAAGCGGTACCTGTGAGCCCAATCATATTACACAAGTAGTCCTGCTTCTCCAGGATTGAACATCCATACAGTATGTGCCATTGCAAGAAGGCACAGCACAGTCTCAAGAGCATGGAGCTGATACTAGGACATGTGCCGTTACACAAGGAGAACTGGACAGAGACGTAAAAGGTCATCAGCCCAGCATCAGAAGTGGTGTTTGCCCTTTTGTGCGAGGAAAAACTGGAGGAGCACTATCAGAGGTCTACAAAATGATCTCCAGTGGGCTACTGGTCTGCATATATTTCTGACCGAACTATCAGAAAAAGACCCCATGAGGGCCCTATGCAAATTGAAAATCTTTAGTGCTATATCAATGTGTGATTTAAGAGTTCCTTTCATTTTTTTTTGAGTAGTGCACAACACGATTAGGGCTAAAAAAGGTGAAAAGTGTTCTCTCTTTTTCAAGGATCAATACAGCATTTACATGAAGTGGAAATCCCGGGGAAGATATCTGCCTGATGGGAAGCTAGTGCAAAATTCAGAGAGAATTCTTCAATTGTTTGTATCGTGTTATAGAGAAATTTACTAACCACAATTAAATTTCTGAATCATAATAAAATGGTACAGCAGACAATGGTTAAAAACAGCAAACTGAGTCACAACTAAGTCAAAGACAATGCTCTGTTCATCCTGCAGGTCCAATGCCACCACTCCTGTTCTCCCCACAAGGCTCTATTTTCTGTGGTTGCAGCGGTGACATTCCATAAACACATGTGACTGCTGCAGCTAATCATTACCCTCAGTGGTCTCAAGCCATATACCGCCAAAGCTAAGTATTGGCTGCATTGGTCATGTGTGTGTAAGTAAGGTCAGCACTGTAAACAGAGTACAGTGGGATAGAAAGAAGTGGCAGCACTGCTCTGGGAGGGGCAGGTTGGAACAGTTAGTATGGCTTAGAGTATTTTAAGTTATCTCCTGCCTGCTGCATAATTTTAATATAATTTTGCATACTGTCATAGATAAAGCAGCTTCAGAGCATGGTAGTTCTGTAGAAACTGTTTGGGTACGAAAGAGAGAACAACAGAAAGGACACCATTGTAGGCATTTACTATAGGCTGCCTGGACAAGCAGAAGATATTGATGAACTCTTTCTACATCAGATGGCCAAGCTCTCCAAAAAAAAACATAGTGATCATGGGAAACTTTACCTATCTAGACATTTGTTGGGAATGTCTCTCAGGTAAAAGTAATAGATCCAACAAATTCTTATCCGCTCTTGCTGACAACTTTATCTTCCAAAAGATAGAAGAGAAAACAAGGGGATCTGCTATCTTGGATCTAATTCTCACCAACAGGGAGGGAATGGGTGAGGAAGTAAGGGTGGCTGCAACCCTAGGAGGTAGTGATCATGCTATCCGTGAATTGTGGATAAAAAGAGGAGGAAGACCTGAGAAAACTCAGACCTCAAGGTTGGATTTCAGAAAGGCAGATTTTAATGAACTCAGAAAGAGGGTAGGAAGAATCCAATGGCTGGATGTTCTTAAGGACAGAAATGTCCAAGAAGGTTGGGAAATATTGCAAAATGAGATTCTCAAAGCACAATCATTAACAATCCCTAGAAAAAGGAAGAATGAGAAGCATTTAAAGAAACCAGAATGGATGAACACACAACTTACACACGTTAAAAGCGAAGAAAAATATGTCTATAAAATGGAAAGAGAGGGAATATCTAAAAAAGAATATAATTCAGAAACTGTAGGGCAAGTGTCAAAAAAGCTAATAATGAATTGAGGCTTGCAACAGAGGCCAAAAGCAATAAAAAAGGATTTTGGGGGTATGTCAAAAGCAAAAGAAAAGTCAAAGATGCTATTGGATGCTTACCAGATGAAAATGGTGAATTCGTTAAGAATGATGTTGAGAAGGCCGAACTTTTAAATTCCTATTTTGAATCTGTTTTCTCTCAAAAAGTAGATGGAACGTAAACTGATCTTCCCTGTGCTATTGGGGGAATAAAAGAATGCAGGCTATCTATAGGCAGAGAGATGGTGAGGGAACACCTAGCTAACAAATGAATTCAAGTCTCAAAGTCCAGATGAATTACATCCTAGGATACTAAAGGAAGCAGCGGAGGTAATTGCTGAACCACTCGTCATAATCCTTGAAAAATCCTGGAGGACAGGAGAAGTCCCAGAAGATTTGAAAAGGACAAATGTTGTCCCTATCTTCAAGAAAGGGAAGAAGGTGGATGCAGGAAACTACAGGTCTGTGAGCATGACTTCTATACTGGGAAAGATCTTTGAACAAATTATTAAACAGCATGTATGCAAGTACTTGGATAAAAATGGAATAATTAACTAGAACCAGCATGGGTTTGTGACAAATAAGTCATCCCAAACAAACTTGACTTCTATGACAAAATCACCAACTGTGTTAATCAGGGAAATGTGGTGGATATAGTATATCTTGACTTTAGTAAAGCATTTGAAAAAATATCTCATATCATACTTATTGAAAAAATGACCAAATATGGGATTGACAAGGCGACTGTTAGCTGGATTCACAACTAGCTGAGTGATCATACTCAACGAGTGGTCATAAATGGCTGCACGAAAGAGAAAAAATGTATCAAGTAGGATACCACAAGGCTCTGTCCTAGGCCCAGTGTTGTTGAACATTTTTATAAATTATCTGAAGAAGGGAATTGATGGGAAACTGATCATATTTGCTGATGACACAAAGCTAGGAGGGATAGCTAACACTAGGGAAAAGAGAGAGAGTATTCAAAAAGATCTAGAAAAGCCTGAACAGTGGGCAGCGACTAACAGAATGGTATTTAACAAGGAGAAATGCAAAGTCCTACATCTGGGCAAGAAAAATGAAGAAAGCACATACAGAATGGGAGGAATTGGGTTAAGCAGAAGCACATGTGAAAAAGACTTGGGTCTACTAATAGATCATAGACTGAACATGAGTCAACAATGTGATGCAGCAGCCAAAAAGGCAAACACAATTCTTGGATGTATTAAGAGAAGCATAGAGTCTAGATCACATGAGGTAATTATTCCCCTCTACTCTTCCTTAGTCAGACCTCATCTGGAATACTGTGTCCAGCTCTGGGCACGCCACTTTAAAAAAAGACATAGACAAACTGGAGCACGTTCAGAGAAGAGTTACAAAGATGGTGAGCGGTCTGCAAATCATATCCTATGAGGAATGATTAAAGGATCTTGGAATGTTTAGCTTGCAAAAAAGAAGGCTGAGAGGAGACTTAAAATGGTCTACAAATATCTGAAGGGCTGTCACAGTGCAGAGGGATCAGCCTTATGCTCATTTGTACAAGGAAAGACTAGAAGCAATGGGATGAAACTGAAAGGAGGAGACGTAAATTAGATATTAGAAAAAACTTTCTGACAGTGAGGGTGATCAATGAGTGGAACAGGCTACCATGGGAGGTGGTGACTTCTCCTTCAATGGAAGTGTTCAAACAAAGGCTGGACAAATATCTGTCTGGGATAATTTAGTGATCCTGCACTGAGCAGGAGGTTGGACCAGATGACCCTGGAGGTCCCTTCGAACTCTACCATTCTATGATTCTATAAAGGCAACAGAATCACAGAATTCACTATATCCGATAAGGAAGACTACACAATCTACATAAATATCAATAGATCAAAATTATAGATTTATTGTAATTCAAACATTTCTTCACAGAATAGGATTACAAAATAACCTTTATTGACTAAGATTAAAACCAGAGCAATTTGGCAATTAGTGCTTGATACAGATACAACATTGACGAGAGGGGAGTCCAGGTATGAACTTGTCCCACTGATATCTGCTTATAACAAGGATTTTTACCACCAAAAATGATGCTACACTTAGGAGAGACCTCTTCAGCGAAAAGCAGTCACCAGAAATGGTGTCATCTCAGGGGTACCATCCCAAGTGAAAATCAATTAAGGTGAAAAGGTAGAAGAAAATCTATTATGACTATAGAGACATCAGATATTGTATTTCCTAAAGGCCACTCTACTAGATTTCTCTAGATTCTTGGTAGATACCTATGGTGAGTAATCCAGCGGCTACTCAGATTGAGTAATAACATAGCATGTCCCACCTCGCAAAGTACCACCATATATCTCTCTGTGGAGACCAATGAGTGCCACCCCAATGTATACCAACTAGGCATGATGCTCACAAATGGGTTCCAATATTATGTCAAAGACTCTATCTATGGTGGGCAATTTGTTTACTAGCCAGATTTGGTACTGATTTAGCACAGCCCACCATAAGTGGAAAACCAAACTGAGTGCCAGCCAAAGATGGATACTGACTGTACGTAACACTCGCGAATAGGTTCCAGCGTATTAAATAAGACTTGGCGCGTTTCTAAGTGGCCGATAAATACTCTTACATCAAGAGTCTAAAGCTAGGTAGAGAAGATAGTGCCATCTGTTTTATTAGCTGGCAGAACACACTAAAGTTTAGTAAGTCATTCTTCATACTCCGCCATCTGGCTGAATAGACTAGAGTTTGGTAGATAATTCTAACTGCACTGATAACTAGTAGCAGGATACACCAAACCGTAATATGTCATTCATCATGCCTTGATATCTGGCTGAGTGAACAAAAGCTTAGTAAATAATTCTGACTGCCTTGATAACTAGTAGCACAGAGAGTCAAAGTGCCCTGTCTATTGGTAGCAGGTAAGTCTGATACTGATACTGAGCTTGCTACAGGGAATCCCTGCTCTTATATGCTCCAATGCCCACCCCCAAGTACTGGAGGCTCACCGCCTACTAACAAATCTGGTAACAGTATCCTCCTAGTGTAAGGAACACCCACCCCACACATCACAGCCCAGGTCAGCTCGGAGCATCTCAAAACAGATGTCACAGCGCTCATACAACATGCCATGACAACAGGAACACTCCACATACACAACCGGGTGGATAGGGAGCCGTGTATGCGTGGAACATATGACCAACTCCACGACATGAAGGGTCATGCTAATGGTCAGCAACTGTGCACAAACAGCAGGTAGTGATCACGCCAAGCCACTTTCCACACAGACCAACACCACCCATGACACGATAAAGTACAAATGACAAATCCATGGAAAATACAGGAAGCAGCAGGGAATGGTTATCATGCAGCTACAAATGGAGGACACTAGTTATCGCATCATGGGCATGTATATATAGATGGCTCTATGAGGAAGTGTATGCACGTCGGTAATATCGCAGGTGAAATATAAGACAGAAGGAAATATCTACCGTGTAAAATCCAATAGAAAAAACAATGAACATTTAAGAGAATGGTATTGGTAAATATTAGAGATGAACGAACCTACTTGGCCACGCCCCTTTTTCGCTCGAGCACCGCGATTTTCGAGTACTTCCGTACTCGGGCGAAAAGATTCGGGGGGCGCCGTGAGTGGGGGGGTTGCAGCGGGGAGTGGGGGGGAGAGGGAGAGAGAGAGGGCTCCCCCCTGTTCCCCGCAGCTATTCCCCGCTCCGCCACGCCTCCCGAATCTTTTCACCCGAGTACGGAAGTACTCGAAAATCACAGTGCTCGATCGAGTAATTACTCGAAACGAGTAGGTTCGCTCATCTCTAGTAAATATCAGATCAAAGCAAAAAAACAAAATAATGCCAGCCATGGACCAGGTAATCATTGAATAAATGGGGGGAATGACATTGTTTCATTCAATCCCTTAGGTTGACAGCTGTCAAAGCGAAAAATCCACTGGACCTCTTTTCTCATGATCTTATTGTCTAAATCACCTCTTCTCCCATCCAATCTCAGTGTTTCAATTCCCTGAAACAATACTTCTTCTAGATTATTGGTATTAAGATACTGGACAAAGCTTTCAAATGATCCGACCATGCCAGACCAGAGGATGAAAATGTCATCAATGTACCGAAACCGCAATGTAATATTATTAGTCCATAGTTCATTGGTTTCTGTAAACACTGAACAAGCCTACCACCAGCCTAGGAAAAGATTAGCATATGTAGGGGCACAGGGGCTCCCCATTTTGGTGTCCCTGAGCTGCTGGTACAGCCTGCCGTTAAACAGAAACACATTGTGCTCCAGTACAAGTGTATGTAGCCTCATCAGAAATTTATTATGCTCACGTAAATTCTGATATTAATTCAAAGTCACACATTATCACATCCAGAAAAATGTTGTAGCACTTGTCATCTGAACTCAGAGGATCTAAAACCGCGTATTTTCTTCTAGATAGCTCAGAAAACTGATGGGGAACTTGTCCCAGACTGTAGACAGATAAATTGTTGTCACTCCTGCCCCTTACTTCTTGTTTTGCACAAAAAGGATAAAAAACGCATCCTGTGTGAATATTGGCAAGAAGGCAAGAAAGCTCATCCTGTTCGTGATGCCAAAATCATGCAGTGCCCAAGACTTAGCAAAGATTTAAGCAGTGAGGGAAAATTAAGATGGTAGTCACAGTGGCTCTGCTGCTCCTCCTGGAAAGATGGTAGATAAGAGCTGGGACTGAAATTACTGGAGTTATAAAAATATTGGCCATTCTTACTGGGTACTGCCATCAGGATCAGGCAGGGTAAGATGCTAATACCCCAGTGGGTCACTACCTATGGAGTCAGGTAGAGGAAGAAGTTGTTTGTAGTGATGCCAGCTCATGTATGGGTAGGTACCTGTTCTGAGCAAAATAATAATATATAAAAATTTGGAGAAATAAACTAAAATGGGGGTAGTAGTCCCTGCTTTCCTGTAGTATTGTATGGTACCTCAGTGCTGATGTTGTGAATGGTGGGAAGGACTCCAGAAAGCAGACTTGGATGGTGAAAGCAATTGAACACTTTAGAGGGAGAAAGTTATTTTCTTTGTAGCAGTTACACTGTTTGAATTATGTTTGAGAATTTAGAATTGAGGTCCCCTTGTCCCTGTCCATGTGCATCATTCTCTATAGATTTAGTTAGCTGGTTTGGACAAGTAAGGGTTAAGTACTGGCTTACTCCTTTACACTGACTCTCGCTTCTGTTTCTTCCCACTGAACATTTCTCTTGTTCTCTCTCTCCACTACTAACACTCCCGAAGGGTTTTGCTTTTAGTGCTCACACTTTGGTTGTTCTCCTTCCCACTACACTGACTTCCGAGTAAAGATGGTCTCCTTGCTCTTCCCTGGCCTCTTTCTCAGTTTCCCCTGGACTAGACTCTCAGCATGTACTTGCAAGGCTAAGTGATAATCTTCTCCAGTCTTTATCTCAGGCTCCCCTGGACTAGACTAGCTAACTCTACCCACTCTCTACCTTTTAAACCTTTCTACACAACCAATCCTAAGATAAGGGAAATCTGACTATCCAATCCCTGAGCTAACATGGGGTGATTGGCAGGTATGAGAGCAGGTTAGGTTGTATTCTGCAAAATCATGAAGAGTTAGATTGCATGAACACATCAGTTTAACTCATTATCGACCACTTAAAAGTACGTACACTCTTGATTGCATAAAGTGACCAGCTAATTGCTGCAGTGCCCATACTGGGTTACTACATTATGCTAAACAAATATTGGTAGAATTAGAAGATAATATCTCAAGGAGATATTACGATCATGATCCTAAAGACTATCCCAAAAGATTATTCTTTTTAATCCACACCCTATCCCACTCCAACTCCCAATTGGATGTATTAATCTAGTAATGAACATATCTAATCCCCACCCTTTACCTACATGCCGTACCCTATCATCTTGCCCTCTCCCTTTTTTTCCCTATTGTCACTCCATGTTGGAGTATGATTGCTCTTATGATTGGAAAATTGAATAAAAACCTATTAAGAATAAAAGAAAAAACAAACCCTTTATATATTCAGAAATTAATCAGCAAAGAATTTTGGATTTAAAGGGGTTGTCTGGGACTTTTTGGATTTTTTTCTATTGATGGGCTGTGCCAGAAGAGATCAACGAACGATTTTCAGTGATAGTTGTCCCATGCAAACAATGGTCCTGAGCAACAAATTGCTCAGTAGTTATTAGTCGCTTCATTTCAGGTCACTGAATTAAAGCGACTAGTGAGCGAGCTGTTGCTCAGTGTAAACAGGCAGTTGTTCATCTTTGAACAACTGCCTGTTCAGAGTGAATGGAGGCAGGCAGCTGGAGAGATGTTGCATTCAGTCTCCAGTCACTGAACGATTGCTTCTGTATAAATGCACAGGAGCAAAAGACATTGTGACGACTGCTGGGTGCTTTAGCAACAGTCGCCCAGTGTAAAGTAAAGGTCCATTTACATGCA
This sequence comes from Eleutherodactylus coqui, assembly GCF_035609145.1. Classification (NCBI taxonomy): domain Eukaryota; kingdom Metazoa; phylum Chordata; class Amphibia; order Anura; family Eleutherodactylidae; genus Eleutherodactylus; species Eleutherodactylus coqui. Next base: position 65,692,687 of record NC_089840.1, on the reverse strand, counting down.
AAGATTATCACTCCAAATCCGCTCAAATGACCACAAATGAGCGATTATCACTGCATGTAAACACTACCATCATGTACTTTTCGTCTGAACGATGATTTGAAGGTGAACTTAAAATCCATCGTGCAGCCACAGAGAGATAAAGTATCTCTTACCAGACTTATGCTAGGCTTTACAAACAGCTCCCAGAGGCCCTTTTACATGCAAATGAAGATATTAAAGTGTTAATGGACATAAATGTCCATTAACACTTTATGCAAAATGATTGCTAAAACTTTCAATCTTTCAATTGTTTGAAAGATTATCTTTGCATGTAAATGGGTCTTAACCCAAATTATATCTTTCTTTTTAGCAGAGCAGGTTCAAAAATGAAAATGAGCTCTGATTGGTTGCTATGGGCAATAAGGATAGTCCTACTGTTAGACATTTGATAAATGAAGCTCAATGTGGCTCATGGATAAAAAAGTGGTGTAGACTAAAAAAGAAACCAGTTGCCCATAAGAACCAATCACTTTCCTTCATATGTTCGAATCTTAAGTTGTTTTTATTATTATTAATATTATACTATAACAAAGTCTTTATATGAGGTGCAGCAACAAGAAAAAGTTATATGCTGAGCACAACGCCAGGAAATAAGGATGGTAAAATGCCAGATAAAATAAACTGACTATGAATACCGTGGATGTATTTGTTTAGCTTGCATGACTCAAGCACTGTTTATAGTGCTTAACACTGTGGTTACAGTCAGATGCTATATTGTCCTTTTAATGGCTTTATTTATAGCATTCTTGTAATAAACTTATATATATATATATATATATATATAATGTTCGTCAAACACCTAATTATACATGTCACAGCATGCCTCTATCTACAAGAATAAGGAAGATGGAACAATACTTCTGCAGCGCCACCTATCGGATGGCAGCATTCTTGCAAATCTATGTCAGACCCTTTATACAGGTCTTTATAACAATGATTCAGAATTGAAGACCAAAAGCCAGAATCCATAAAAAGACAGCTGTTTCGGGGGGGGTGGGGGGGGGGGGGGGTAATTATCCCTCATCAGTGTGCAGTAGGATTCTGGCTTAGCTAGTAAGACGACTATGACTTGGGTCAGGAGGGGTATCATCTCTCCTTATACCCAATTCCCAATCATCGTTATAAAGACCTCTATAAAGGGTCTGACATGGATTTGCAGGAATGCTGCCATCCAATAGGTGGCGCTGTAGAGGTATTGTTCCATCTTCCGTATTTGCATATTTCCCAGAGGAGCACCATGGCCTTATAAGTCTCCTCACCCACCTCCTAGCTGTCTCCCTACACACCTTCCAGCGTGACATGCGGTGAATGGAGTCAATGAAAGTCAATGGACTTTCATTGTTCCAAGCACTTGTGGGTGTAGACACTGTGTCTAGAAACACTATTTCTGGTCTTATGCAGGCGAGTGTGTGTGTAAATACATTCACTGGTACGGAACATATTTTCGCATGAACGAGGTTGAGAGATGGCAGGAAATAGGCTGTTAGATCGATTTTTTTTGCGATCGAAATACCAGTTCACACGCTCGCGTGCTACAGCTTTCCTGTGGACTAGAATGACAATTAAATACCTAATTAGGGCCAGCAGTCTTTTTTTCCCAGCGTTGTACACAGGGTAGCTCCCTCCCCCTCCTTTTTTTTGGAGCTGACATAGAAATTTATGGCAGCTTTTTGCGTAACACAGACAAAGATAGAGCAGGACCTATCCGAAACACCTCTGCAAATACATCCGTCTAAATCCATTCTCTTTGCACACCACGCAGCGTGAGCCCTATACATCTGTATAGGCTGCGTATAAATGCTGTCAGAGTGCGGAATGCGCAGTGATACGTGGTCTCTACCAATGTAATAAATTGGTAAAAGACCAATTTCAAGCTCACTTTCGCTCTTTTGAAAGATTTTTTGACCGATAATCGTTGCGTCTAAAAGCACCTTTAGTTATGGCATTTATAGTTTAGGTGACAGGGAGTCTGGGTTGTTGGGTCTCATACACACCCAGTCCCGCATTGTTCCCTGGCAAAGTTAGCAGGCGCCAGCAGCTTGACTCCTTTTGTGCCCAGCTCCCATAGAGATAAATGGGAGAACCAGGTGTAGAAAGAGTCAAGTTACTGGTGTGTGATAACTTTGCCAGGGGACACTGCAGGATGGAGGAATTCGGTAGGTATGAGACCCAACAACCCAGACTCCGTGTTTACTCACCGCAACTACTTAACATAGTTTATGGGGCTCAAAGGTGATGACAGGTTCCCTTTAAGTGACAGCAGGAGACAGCCGAGAGAATGGGCAGCCAGCGCTCCTAGAAAATCATACAACAGCTGATATTTCTCTATGGGAGACATTTACCTTTACCAGGCATGCTGATAACAATTTTTACAGCTACATTATCACTTAATCGGGTGCTATTAGCGAGTGACCAAGACAGCGCAATTCAGCCATTGCATATTTTTTTTCTGATAAAGTTAATCAGGCAGGATTCATTATGTGATATTTTAATAAATTGGAGCTGTATTGATTTGGCACAACCAATTTTTAGATTTTTTTATACTTTTTTTTAATGTGATGACTGGGAAAAGTTTTTTTCAAACCTTTTCATATGTTTTACTATTTATAATAATTTAAAAAATCTTTATTTTACTTACTTTTACTTTATTTTTTATTAATCCCCATACGGGACTTGAACTTGCGATTGTTTGATCACATACAGTATAATGCAATTCTATGGTGTTACATAATGTTGTAATTTAACAGGCTGCCTATTTGCCGCATGTCTCTAATAGGCAAACAATCGTGGCAGCCCTGGAAGCCTTCAGAAGGCCCCAGGCTGCCATGAGACCTGGACAGTACCCCCACGATCCTATTGCAGGGGGGCAGTTTGGGACATTTAAATCCTGATCGATCGGGATATTTAAATGCTGCTGTTAGAACTGACAGTGCCATTTAAAGGGTTATCAGCCGCAATCAGAGTTATCTCCGACCCATGGTTGTTGAGGGTAGGTGTCAGCTGTCAAAGACACCTTATACTCGCGGGTTCGACTTCTAAGCTGCTCCATATATAACACATGCTGTGGATGGCTGTAGATGCCCTAACTGCATGGTATATTTGCAATTCGGAGGTATATAGCTGTATGTGTGAAGTAAGGGTGTTAAACGCTACACTGTGAGACTGGATTAATGAGATCTTCCATATCAACTTACACTTACATAAGTGTTGCAATATTACCTTTCACCTGTGTGATATCATTTCATATCACTTCCTATTGAAGGATATTCTGTATAAACAATCTGAGTTTTATTTTCTTACTGGTAACTTGATTGATGGGTAGAGTGAGGAGGTATTAGTGCATCTTGACGCCACCGGAAGCTAGCAGTTTGACAGGAGGAACGCCCCTCTCACACCCCTAGCTTCTGATTGGGCCAAGAAGCTAAGATCCTCGACTGAGCTAAAGTGCGTGGGTAAGCAGCGTAGCAACTGAGTGAGGAGGGCTCGCTATCAGTTAGCCGCTGCTCACCTGAAGTGCTGTAAGCGGCTCTCCCCATCCTCCTAGCTGTCGTACTCCTACTTCTACTGTCGGAGGCAGTGTTCGGCCGGCACATGTCTGAACATCTTGCCCTCCACTGCTGCGGGTGGACGGGCCGGCGCTGTGTCCTGCCAGATGGTGAGCGGCGGTAAGGAAATGGAGGGGGAGCATGGGGGTGGGAGGCCTCCAGCTGCGCCACCAGAAAACGCGCTTCACGGCCCTGTGGATTCCCTGATAGCCACCCCGCTCAGCGCTGTCACACACAGCGGGGTGCGTTGCTCTTGCCTGCCGCCGGAGAGCCCTTTTCAGCTACACCAATGCGCGCCTCCTGCGCGGGGCCAGCAAGAAAGATATGTGCAGCCCTCTATGAATGTAAGCGAGGATTCTTCTTTTGGGCCGACGGTGGAGAGGGTGTTACAGCTGGCCTGCATAGCAGCATGCTCCGCTCTTGTTGTCGGGCGAGGGGAGTGGGTTTTAGGTGTCCCAATGCACGGATTGGCAATAAACGGAGGTAAAGGAATCCCAACATTTCGGCTGCTACCTCAGCTTACTGGGCTAACAAGACCTGCTGCACAGCAAGCTCTTCCAGCCAATCACATACAGGGGGCGTCAACCCCTGTCAATCTTGACTCCACCAGTAAATCCTGGTGGCGTCAAGATACACTAATACCAAGTGAGGATAGGATGTTGGATCTTGAGGAGGATAAATGAAGACTCATTAGAATCTACATGTGTAAGATGTTGCCCTCAACAGATACCATGAATGGCATCACCAAATTGGTAAGTTTGCCCTAAATGTATGTGAATAGTCCACTTTCGACAATAATTTCTAATGCAGAATAACAAGTCTACATATTAATGGCCAAGAAAACACAATTCTGCAATCACTTCTGCTAACATTATGTAATAATTTGAAGTTTAAAGAGCATCTGTCATGGGATGAAATCAGTGACCCCGTTTGTGTAAATGCCATATTTACCATGGTGGGGCCTTTTGCAGATTTTGCATGGGACAACTCTATCACACTTTGCCTTTTTCATATGTACATACAGCACATGGGCCCATTAAAGCCAACGAGGCTCTACACACAAGTGATTTACAAGTGCAAAATATGCGGCATGACTTATCTTGGTGTGTATTTGTGCATTGCAAGAGCCCATTGAAATCAATAGGGCTTGCGTAAATGTGCATGTCATATGCAGAAAACCAAAATGTGCTTACACCAGTGTGAACAAGCCCTTGGGGTCCTTTTACATGGGCCGATTGACTACTATCGGCACTCGCTGTTTTACATTTACCTGCCTCAATAATCACGCAGCACTTTGCATATTTGGTTATTCAGGTCAGCCTTCAAAGAAACCAGTTTACTCGAAGGGGATGTGCTATTGACAATAACATAGACATTCTTGACAAGCAATCATTTTTATGCCTGTATAAAAGATGCTACAATGGACAACCTAGCATGTATGGTTTGTAGGCAGATCGCTGGGTACCTTTATACTGGTCAATGATTGGGAACAGGTTACAAAATGCGATTGTTCAACTAATCATTGGCCCATGTGAAAGCCCGTTTAAGGATATTTTTCGGCTCATATAAAAAGGCTTAATGAACATTTATATGAATCTTGATTTCCAATTATTGCCCTAGATCGCTGGCGAACAAGTTCATTTGTCAGCTGATTGCATCTTTTATGTGAGCCAAAAAGTACTTGCCAGTAGTCCATCTGCCCATGGATGTGCTGCTGACTATACGCAAACTGTATGGGACAAGCCATTGTATTAACGATCATTCTTCCCCATGATGATTGCTCCATTGAAATGTATTAAATGAGAGTCTGTAGATGATAACAGCATGTCTATCTACTCCGGTTGTGGCCATTTATATGGAGCATTCATCGGCTTCTGGAATTTAACCACCACATTTCTGTGTTCTTTCTTCTCTATTCTTCCTTTGTTTTCTCAGCTGATGTAGACTAGGCAATCTATGCCATTACATAATGTTAAACAAGTGGTGCCAGGTCTCAAAGTCTGTATAGAGTGTACCTGCCCCTGGGGTGTATCTCTAGCCAATCACTGCTTGCCTATAAATTACAATGGAATGGGGCTTTTACATCAGAGTAAGAGAGGAACAGTAAGTGATGCTGTGTATCTGCTGAAGTGACTGATCATTGACTGACTGGTATATTCACACCTTGTGTATCCTTCCAGGTGGCTCACAATGCATTTTCTACATATTTGTGCCGTGCTTTCACTAGCAAGTGTGTTGACCCAGACAAACGCTACTGCTGGCCAAGGTAAGCTTCTTCTTCAGTATTATACAACGTAACAGCACTGTTAGAAGTTAGAAGTACAATGTATTTGTCTGATCCCATTATTGAAGCCATTCTCTGTACTTGGTGAATTAGATGTTTATTAACAGGGTTCTATAACTTTAATGAATTATTTTAAATTCACTTAGGTCTATACCATCATAAAGGTGGTCTCACGCACTGTTTTTTTGGGGGAAAAACTTTTGTACAATTTGTTTTTTGCTAAACATACAAGTGGATCCACATAGTGGTTTCGTTTTCACTATCGGGATTTCTCGGCGGTGAATACTACAGCTGAGAAAAGATAGAACTTGCCCTTCCTTTCCCACATATAGTGAATACATTGTGCGGGGAAGATCAGGCGGCACCTATATTCCCGCGGCTTTTTTCAAACTCCTGTGCCCTGGCATGGAGTTTGAACAGCCTACGGCAGTGTGTTTTTTAGCCCTAAGGGCGCCCACCCACTGGCGATTTTTTTTCCCTGCGAAATTCGCAGCATTTTTTTCTCTGCAGGGGTCTATGGGACTTGTAATGTTAAAATCGCGATCGCGCAAAATCGCAATTTACCGCGAAATCGTGATTTTGCGCGATCGCGATTTTAACATTACAAGTCCCATAGACCCCTGCAGAGAAAAAAATGCTGCGAATTTCGCAGGGAAAAAAATCGCCAGTGGGTGGGCGCCCTAAGGGTGTATTCACACAAACGACTGTGATATGCATGGATCGATCATAGGAAGACAACACATTAGCAATTTTTCTTCCGGACTGATAGAAAATTGTCCTATTTTTGGGCAATTCTGTTTAAGGGCTCATGTCCACGGGCAAAATAGGATTTAGGATCCGCAGCGGATTTCCTGCATGCGGATCCGCATCCCATAGGGATGCATTGACCACCCGCGGGTAGATAAATACCCGCGGATCGTCAATAAAAGGGATTTAAAAAAAAATGGAGCATGGAAAAATCCGGACCATGCTCCATTTTCGTGCGGGTCTCCCGCGGGGACGGCTCCCGCGGGCTTCTATTGAAGCCTATGGAAGCCGTCCGGATCCGCGGGAGACCTAAAATAGGAATTTAAAGTATTTACCATCCGGCGCGGGCGGAGAAGATCAGCTGTTCCTCACGGCCGCATCTTCCTTGCTTCGGCTCGGCGGATGTGCCCGGCGCATGCGCGCGGCACGTCGGCGACGTGCCGGCGACGTGCCGCCGGCGTCAGGAATTCATCCGCCGGCCGAAAATGAAGATCCGGCCGTGAGGAACAGCTGATCTTCTCCGCCCGCGCCGGATGGTAAATACTTTTAAATTCTTATTTTCGGCGCTCATGTCCGCGGGGCAGGAGGGACCCGCTGCAGATTCTACATGGAGAATCTGCAGCGGATCTGATTTTCCCCGTGGACATGAGGCCTAAGGGCGCCCACCCACTGGCGTTTGCGATTTTCGTGCGTGAAAAACGCACGTTTTTCGCGGCGTTTTTTGCCGCGTTTTCGCCGCGTTTTCGCGGCTTTTCCATTAATTTCCATTGACTTTCATGGGTGCATTAGGAGAAAAATAAGGACACATATGCAACTGACAGTTCCTATGTTAAAAAACGCAACGCAACGCAAAAAAACCCGCCAGTGGACAGGAGTACATTCAATTCTAATTGCTCTTGAGAAAAAACGCAAAACGCAAAGAAAAAAAAATCGCCAGTGGGTGGGCGCCCTAAGAATTGCTTATTCTTACCTATGAGAGAAGAAAAATCGTATTGCGCCCACATGTAAATGTGAGTTTCATACCAGTGCAATGAAATTTTCTATTTTTTTTAACTAGTGGAACAACATGCGATTTTCACATGCGTGAAAATTGTGCTTGAAAATCGCATGTACCATGATGCAATGCGGTATTTTTCTTGCAAAATGCCTTACACTCACATAGGGAATCACTGCTTTGCAAGTAGAATATCGATCAGACCAATATCACACTCAGACCAATATCACACCTGTGTGAATGCACCTTAATTCAATTCACATTTAGGGCGCCCACCCACTGGCGTTTTTTTTCACTGCGAAATTCGCACGTTTTTTTTTTCTGCAGGGGGTCTATGGGACTTGTAATGTAAAAATCGCGATCGCGCAAAATCGCGATTTACCGCGATATCGCGATTTTGCGCGATTTTAGCTTTGCATGTCCCATAGCCCAAAGACCCCTGCAGAAAAAAAAAAACGCTGCGAATTTCGCAGTAAAAAAACGCTAGTGGGTGGGCGCCCTTAGGGCGCCCACCCACTGGCGATTTTTTTTCTTTGCGTTTTGCGTTTTTTCTGCAGAGCAATTAGAATTGAATGAACTCCTGTCCACTGGCGTTTTGCGTTGCGTTGCGTTGCGTTTTTTAACATAGGAACTGTCAGTTGCATATGTGTCCTTATTTTTCTCCTATTGCACCCATGAAAGTCAATGGAAATTAATGGAAAAGCCGCGAAAACGCGGCAAAAAACGCAGCGAAAAACGTGCGTTTTTCACGCACGAAAATCGCAAAGTTAAAGTGGCTGTACAGGATTAAGAATAATGGTTGCTTTCTTCTAGAAACAGGCCATGGCTTGCGTCTGCTATGGCAACTGAGATCTATTGAAGTGAAGGTGTGCAACTGTTTGGTTTTTAAAAAAGCATAAATGCTTTACTAACCTTGGATGATTCCTTTAAGGATGGCAGTTGTGGATGGGGAGGTGGTATTGAGTTACTTATATATTAGGGATAGATGTCCGTCATATCTACAGCTAGCTATGTACACACTTGCTTATATAGATGGGAATTATGCAAATAAGTAGTCTCCTAAGGATGCTTGGGATGAAATTGTAACAGAATTTCTATTATATAAAAGCATTGCATGTGCTGCATTAGTTACCTGATACTACAGTAATTGTATGTTCTCACAATGCAGGTCTGCTACATGGTTTCCAATGGGTTCTTTTACATAAGATGTTTTGTAGCCTGAAAGAACCCATTGGAAACATAAGCTTCAGGCTTTATTCCCAAAAGCGTATATCAGCCGTCCATTTTCACAGCCAGCCGATATACGCAGTGATCTGATGCATTGGATTCCAATGCATCAGATCACATGGCTATATTCCTGAAACGTAAAAGCGCCCAGCCGGCCAATATAGTGCCGGGCGTTTTTACATCGGGCCCAAAAGATATCCTGGAACTATCTTTTGGGACAGAATACATTGGCCACTGCATGGGCTCCTATGGGAGCCAATGACAGCGGCCAGAGGTGGGAGGGAGTTTAGCAGCATGGCTGCTAAACTCCCTTCCTCTGCTTTCCTCCCCTCTTGCAGGCTCACCTCTGCTCTCCTTCCTTCTGGCTCTTTGCAATGGGAGAGGGCGGGATGGGGGCAGAGTTAGGCTCTGCTCCCTCCCCGCCCCTTGCCCGTAGCCAGCAATGGGAGGAGGCGGGACGGCGCAGTGTTTAGCTCCGCCCCCTTTCATTGCATAGAATGAGCAAGGAGAAGAGCAGAGGTGAGCCTGCAAGGGGAAGTAGGAGAAAGGGGCATCAGAATGGTGACCTCGGGGTATATGTGGCGGGGCCCATGCTGTGTGAATTGGCACACAAACAGTAGATTTGTGCACCCATTCAGAAGATTTAACACCCCAGATGGTAGCGTATATAGGCCAACCGTGAAAACGGCGGCCGATATATGCTAGTGGGAAAGAGCCCTCCCATACATGCGTTTTGTAGCGATGATTTTGTAGCCCGTGTGAAACAGGCCTTAAATCCACATAAAATTGTGCAGTTTTGACCACATGTCAATTTTCATGTAGTTTTTTCCCCAACACAGCACTATGAAAAATATTCTTATAGTTATATGCAGTCCGTAGTTCTAAACATTTTTATACTTACACTCATTAAATATTGTTTCTATTCCCAGATATTCCAGGACCGATGTTAGAATAGTTCCATCTGCTGTTTCTATTCTGTGTCCTCCTCATAAACGTTCCATGGTGGTCACACATGCTCAGTCTTGCTTCTCTAAGGTACCGCTGTCTCATCTCCTATTACTTGCTCAGCATCTCTTATGACATCAGAAGTGTACAGAGAGTAAAACTGAGCAGGTGAAACAACTACTAAGGTGGACACAAAATAGAGACAGCAGGTGGTGCTATTCTAACATCAGCCCTGGAATATTTGCGAATAGAAGCATTTTTGATAATAAGGGTAGATGCAAAAAATGTTTAGAATTATGAGCTGGATCTACCTATAAACTATATTTTTTGGGGCAACTTCTTTAAATTTCATCAAGTTTTTTGCTTTTGTAAATGTTGCGGCCTTTCACCATAGAAACTCCATATGAAAAATCTGCAGCTGACCTGCCTCGTGTGGCCGTACCCTATTAGTGTAAGTAAGGTTAGCCTCAATCTTCCACCCAATAGTCTACTTCCCCTATGGTTCAACAAAACTAATTTATAGGGAGCTGCAGTTTTTGGTGGGGTCTCTGCATTGTAGAGAGGCTTTTACAGTTGTTCTACCTGTCTATGACATGGAAGGAACACTGAAGTGTAAAACTGTAAAGTGTGAGAACCCAGCAGACAGCTAGCTATGAACTCATGCATATGAATATTTTAGTGGCCTGCATAATGTCTGAGGGGTATGGAATTGTAAAGCAATAGACATCTACACAGTCGAGTCACAATATTATGACCATCTCTTACTTTCAACGTTGGCAACGTGTAGCCCATGAAGGCACTGATGTGTGGTGGGCTGACATAGTGGGTATATAAGGTGTGCGATAGGCTGTCTGCTCCCAAATCACTCATTGTTGTCCTGGGAGTGGTGGTGGTGGTGGGGAGATTTATCAGAGTTGCAAATGGGATGATTATTGGCTCGATTGTTGCATTTGCTCTATGGATTCTCTCCTATGCACCCTCGAGAAGTAAGCAAGGTTCTGGATACCTGAGACAACCCATCAGCACTTTATTGAGTTACTCCCAGCCCGCCTTGCTCCTGTCCATGTAGCACACTAGATATTAATTGGTGGCCAGAATAATGTGACTCAACTCTGTATGAGGTCCTACTGTATTGATCGTACATGGAAACATACTATACAGAGGGTTTTTATGCTGGATACTAAATAAAAAGGGGACAATATTTTTGTAATTCTGTGTGGTACAGAGCACCAAACGGAGGGCTTAGGCAATTTTCAGATAACGCTTTACTTCCAGCATTGGTCCTATCTCCGATTTCTGTCTTCTATGCAGGAAACTGTACAGCAAAGGAAACCTGGAAGGGAACCATGATGTTTGATGTGTGAAACTGAAATCTCTTGGGGCTACGGTTCACAAGGGTTTGGTCCCCGCCCTCCTATCCAGAAATTAAAACGCCAAGGACGACCATTTTCTATACAGCTAAGAAAAATGATAGGGATGGAAACCATGTGAAATGGAGACCAAAGAGGTCTCAGTTTCATACATTAAAGGGGTTGTCCCGCGCCGAAACGGGTTGTTTTTTTTTTCAACCCCCCCCCCCCCCCCCCCCCGTTCGGCGCGAGACAACCCCGATGCAGGGGTTAAAAAAGATCACCGGACAGCGCTTACCTGAATCCCCGCGCTCCGGTGACTTCTTACTTACCCGGTGAAGATGGCCGCCGGCATCTTCTCCCTCGGTGGACCGCAGGGCTTCTGTGCGGTCCATTGCCGATTCCAGCCTCCTGATTGGCTGGAATCGGCACGTGACGGGGCGGAGCTACACAGAGCCCCATTGAGAAAAGCAGAAGACCCGGACTACGCAAGCGCGTCTAATTTGGCCATTAGACGGCGAAAATTAGACGGCAACCATGGAGACGAAGACGCCAGCAACGGAGCAGGTAAGTGAATAACTTTTGATAACTTCTGTATGGCTCATAATTAATGCACAATGTACATTACAAAGTGCATTAATATGGCCATACAGAAGTGCATAGACCCACTTGCTGCCACGGGACAACCCCTCACTATACTTCAATCCTAGATCCATCCAGGTTTCCAGATGTGGAATTCAACAGGTTTCCTGCTTGGCAGGAGAGATGTCTGCAGTGTAAGGGCTTTTACCCACTAGCGTTTTTTTCACGCTGCGATATCGCAGCGTTTTTTAAATGTAAATGTCAATGGGACTTTCTAATGTTAAAATCGCATTGCGCAAAAATTGCAAAGCACCAACTTGCGATTTTTGTGAGATCCGATTTTAACATTAGAAAGTCCCATTGAAAAAAATCACATCGATATCACTAGTGGGTAAAAGCCCTAAGAGTGGCATGACAAACTATTTCCATTCTAATAATCAAATATACTAATGGCCAAGTCAGGCTAATGCGTACTATAGAAGTTTCTCGCATGTGAAACTACAGCTGGTGTCGTTGGTGAAAGTTGGCATTTTGCAAACTAGAACACTATAGACCTTACATGTGGATTCAATACTGATGGGTACAATCAGACGCAGAATACAGCCAGGATAGGTCATCAATGTCTGATTGGTGGGGGTCCTCCACTGAACAGCTGATAGAAGGGGCCATGGCGCTCATGCAAGCCCTGCAGCCTCCTCTATGTTCACAGTTGAGCATGCTCCTGTAAGTGCTTGGAATGCTGTATTTTTTATAGCATCCGTTCTAAGTAAGGTCTCTGTTAGTTGGACTTTGTATACCTTTATATATAGGGGTATAGATCCCTTTGGATACAGCCATTTGATGTATCTATGTTTGAAGTATGTATTCTTGATGTTCCCGTACAGCCTAGTTGGCATCACATGCCCACATGAGTATGTCATCGCCTGTTTTAAGTGTTGTTATTAAGATGAATTTTCACTTTCTGTATCTGACGTTCTGTGTACATATCTTGAAAGGTATTAATTATAGCAGAGTGATAGAACAGAAATTGTGACTGTCGGGGAAGTACCTGGAGATCCTCCAACAGATAAGTGCTATTGTTTGAGTGAAATCATAGCCTATGATGGGAAGAATTATAGCACAGATTATTATAAGTATTTCCTGATGAAGAAGTACAAACAGATGAATTTTGCCCCGATCATAAGTGTCTGTTGGGTTCTGACTGCAGAGATCCTGAACAGCCTAATGACAAATGCAGGAACCCAAAATAATAAGAATAGATCTAAAGACATTGTCAGCAGGCTCATATACAGAAGCAAACATCATTCATGATCAGATACAATAAGAATGATAAAGGAAAACATTGCTAAGCAGTGAAGGTAAATTTGCACATGGCAATTATCAATAAACAGGGTGTGAACAAAAATATGGAAACACCTATGAAATGCATGAGATTTTAATCATTAGCACTGAGCTGCCCTTTTGACCCCGGCTTGGTTGAGAGTTTTCCCGCCACATTTGTGTTTACTTCACCTCTTGCCCTGCTCAGGGTGGCTTTGGAAGCCAGTTGGTAACAACAGTTGAGTGGCTCAAACCACTGTCCAATGGAACCTTGTTGCTCGGGCAGATGTTCACTTCTGCCCGGCAGCACCTGTTTCATATTACCTTCACTTAAAATCGGTTTCTACATGTCTTAATGAAATATGATTTATAATCCCATGTAACTTAAGGCATGTATTTCGTACAGTGTTTCCATATTTTTTTCCACCTCTTGTATTAATAAATGGATATAGAGGTCATTGCTGTTGCATAAATCCATCATTAGTATAAAAGGGATTGTCCGGGACTTTGAGTGTTCTTTCTATTGATGACTTATCCAAAGGACAGGTTATCAACTGATAATTGGAAGGGGTCTGCCTCTCTGGATTCAACCGATCAGCTGAATCCTGATGCTGCTATCAGTGCGGACAGTGCAGGAAGCAGACTGTGCTATTTGCAATGTAGCGGCCTGGGTTGTTATCGTAGGCTTAGCTCCCATAGAATGAGAGCTGTGCCTATAGTACCGAACTGAGCCACTGCAATGCTGTCAGTGCTATCTGCTTCCAGCAATGTTCTCACTGACAGCAGCATGGGGAATCAGCTGATCAGCGGGTATCATGAGTGGCCGGGTGGGTGTGTTTTCTTTTTCTTCTATTGATGACCTATACACACCTTGTCCCCTGACAACCCTTTACCTGCCTTATAATCATCACTATTAGAATACTTAATGTCTCATAAAAGTAAACATCAATGTAGAAATTTCTAATTTGGCCAAAGGCTCAGTTTATTTGTTCAAGTGAATTCAAGTGGCAAAGCAAACTTGTGGTTACATGACTAACTCTGTGATTTTGATAACTTAAGCTTTAGTCATCCATCAAACCTGTCACTAAGGTTTCCACAGCTGAGTAGCTTTTATCTTATGTACATTGGATACCTTTAGTGTTTTGAGTACACTGCTGCACCATGTATGGTATTGTATATTGTGTTACTATAGATTGTATTGCTGTATATTGTGTTACTATTAGATATGAGCGAGCATACTCGCTAAGGACAATTACTCAATCTAACATTGCCCTTAGCGAGTACCTGCCCGCTCGGAAGAAAAGATTCGGCTGCCGGCGGCGGGGAGCGGCGGGGGAGAGCGGGGAGGAACGAAGGGGAGATCTCTCTCTCCCTCTCTCCCGCCAGCTCCCCCCTGCTCATTGCCGCAACTCACCTCTCACCCGCGCCGGCAGCCGAACCTTTTCTTCTGCGCGGGCAGGTACTCGCTAAGGACAATGCTCGATCGAGTAATTGTTCTTACCGAGTATGCTCGCTCATCTCTAGTTACTATAGATTGTATTACTGTATATTGTATTGCTGTATATTGTATTGCTGTATATTGAATTTCATTTTTTTTATTTAGATGGAGGAAATATTTTGCCCAACGATGTCGTTCTTAATTCTACCAAAGAAGCCAAGAACCTCGTGGATTCAGCATATTTGCAGACTAGGAATATGTAAGATCAGTAGAGAATGTAATGATTAACTGCTTTTAAATAATCATGCGTCTGTATTGGAGTCAATGCAAATAAGATAATAATTTGACATCTCATAGTCATAGGGGGAGATTTATCAAACAAAACTAAATTGCAACTTTTTGCAGTGAACGCCGGCTCACACCACTTTTGAGAAAAAGGGACATGGCTTGTCGGAGGAGCGTGCAGTCCGGGCCCGACAGATTTATGTATAATTTATGACAGAAACTGGTGCAAATTAAACAAGAAATCTATTCCAATTCATAGCTGGCATAGAGTTCTGTTTAGGCGCATGGCCGACCCCGAGATACACCTAGTATATGAAGAGGTGTGCGCCTCTTCATTCATTAGGTACATCATGCACCAGCGGGGATTATATTAAGAACAGTGTACAAATCATCAGTCTTCATAATTTCCCCCTTAGTGTCTAAGGCCCTATGTAAAGTTGTTCAGAGCTGTAATTTTTCACCCACAGAAGTCTCTGCACCCATTCGGTACCAATTTCCTAAGTGGCCTTACTGACGTTTTCTTTTCTTATATCAATCTGGAATTCAAGGACAAAAAAATCATTCATGTTACAAAGATATTGTTTCCTAGAAGCCATACTTCTAGAAGACAATTCTGCAATGTGGTGCTGTATAGAGACAGTATATGGCGGCACACAGACGTATAGGGACTATGTGCACAGTCATACAGACTCTGTACTTATTGCTTTGCCATGTGCATAAAACCTAAAACTTTGGATGTCATTGTTCAATATCAAGGGTTGTTAGACAGCGATGAATGCATCCCATGTCTGTAGTGCCGGTATGGGGCTGTATGAATTCTTGCCGATATCAGTGATGAGTTGACTTGAGTTGACCTGCAGTTCGAAACGGTGCAGACGATGCAGGGTTTCTGTGTCTAAGAATAAAATGAACTCTACATGGATGTAAGTATTCATCCTTCTTTGCTTATATACACCTCTGCTTCTGCTCCAGCTCTGTTATTTTGGGGACTGTGTAAATTGTGGATCTTTGGGTCCAGATCCACTTTGGAGCGTGCAGCGTCACTATTGTGTGTCTCCCAGGTGGGATTTTTTTAGTGGTGCTGCTATTATACAATTGTGGCTGTACATGTATCTTAAATTAAACATTTGTGCAATTAATATATTTTCGACATAATTCTAGCCTAAAGACACGAATAAAACGGGAATCTGCAAAATTTCAAGATACAATGGCGTTCTTCAAGCAACCTGTGGGAAAAACCAGAAATGTTATCCGATCAGCAGATTACTTGGATGTGACTCTCCAGATCATAACTGAAAAGTTGAAAATCGCCCATCCTGGTCCTTTCAATGTTTCAGGTATTAAAAATGGGAACGGGGTGTAGCTGCAGCAGGTGCAAAATAGCAGTTGCACATCAGTCCAGATGCCCAATGGGCCTGAAGGTCTATTTACCACATAAGAAGGCATCATAAATGTTGTGTGGTACATGGGAGCCCATCTACAGATTCTGAATTGGGGCCCAGGATTTAAGGTTATTGTACATCTCTGCTGGAGGATACAATAAATCTATCATCATTTGGTAGTAAGAAAGAACTTCCCATGGAAGCTCAGAAAAGTGTTTTGGGAGTATGTTAGATCTGTGGTTTTATTGAAACTAGTAAATAATAAAGGTTTAGTCCTGGCAACCAGTCAGGTTATTCCTATTTTTACCTCTTCATTACAAAAAAAACATTTTTATATGCTCCAAAGTTAACATTAAAGAGTCGCTCACATCTCAGACCCTCATGGCATACCCATTGGATATGCTCTGAAAGTCTGATAAATATTGGCTTCACCTATCTCCAGTTCTGACCTCCCCAACCCCGCTGTATGCGGTAGCTGGAGGTGTCAGGACTATGGAATCAGAGGAGCATGCTTTGCTACACTGTTTCTCTAACTGCCGTAGAACTGAATAGGAGATAAAGAAACTGCATAGCCCAGCCTTGCTCAGCTATTTCTGTCCTCCCGTCCACCTTGTACAGTATTGTGTTCCCATCACAGCCATACTTGGCCTGGATGGGATCACCCTTTTAAGGGGTAATGTCTATCTTTGCAACCAATCCAGCAATGCATCTATAATAATTTGGCAAGCTTACAATAAATCTTTATTAAAAATATTCCAGTAAATTTATGTGAGCAAGAAGTAGATTTGTAGAAGTGAGTATGACTGCTGGAAGAGACTACACAGGGTCTGTTTCTTGTGTGCAAGAGGTATTATTCCATCTCCCTTATTTGCATATTACCCATAGGAGCATGAATGGCATTTTGAGTCTCCTCACTCACCGTCTAGGTGCGTTTTCTAAGGAGAGAAGATAGCATTTCTGACCCCCATCCTGGGCCTCTCACTAGCAAAGCCAGACTCCTACTGAACACTGATGAAGGGCAAATACCCTGAAACAGCTGTCTGTGCATGGATTCTGGCCTTGTTTTTAATTCCCAGTCATTGTTACAAGGCTTGTATAAAGATTCTAACTTTGGCTTGAAAGAATGCTGCCTTGCAATAGGTGGCACTGTGGAGGTGGAGGTATTATTCCATCTCCCTTATTTGCATATTACTAGAGATGAGCGAGCACTCTCGTTTAAGGCTGCTACTCGATCGAGTAGCAGTCTTATCGAGTAACTGTATACTCTCCCGAGCAGCATGCGGGGGGGGGGGGGGGGGCGGAGGGGGCAGTAGGGGAGAGAGAGAAAGAGATCTCTCTCACTCTCCCCCTGCTCCCTTCCGCTCCCCCCACCCCCTGCATGCTGCTCGGGCGAGTACACAGTAACTCGATAAGACTGCTACTTGATCGAGTAGCAGCCTTAAACGAGAGTGCTCGCTCATCTCTACATATTACCCAGAGGAGCATGAATGGCCTTTTGAGTCTCCTCACTCACCGTCAAGGTGCTCTCCCTAAGGAGAAAAGATAGCATTTCTGACCCCCATCCCAGGCCTCTCACTAGCAAAGCAAGACTCCTACTGTACACTGATGAAGGGCAAATACCCTGAAACAGCTGTCTGTGCATGGAGTCTGGCTTTGTTTTTAATTCCCAGTCATTGTTACAAGGCTTGTATAAAGATTCTAACTTTGGCTTGAAAGAATGCTGCCTTGCAATAGGTGGCACTGTGGAGGTGGAGGTATTATTCCATCTCCCTTATTTGCATATTACTAGAGATGAGCGAGCACTCTCGTTTAAGGCTGCTACTCGATCGAGTAGCAGTCTTATCGAGTAACTGTATACTCTCCCGAGCAGCATGCGGGGGGGGGGGGGGGCGGAGGGGGCAGTAGGGGAGAGAGAGAAAGAGATCTCTCTCACTCTCCCCCTGCTCCCTTCCGCTCCCCCCACCCCCTGCATGCTGCTCGGGCGAGTACACAGTAACTCGATAAGACTGCTACTTGATCGAGTAGCAGCCTTAAACGAGAGTGCTCGCTCATCTCTACATATTACCCAGAGGAGCATGAATGGCCTTTTGAGTCTCCTCACTCACCGTCAAGGTGCTCTCCCTAAGGAGAAAAGATAGCATTTCTGACCCCCATCCCAGGCCTCTCACTAGCAAAGCAAGACTCCTACTGTACACTGATGAAGGGCAAATACCCTGAAACAGCTGTCTGTGCATGGAGTCTGGCTTTGTTTTTAATTCCCAGTCATTGTTACAAGGCTTGTAGAAAGAGTCTAACTTTGGCTTGAAGAAATACTGCCTTCCAATAGGTGGCACTGTGGAGGTATAATTCCATCTCCCTTATTTGTGTGCAAGCAGAGACGCGTAGATCTGCAAATGGTGTTGTAGATACAAAACTGTAGGATATTTTTAATCAATCTTATTTTAAGGTCGCTTCATTTTTTTTAATTTTGATTAGTTAAACTTAAAAAAATGTAAGTTTCTGCAAAGCTGGACATCTTTTTTAAAAAAAACATTATAGACCATCAGCAGACTATGGTGTTCTTTTTTCTAAATAACCAGATTGTACCATAGATCAGTGCACAAAGCTTTGTACTGTTACCAAATATTTCACCTTGCCTTATGAAATAGATAAGCCATTAAATGTTGAAAGTAAATCTCTGTTATAATTACCCATCTTCAGTTTTAGACATAACAGGCAATCATAAATGTGCACATTTTATTCCACAGATGTACTAACAGTGGAACAAAATGAAATTATTGCTCAGTTGACTGGGTGTGCCTATCAGTACCTGCCAAAAGTGTGCAAGCCTTCACCCTACCGCAGCATCACCGGAGAGTGTAATAACAGGTAAGGAACCTCTTAATAGAGGAGTAATGAGCTGCTGCATATGAACAAGCTACTTATAGAATTCATAATGTAAAGACATGTGAGAGGGCAAAGCTATGAAGCTCAGAGTCTCCCTAGTGTTCGGGGAAGACATTGGCTTGGTGGCAGGGGCGTAGCTAAAGGCTCATGAGCCCGGGTGCAAAAGTTTATTTTGGAACTCCCCAACTTCTCTTAACTCCTTAACGCAGAGGCATAACTTGAAGCTCTTGGGCCCCAATGCAAAACCTATAACAGGGTTCCCAACTATAATGCTTTATTCATATTACTTGGCTCCCTATATGGAGAAGAGAGGCCTTATGGGCCCTCCTAAGGTTCCTGGGCTCGGGTGCAACCGCATCCCCTGCATCCCCTATGCTTAGTGCTTAGTGGAAGCTTAGTGCTTAGTGGAAGCATCCCAGTGCTTAGTGGAAACCTAGAAGACTGGGCTCCAAGATAGAGAGGGACAGCTCAAGCTCCCTCAGGAATACCATTGTCCCCTTATCCTCATGAGTGGGCAAAGGGGTCAACAGACACTTATGTCATGGTTCAGGCCATACCAGTTTGGGAGAGGGCTGGATTTTGAAATGAGCTCTGTTGGTGGTCGCCATATGGAAGTTACGTAGGGAGTTGACATAGGTCATGGACCACCAGCGTTCAGCTTCAAACATAAACTTTAGTAAAACGAGTAAAAATAAATCCCATGTGCTGGGTTGTGCGTAGTCTCTAATGCAACTAACAGGATTTAAGCTAAGTCCCAGTTCCTGGGATAACTTGGATCAGCAGGAACAGCTCTTTTCATTTGCAGCAGTGGTATAGTGGCAATAGTTTGTGCCCCGTTAACGAGCCAACAACAGTCCATCCTGTCTGCCCGGCAGTAGTACCTTTTTTTGACAAGCTGGTGTTGTCGGAAGGCAAGAGAATGAGTAAAGGCCCATTTACACGAGCACATAATCGCTCAAGGATCGCTCAAACTGCTGTATGAGCGACAACTTTGAGCGATTGTTTTGCATAAAAAAATAGGTATTCAAGTAGCTTCTCAGCTACTTAAATGCCAATTATGTATGTTAATGAATAGAGATGAGCGAACACGTTCGGCTCCGCCCCTTTTTCGCCCGAACACCGAACTTTGCGAACACTTCAGTGTTCGGGCGAAAAAGTTCGGGGGCCGCCGTGGCAGCGCGGGGGGGTGCGGCGGGGAGTGGGGGGGAGAGGGAGAGAGAGAGGGCTCCCCCCTGTTCCCCGCTACTGCCGCCCGCGCCGCCGCGCATCTCCCCGCCCCCCGGCGGCACCCGGACACTTACGCGCGAACACTGCAGTGTTCGGCAAAGCCGGTGTCCGGGTGCGGATGTGTCCGTAACGGACACGTTCGCTCATCCCTATTAATGAAGCATTCCCTGAACTCAGCTAATAGCCCGAGGCTATTAGGTGCGCTCAGATCCTTTGTTCTCCACTGGGAAAACAATGCTATCAGCACTCCCCATGGAGAACGACTGATAAAACTGATTGCTAAAATCAAGTGAGCTTGATTTTAACAATCAGCGAAAAGTGCCCGAAATGCAGGTGCCCCGCGCCCATTTACACGCACCGATTATCGCTAAAACAATCGCCGATGGGCAAATTTTTAGCGATAATCATCCAGTGTAAATGGGCCTTAAGTTTTAGTCTCTGAGCTCTCCTTGCAGTATTACTTCACCGTAATCAGTAGATCAAAGTCTGCTTCCCTGCAGTGTCAACCAGGAGATACAGTGTAGCCGGCTCATTTGACTGACTTCGAGCCAAATCCAGCTAATAGACAAGTTCCTCCACTCCCAGACCATCTTAAAGCAACAGTAATATCACATACAAAATTGTAGTATAGAAAAGTAAATATTCAACCAAGAATCTGCACCTCCTTTATAAACAGATATACAGGTTTCCAGAAATGTCCTGTACGGCCATGTCAAAGCCTGATATCAAATAAAAAGGGTTTGACAGTATTGATGACGAATGAGTAACTTTTAAGTTTAAAGGCACAGTTACTTTTTCATGTGGGTGATATTAGTGATATGATTACTTAGATAAGTATTGTCTAATATTTCATTTTATTTAAAAAGCATATAGACAGGAATTGACTTTGTGAGACGAACCCTGTAAAATGTGAAAAATAAAATCATACATATCACCAGGACAAGATTAGAGCATGAGCACAAGGGGCAATATGAGCCAGTGACTGCCCGACCCAACATGGTTGTAATTAATAATTTCCCTACTTCCATGTTTTCCCTAAAATCTTCCATAGATCTTGATTCACCAGTTACTCACATTTTAAAAATTACTAAAGATATTAGTAAAGCCTCATGTCCACGGGCAGGTCAGATTCCATAGGTGGGAGCCCGCAGCAGAATCAAACCCTGCCCGTGGCCATGGACCCTACGTACCTGTGCTGGCAGGCAGGCAGCGGCATCCGTGCAGATCTGTCTTCTGCCAGGACATCTGTAATGCGGATGGTCTGCACAGCTTGCGGTCGGACATGTGCAGTATAGTTTTTTTTTTTTTTAAATCTCCTGCTTACCGGAAGGATCTGCGGCTCGTCCGCAGTGTCAACTGCAGGCAGGCCATGGATCAGACAGCTTTCATTGAGTTCAATGGAAACTGTCCATGCGGAAACCGCACAGAAATGGAGCATGCTGCAAATTGTTTTCCAAACCAAAAGGTCCGCAAAACAAATCTGCATGCTTTAATAAATTTGTGGACACCCATGCTTCCCTATAGGTGGCTTGATTTGCGGATCTCCACAAATCAGACCCGCCCATGGACATGGGGCCTTGAATGCAATTTTCTTTGCATTTAATATATCCTGCTCTATTAAAAATCTTATGCTTAAAGATAACGGAAACCAGAAATATTTGGAATTATCGGACAGCTGCAAAAAATAATTTATAATGTAGTTTTTTATATGGTGTTTTTGCATTAGAGGACACTTTTTTATTTTTTTTTTAACTACATTTTGTAATTTTATCATGGTTTTCTTATACAGAAAGAAACCTATTCTTGGTGCATCCAACACTGGTTACAGACGTCTTCTCATGCCAGAATATGAGGATGGTATATCACTGCCACGAGGCTGGACGCAAAGCCGCCCCATCAATGGGTTTCCTCTACCTTTGGTAAAGATGTCTTAGAATATTTGGTTTGGTTAGCATTTTTGGTTTCCTGCAGTAGCAGGCATGATAATTTGGGTTCTGACTTAGTAGTGCGAATTTTTTCACCAATAAATTCTTTACTGACAACTGCAGTTTTCGACAATCCCAGTTTCTGTACAGTTTGCTTTACTCCGCAATGCTCCATAGGGTGATGACTGACAATATATTTCTAGCTCAGTATACACTCTTTGTCAAAGAAAATCTACCCAGTTACATCTCAGGCAGATATGCTAATGATTAAAGTTGTGGCGTGATTAGATGAACAGTCTTACCACCCAAGACCCAAAAAGTGGTTCCACCCTTGGCCTATAAAAAGGCTCTCAGAGGATACCTGTGTGTAGTGGACCTCTTTTTCCACTTGTGTAGAGCTTCTTGACCACTAGACACCTCTACAGTGCAATTCAAGAGATTTCACCCAGTTAACAGAGTTTGAGAGGCGCACATTATTGGAATGTGAGAGGCTGGACGGTCATATCAAAAAATTTCCTGCCACCTAGTCTGTTTTGACCAGATTGTTAGGTGTTGGGACCTGTGGATGTGTCAGGTGACTGGACTTAGGATGCCCTTGACAGACCACCAAGAGAGATGATCGTCTAATCATCCAACCAGCACAAGCAGCTCCAAGTCTTTTATTGTCCACCATCCAGAGACAAGTGGCATCATTGCTACAAACCCCTGTGTCTGTTAGAATCATTTCTAGGCGCTTGTTTGTAGGACATTTGGTCTCACGGCACTCATTATGTGTACTGCCTTTGACACCCACTGTTGAGTCTGTTTGCAGTGGTGTCATTAATGTCAAAACTGGACTGCTATGAATGGAAGTGGAATGTCTTCAGCGACAAATCCAAGTTTAGTTAGGGAACGGATGACGGCCATGTTCGTGTCTGGGGACCTAGAAGTGAGCGCCTCAGTCCTGTCTTTACTGTGAGGTGGCACACTGCCCCCACTGCTGGTGTGATGGACTGGGATGGGGGCTATTGCATATGAGTCACCCCTAGTAGTGATACAAGGGACAATGACAGCTCAGCAATATGTTGAGCTAGAGGTGGTCCAACAGGGTACAAAGTCTCCATGCCCACCCGTATCGCATTCTGCATCCAAGCTGGAGGAGGTACAACAGGGTACTAGAGGCTCTATGCCCACCCATATCACATCTTGTTTCCAAGCTAGAGGTGGTACAACAGGGTACTAGAGCCCTGTCTACCAAGCAATGTATGTGCTGTGTACCTCTCATAACATCAATATGTTATGGTGACAGCAAAGTGACGTTTCCTAAGAAACAGTAATGCTATACATGAGAGCTTCCTTCAGAGCGCTGTCCACTTTGGACCGAGCAACAAGTGTTCAATTTCCTTGCAGTGCCTCCACAGGGTAAATTAAGCATTACACAATTCTTGTTAAAGGCAATGCCTGTTTTGCAAATGCTACCCCTCATGAATCATAGAGAAGTAACATACTTATATAGTATTTTTTTCTTGTTGAGTAGTCAGTACAGTCCTCAACTACATGAAAAATACAATCGAAGACTGGGGCAGTTTATTAGTGAGATAAGAGTTTACAAATTATACCATTATCTAACATTTTCTTCATCAGGCTCGTGAAGTGTCTAATGATATTGTGAAGTTCCCCTCTCAGTCAGTGACCTCGGATGAAAGTAGATCAGTCATGTTCATGCAGTGGGGACAGTGGCTGGATCATGATACTGACCTCTCTCCTGACACCCCCGTAAGATCGACATTCTTTCAAGGAGTTGACTGTGAAAAGAGCTGCATGCAATCACACCCTTGTTTCCCATTAACGGTAAGAGATTTTTCATCACACAGCATGTCAATGTTCTGGCCAGTTTAACCCCTTACCGCTTCAGGACGTACATACAGCGTGGGCGTCAGCTGTTTACTACAGCTGACACTCGCGGGCAATAGCCACGATCAGCCGGACGGCTATTAATCCTTAAAAGTAAAGTGAAAAAAAAAGCAATAAAGTTTTTTTTCATCACATAGCGTGAAAAAAAAATAAAAGTTTAAATCACCCCCCTTTTGCCATATCTATAATTAAAAAGTCTAAATAATAAAATAAAAATACATATTTGGTATCACCGAGTCTGTAAAAATCCAATCTATCAAAGTAGTGCATTATTTATCCTGTAACGGAAACTACAGGACATTCCGCAAAAAATGAGCCATCGTTGAACTACGTTGATGGAAAAATAAAAAAGCTATTGCGCGCACAAGATGACCGCAGAAAATAATTGAAAAAAAATTAAATGTCCTTGAAAAAAAAAGAGAGTAGTATAGTAAATAAAAATATATATACAAGTTTGGTATCGTAGCAATCGTACTGACCCGTAGAATAAAGTTATCATGTTGTTTTTGTTGCAGTTTGTGCGCCGTAGAAACAAAACACACTGAAAGATGGTGGAATGTCGTTTTTCTTTTTCATTTTACTCCACTTTTTTAAAAAGTTTTTCAGTACATTATACAGTACTTTAAATAGCACCATTGAAAAATACAACTCATCCCGCAAAAAACAAGCCCTCATACAGCGACGTTGATGGATAAATAAAGGAGTTATGATTTTTTTATGGGGGGGGGGGACAAAAATGGGTGAAAAAAAGGGCTGCGTCATGAAGGGGTTAAGAATCCCTTCCCACCAGCCCAGAAAATTCATGGAGTAACGTACTGATCCTTGTGACTGCAGCCCTTTATTAATACTTATTAGTTAGGCCTTAGTCAGACGGGCGTTTTTAGCAGCGATTTGCGCATGCGCATGCGTCCGGCGATTTTATAAAACCATTGCTTTGCATTGGTATCGGACACATGAGCGCTTTTTATGCGCTCGTCCGATAAATTATAGAACAGAAATCGCAGATCGCACCTATCTGCGATCTGCGATTCCTGTTCTCTTCTGTATATGCGCTCAATGGGGCCGGCGGCAGCAGCGCCGACCCCATTGAGAAGATATAGAAGACAAATCATTCTTCTCTGCCACAGCTGTAACAGCTGTGACAGAGAAGAACGATGTTTGCCCATTGAATTCAATGGAGCCGGCAATACAGCCGCTCCATTGAAAGCAATGGGCTGCCGGCGTGCGCGGGGTTAATTGTCGGGAAGGGCTTAAATATATAAGCCCTTCCCTGCAATTCATCCTAAAATGTGTTATAATAAAAAAAAATTGTATACTCACCTTTCCGCTGCAGCCGGAGTCCAGCCGCGGCCGCTGTCAGTTCTCCTGAACTGCTTCTCGGCACTATCAGCCGGCGGGGCTTTAAAATCCCTGCCTGCTGAATGATCTGCCTCTGATTGGTCACAGCCCTGACCAATCAGAGGCAAGTTTCACTCACACACCCATTCATGAATTCATGAATGGGTGAGTGACTGCTGCCTCTCAGCGCTGAGCCAATCAGGGGCAGGTCTGACTCACATCCATTCATGAATTCATGAATGGGTGTGAGTGAGACATGCCTCTGATTGGCTCAGCGCTGAGCCAATCAGGGGGCAGGTCTGACTCACACCCCCTTCACACCCACTGCAGGACGGCCGCGCGGAGCTCCGGCTGCCGGGAGAAGGTGAGTACATATATATTTATTATTTTTACACATTTTAGGATGAATTGCAGGGAAGGGCTTATATATTTAAGCCCTTCCCGACAATTCATCCCGGGCTCGCCCGCAGCGCATTGCTTTCAATGGAGACGGCTGTATTGCCGTCTCCATTGAATGCAATGCGCTGGACAGCTCCGGCCCGTTTCTAATGAAACGCGGCTAGGAGCAGATTTTCGGGCGATTTGCGGGCGACTTGCGCGCACAGGTCACGCGATTTGCGGATGCGCATCCGTCATGCGATCCGCAAATCGCGCGAAAAAACGCCCGTCTGACTAAGGCCTTAGATGGCACTTTCCATGCTTTATGCACACAGCACTGTTATCAGGATAAGAAAAAATTAAAAAAAGTTAAAAAATAAAATGCCGCCTTGCCCCCAAAAAGCGCACCTCTCTTGACACAAGTATACAAATTTTAGTAAATAATTACAAGTTGAAATTATTTTTACTCCAACACCAAATGGTTTTCATCATTAGTAATATATGCATTATTTCAGATTTGCATTCATAGTACTAAGCATAATGGTAAAACACACTTTATTAAAGGAGTCTAGATAATGATAATGTTGCATACTTTTCTGTATTTTAGATTCCATTAAATGATCATCGATATGTAAATGGGAGTGAATGTATCCCTATGATTCGCTCAGCCCCAGTGTGCAATTTGGTAACTCCGGTTCGTGAACAAATCAATGTCTTGACCTCGTATGTGGATGGAAGCCAAGTGTATGGTAGTGACATCAAACTTGCCACCATTCTACGTAACAATACAAATCAACTGGGTCTATTGGCCGTTAATCAACAGTTCACAGACAATGGTTTCCCCTTCCTGCCCTTTTCTGGAAATCCAAATGACCCGTGTGCCAAGACAGACGAATTATTGGGAGTGCCTTGTTTTCTAGCAGGTGAGATTGAGCAAGGTCCTTTAATGTGTCTTCTCTGTCATAGAAGTTCCTTTGAAGGTGTTCAAGGTTCCTTTAAAGTTACGATGTGCTGTATTGGAGAACCCATGGCACAGCCATGCCTCAATCCGTCAAAATTGTCTCCAGAATGTGTCCCTAATGACATATATGTTAAAACCACTTATATCAAGATTCAATCTACTGCTCTTAAATATTAGTCTATTCAAGATGCTATCTCAATTGTCTAAATGAGCTTGGATGAGCATTAATGTCTAAAAGCCTATGGACAAGACTAGTACTGTTTTGGGAAAAAGTGGATATTTTTTTCTAATCCCTGACACTCAATTAAAGATACTTTTAGATAAACGAATCAGTGTTATAACTGTGGTGTCATTATATCTAAATGGGGGATGAACAAATGAATCTGTAGTAGTGATAAAGTCTACCACAAGATGAGTGAGTTCAAGTTTTGTCTAGGGTAGGCCTTACTCTTCCTCAGTAGGCTTTCTATCTAATTCTATTCTTACTTTACTTGATTGTCCTGGCTTGTGCTGATATTTTCTTTTTACTTCCAAGTTAATATCTCTGTTTGTTTTCAGTCTATAGTACATCATATTTTTATTGGTGCTTCTAAGTCCTTGAAGTGTTGGGCAAGTTGTACCCACTCCGTGAATTCAGTTACACTTTAGTAGTAACGTTAGTAGTTTTTTTTTTTTGCCAAACTTAAGCTTATAAACTTTATCTGTTGATTCCAAGATTCTTGTCATCTAGGTCGTTTTATTTAGTTGACCCTCACCAATGATTATTTAACCTTTTCTAATCCACTGCCTGACCTCTGAAGACATTATGATTTCAGGCTGTACAGCTGAGATGTTGGAAGACGTCCGTCGGGGTTCACTTACTGTATATTGCCAGCCTCTCTGCTGTCGGAGCCTATCCAACGTGTCACCTCATGCAGTACTGGCTTTAGCCAGCATATAGCACCGTTGTATAACAGTAGAAAAAGAGTAAGCCCCCTAGGAAAACCAGGATACAAATTGGATTGGACAGGGTTAAAAATGTATTTTCGGTAATGTTAGTAAGTCTAAACGCCGCCATACATATTGGAACCCACCGATAACAATCGGTTTAAACAGCTCTCTAATGTGTATGGGGGCAGTTCAACTTTTCCCGACCAATGATATTAAGATCAAGAAGGATCAGGGTTCTTTAATTTCATCGCCCAATCCTTTTGTTTGCTGGGAAAAGAGCAACCTCTAAAACTATTTGGCTGTTACTCACCTCCCTAAACACACGAACATTTGTCCTAGATGAATATTCGGATTTATGGTGGATTGGGAAAAAAAGTTGTGGGACAAACACTCATTCGTTTGACAATTGTTGAAGGTGTATGGGGCACCTTAAATCACGGAAAATTAAAGTTTTCAATTATAAGTAGGTAAATTATGTAAAATTAGTAAGGAAAAAAAGGGAAAAACCTTCCAAAAATACAATAACCAAAAATGAGTTTAAAATGTCTGGGTAGAGTTTTTTTGACCTCTTATTTCACAATTTATGAGAGTTCAGTCTTGGTGCAGTTTGGTAATGGCTTAAATGTGTTTCAGGGGATATTCGAGTTAGTGAACAACCCATGCTGACAGTGTTCCATACTCTCTTCTTGCGAGAACACAACCGCATCGCTACAGAGTTGCATACGTTAAACCCAAGTTGGTCAGGAGAGATACTATATCAAGAAACCCGCAAGATAATAGGAAGCATCCAGCAGGTATAGTATATATATGATGCTGCTAAATACAAGCAATAAGTATAAAATGCTGCTCTTGTTCGCTCATGTGGCACTGGGGTTTATAGTCCTCCCAGAAGGGGGGGTCCACTTGTGCCTGCAACCTATGCTTTTTCTACACTACTGTTTAAGTGATCTTTTTGGATTTTGATATGACATTTTTCTTCTTCGTTGACAGAAAATAACATATAAAGATTGGCTGCGGCTGCTGTTGGGTGACAAGATGCAAAAGGTTCTTCCTAGATATAAATCCTATAATGAGGATGAGGATCCATCTGTATCAAATGTCTTCACCATTGCCTTGAGAATGGGTCATACCCTAATACAGCCATTTATTTACAGATTAACAGATAGTTACCTTCCCTATAGGCCAGAGCCGGTAGTCCCACTCCATAAAACATTCTTTGCCACATGGATGGTGGTGAAAAAAGGTACGTTATTCTACGCTTTCTTCTCAATACATACAATGATATTCATCATCCATTCTGCTAACAACATACCTTTCATGCAGGTGGAATTGATCCTCTACTCCGTGGTATGATAGCCAATAAAGCCAAACTAAATCGCCAAGATCAGATGGTGGTTGATGACCTGCGAGACCGTCTCTTCCAGATGATGAATCACATTGGTCTTGATCTAGCTGCTCTTAATATACAGAGAGGCCGAGAACATGGGTTACCAGGTAGAATGACAACATTAATATTTTTGTACTAGATTACAAAAAAAAAAATCACAATTACAAAGAAAGTAGTAAAAAAAGTAATATGAACTCGAGCCCCCCACCCACACACACACACACACACACACACACATACTTCCCCTCACCGCAGTTCACCTTAGCTTTACTACAGAATACAGTCAACCCTTTCAAGACCAAGGATCATCAAATGGTCAAAACAACTTGCACTTATATGATAGCTAGCATTTTAAGTAGCTAAAGTGCAATTTGGCACCACTTATTTTGTTAAAGGCCTCTTTCACACAGACAATATAACACGGCTAGGTTAGCCATGCAATAAAGTTGCGACCATCTCTCCTGAATATTGCATGAACAAAGAATAGCTGCGACCAAGTCGTGGTTGTTATTCCAGATTTTTTTCATCCATTCCCATGGCTGGCTATGGCATCTTTCAGGGAAATTGCGCCACAGCTCCGAAATCCCTCATTCAGCAGAACTACTAGTAATCACTTTTAGGCCTCATTCACACAGATGATATAAAGGCAAATGAGTTAGCTGTGCAATAAAGTCGCAACCATCTGAAGCGATGGTTTCCAATGTATTCATTCAGACAAATGATTTTTTTTTGGCGCGCAAAACTGTCTGATAAAAAAACATGGCACCTAAGTGCGTTAATTCAGTAACCGATAGTTTTTGGTGCCGAAAAATATAGGACTTGCCCTATGTTTGGACTGAAAAACTCTGGAGGCTCCGTAGACTTCTGTGGGAGCCATCAGAGAAAGAGAGGATGAGGCCTCATTCACTTGAGCGTGGTTTTAACGCAGCATAGTTGCGCGGAAGAAGAAAAAAATTAATTAAAATTAATTAATGAATTAATTAATAGAGATGAGCGAACCTACTCGGCCACGCCCCTTTTTCGCCCGATTTTCGAGTACTTCCGTACTCGGGCGAAAAGATTTGGGGGGCGCCGTGGGTGAGTGGGGGGTTGCGGCGGGGAGTGGGGGGGAGAGGGAGAGAGAGAGGGCTCCCCCCTGTTCCCCGCTGCTACCCCCCGCTCTGCCACGCCTCCCCCCGCCCCCCGGCGCCCCCGAGGGTGCGGTGCTCGATCGAGTAATTACTCGAAATGAGTACGTTCGCTCATCTCTATTAATTAAATTTTTTTTAAAAATCGCACGTATACTGCACTAAAAATCGCGTTAACGGGCATCTGCAGGCAATAAGAGAGAAGAAGCCCTTCGCGTTTTCCCCATATCAGGGAGAGAGAGCGAGGCTATGGAGGATTAATCCATAGCACTACTCTGTCTCTCCCTGCTATGGGTTAATCCCCCATGCTTTCTAACTCTCTGCTCTGTGGATCCCTGAGGGATATCCCCATTGTGCAGAGAGAGTGGGTGGGGCTAGAGAGGGAGCAGAGATATAGGGCTTCTCACAGAGATTCCCCATAGCAAAGAGAGAGGGGGCGGGACTAGAGGGTGGATCTCTCTAGCCCCACCCTCTCCTCCCACACTCTCAGGGAAGCCCTGTATCCCACCCCCTCTCTCTTCCTGCTATAAGAAAATCCCTTGGAGAGAGAGGTGGAGGGAGTCCCCTATTGCCCCGCACTGCTGGGGAATAGCCCAGCAGCAGGGTTGTCGGAATTACCAGCTGCTTAGAGCAGGACATTTAGGTTCAATGTCCACTTACATCCAGTTGCACATACGGATTCCATGCATGGAATCTGCCTGTTCCTGCAGCCTTGGACAGTTTCTTACCTGTCAGTATCCATTGCGGGTGTCCTCCATCCATAGCTGGATCTTCTTTCTCTTGCACCGCGGATGCACTTGGCACGTCAAACAGCGTGCCGTGCGCATGCGCAGTACACTTTTCTTTTTTTTACTCCTACTTTCCCGCGGATCCACGGCACATCCGCAGTTTGACTTCAATGGAAGCCATCCACATGGGGTCCGCAAAAAAATGGAGCATGCTACGATTTTCACTCACAGCGTGCGATCCGCACGCCGGGAGAAAATGGCATCCACATGCTTTTAAATAGTTTGCGTATGCTAATGCATCCCTGTAAGCGGCTTCGATCTATGGATCTCCCGCGTGGATTCCACAAATCAGACCTGCAAGTGGACATTGGGCCTTAAAATGTGCTTCTGTGCAACATGTTTTAAATGTTCTGCTGTAAGCAGCGAGGAATCCCTTCTGTCGGCAGAAATCCTCCTAATGAGATTTGTAATCTAATTTTCCTGCGCAGGAGTTTCCATAGACTCCTGCTACTATAGGAGTCTATGGAAACTCCTGTGAATCACACACCAAACATAGGTCAGATCCTATCTTTTCTTACACCATGGAACTTAGATGCGAGCTTTGCAGTCACATATCCTATTTTATTGTGCGGCTAAATTAGCCTTGTTATATCATCTGTGTGAAATAGGCCGTAAATAGGTGGATTATAGACTCAGCCTAGTATACACACATTCATATGAAACAAGGGGCTGAAACAACATGCTGTAGAAAAAATTGTTTTGGTCAGGTTTACAGTTCTTTTATTGTTTCACTTCACCTGTACTACATACAGAGCAGGGAGTTTGGCAGATTTACATATGGGGGAAATGTATCTTGGCAATAGGTTGGTGGGAAAAAAAACAAATTTTGGTGCACACTTTATTTGCAAACACTACTTTTTTGACCAGTGGGTGGAGCCTGATATAGAGATTCACTAAAATTATGACAAACTATCATAAACTCTAGTGCATATCTACACCAGCTGACCGTTATCAAACAGGCTGAGAAACAACCCCCTAGAGACAATTGTAGATCATTTTGCCTTGTAAGAAACCAGAAAAATCCTTCTTGCACTCACACTAGCTGTAGTCATGTTTCCTGGATGAATTTAGTGTTATCGCCCCCATACTAATAACCTGTCTACACCTTTTCTGACAGTGTATTTGCTATTACTAGGTCATAGTTTTACTATTGTTACTATTAAAAACCCTTTCCTATATTTTCTTTTTGTGTATTTCATCATTTTCTTTACCACACAAGGATACAATGCATGGAGAAGGTTCTGCGGACTTTCTGCACCACGAAACCTAGATGAATTGGCTACCGTGCTGGGAAATAGGAGGCTTGCCAGAAGCTTAATAAGATTGTATGGGACACCTGAAAACATTGATATCTGGGTTGGAGGGGTCTCTGAGCCTTTGGTTAGTGGAGGAAGAACTGGAGAGCTGTTGTCCTGTTTAATCGGAGACCAGTTGCGTAGAGCCAGGGATGGAGATCGGTATGTATCAATATTGAGTAGAGTAAAAGATAAATGGTATTTTATTTCATTTTAAAACTATTACAATACTACAGTATTAGTGGAAAAAAATTACCAGTTACATTCAAGCCACTCGTAACATTTTGACTTGGGTGTTAGATTAGAGAAAGGCTTCTCTAATGTAGTACATATGACAGGTCCTTCAGCTTTTAGGCTTTGTCTATAAGACCTCATGTTACGCAAATCATGAACATAACAGCCATAAAAATCTATGGGTCTAGACTAGAGATGAGCGAGCATACTCGCTAAGGACAATTACTCGATCGAGCATTGTCCTTAGCGAGTATCTCCCTGCTCGGCAGAGAAGGTTCGGCTGCCGGCGCGGGTGACAGGTGAGTTGCGGCCATGAGCAGGGGGGAGCGGGGGTGGAGAGGGAGAGAGATCTCCCCTCCATTCCTCCCTGCTCTCCCCCGCCCGCCGCCAGCAGCCGAATCTTTGCTCCTGAGCGAGCAGGTACTCGCTCATCTCTAGTCTAGACATTACCTCTGTGTGTCCATATAAAATCACTACGTTCTTGAATGAATGTCAAATTATGCAGATGTTGTCAAGGAGAATTGTAAAGAAAGGAAGCAGGTATACCTGGCTAAATGGGTGGACATGTGTTACATGTTTTTAGACTAGATTTAGGGATGCCTCCACTATGCAATAAATGATAATAGATAGCAAGGCCTCTACAAAGACCTCTCCGACATTTCCAATCTCTGTCACAACTGTGATTAATGCATAATCAGCATAACAGTTCACTGGAAGATTATAATTCCGCTGCTTATATAGCACCTCTATTAACTGACACCCTGTGCATCCCATTATTGGCTGCCAACACTTATGGCATTTCCCCAAACACTGCATGCTGTGTGAATATACTAGTAGCTAACTAAAGATTACTGCCCTTGCAGCCTGCCTAGCAATATATATTTTGCTCTTTTATGGACTCGGTAAGGATTTAGTTCAACCACCTATTCCTTAATTTTAAAGTGTCTTTGTCGGTTTTGAGCGCATATATATCAATAAAGTATATAATTCTATAATCTTTTTGGGACGGGTATAACCATTAGGCTATTTTTTTGCCTTTAGCAATTTTTTGGAAATTATTCTCTAGGAGAAGGCATCATATAGTGGAATATAAAATTACTTCAGATTCCTTGTAGTACACACTATGTACAGGTCTATGCATATGGCATTGCCGTGTATCTCTATTGGAAGATGGCTTAAAGCTGTGGCCAAACTTTGTGGCAGGTATTTTGGAGATACTGTAGAACAAAATGGCATTTTAATGATATTGCTTAACCCCTAATGCCACAGAACATACATTTACATCCTGGCAGGGTGGTGCTTAACGTAACAGGATATATACTTATATTCTGCCAGTGGTGCCTACTCAGGAGCTAAACCCATGCCATCCCACAACAGGAGCCGGCTGTGACGATAGCCACCCTGCCGCTTCAACAGTGGGAATAGCTGAGAACATCAATCCCTACTGTTAACCCCCTACATGTCTCAATTAATGTACATTGCAAGATTTGCAGAGGGTCAATGGGTTGCTATGGCGAGCAGGCGCCAGACTACTGTAAGCGATAAGGCACTGCAGTATAGAAGTGCTGCAATACATTATCATAGCTTTTATGGTTCAAATGCCCTACAGGGACATAAAATTTTTTAAATAAAATGTAAATAGTAAAAAAAAGAAAAACTTTTTTGCGCACTTTTCCCACTGATTGTAGAAAAAAACCAAAACATTTTAAAAATCCCACATATTTCGTATCATAGTTTCAGTAATGACCTGTACAATAAATTGAACACACTATTTATCCTTCACAGCAAAAACTGTAAAAAAAAACACCTAAAAACTGAGGCAAAATGCTTATTTTGTTTATTTTGCCTCCAGAATAACACAAAAAAAGTGATCCAAAAACCCGTGTGTACCCCAATATGGTAGCCAAACAAACTATAGCTCATTTTGCAAAAAAAAACAAGCCCTCACAGACCTCCATCCATAAGATAATTAAGAAATGATGGGACTTTGAATGCAGTGAAGTAAAAAGTTCCAAAAAGAAATGCTTTTTGTGTGCAAAAGTGGAAAAACCTATACAATACATTATATGTATCCCAAAATGGTACCAATAAAAACTACAGTTTACCATGCAAAAAACCAAGCCCTCATACGGTCATGGAAAAGCAAAAAGGTTTCGGCTTTTGATAAGTGGAGTTGAAAATCCCCAAAAAATCCATACGGCCAAAATAGACCAAGTCGTTAAGGGGTTAAAGGAGCTGAACACAGTATGTATGACTGTTCCATCTTTGTTTTTCTAGGTTATACTATGAAAATCCTTCAACTTACAGTATAGCCCAAAGAAGATCAATAGAAAAAGTGACTCTGGCACATATCATATGCGCCAATACCAAGATAAAACAAGTCCCTAAAAACGTCTTTGAAGTCAACGAGTACCCTATAGATTTCATAAAATGTTCAGATATGCCAACACTGGATCTGGAACCTTGGAAAGCTGTGGTCACAGACAGTAAGTACCCAGCTATACAGACAAATGCCTTT
The DNA here is from genome assembly GCF_035609145.1 of Eleutherodactylus coqui. Taxonomy (NCBI): domain Eukaryota; kingdom Metazoa; phylum Chordata; class Amphibia; order Anura; family Eleutherodactylidae; genus Eleutherodactylus; species Eleutherodactylus coqui. The sequence goes on along the minus strand of NC_089840.1, from coordinate 65,657,663 downwards.
GAAGATTTGTTCTCAGACTATAAAGCCCTATATAAAAACATTAGCAACAGGCGTACCTAGTGCCCATCAGTAGAATTGACTCTGAAGGCCCACCCTACAGTTACATGTAGATATTAGCTGTGGTACTATTGTACCTTGACGCCACCGGAAGGTAGGGGTTTGACAGGCCTTGCATGGAGGAATGCCCCTGTCACACCCCTAGCTCATGATTGGCTGTGGACTGTCGCTCAGGTTCCCGCCTTAATTGTTCATTTTTAGGCCCCTGCACATTGCGCATTGTGCATTGCACTTGAGATACCACGGGTCACAGTGGGTGTTTGCTTAAAGGGATTTGCTTATTTTTTTTCAACATTTTGCAAAAGGAAACATGCATTAGAGTACAGCAGTAAGTTCCCTTACGGGGTGGGGTGGGAGGGCTTCTGATGCAATTAAATAATAAACAACGTTTACAAGAAAATTGCAACATCAAGTAGACTACCATTGATGGGAAGCTAGCTTTATGTAGAAATAAACATAACGTAAAGAACTTTAGGGGTGACAAGAGAAGCAGTTCACTGGACCAGCATCAAATGAATTCCTGGTGTTCGTGCTCGTGGCCTGTACTTCTTTCAAAAAGCATAATAGATGAGCCCCTTTTCTGAATCCCCTCTACAGACAAATAGGCTGACTTTCATCGGGAAGCTATATGAATTTTCATTGCCGTAGCTATAGAGTCTTACAGTTAGCATTAGAATAACTATTGCCCCCCAAAATAACTGAAGGACGAAGTTGAAATCAAATATTGTATTGTATTAAGTAACTGCAAAACATGTTTATAAAATACTAGCTTACCCGTCGCGCATTGCTGCGAAGACAGACAGACAGACATTCATTCGTTTTTATATATCTAGATAACAACCAGTCACAGCGCAGCTTTCATGTTACCTCAGTGGTATAATATATAACAACCAATCACAGCGCAGCTTTCATGTTACCTTAGCAGTATAAAATATAACAACCAATCACAGCACAGCTTTCATGTTACCTCAGCAGTAAGAGAAATAACAACCAATCACAGCGCAACTTTTATTCTGCCTCAGCAATATAAAAAATAGCAACCAATCACAGCGCAGCTTTCATGTTACCTCTGCGGTATTATATATAGCAACCAATCACAGCGCAGCTTTCATGTTACCTCAGTGGTATAATATATAACAACGAATCACAGCACAGCTTTCATGCAACCTCAGTAGCATAAGAAGTAGCCACCAATCACAGCACAGCTTTCATGTTACCTCAGCAGTATAAGAAATAGCAACCAATCACAGCACAGCTTTCATTTTACCTCAGCATTCTCAATATCCAGCAATTGTCTTGCGAAACGTTCGGCGGATGCATCATTTTGTGGTTGAACACTCATCCCGTTGCTCGTAATGCCTTTTGCTTTCGTGCTTGAGATGGAAATCAAACGATCTTTGTCTAGGGGCCATAACTGTCGACGATGCTCGCACGCGCGGCACCTATCGTAGGATAGTTGTACTATGCCTATAATCTTCCCAGGAGTGTACTCAGCAACTTCCCAAAGTCTCATGGCAATTGGATGAATGGTGTAGTAGCGCAAAAAGGACAGACAGACAGACAGACATACATTCATTTATATACATCAGGAAGTGAGAGAATTAGATTCCGTACATAAAATTTGGACCCTAATTGTTTTGCGCTTAGAATTGAATAATCGACTTGGGACCCATTAGCGTTTCCTACTTATGACATATTAAATGCCCGTGCGAAATTTCAAGTTTCTATGTGAGAAAATGACATTCCGAACGTAAAATTTGGACGCTACTTCTTTTGCGCATAGAATTGAATAATCGAGTTGGGACCCATTAGCTTTTCCTATTTATGACATATTCAATGCCCGTGCCAAATTTCAAGTTTCTATGTGAGAAAATTACATTCCGTATGTAAAATTTGGATGCTAATTCTTTGGTGCATAGAATTGAATAATCGAGTTGGGACCCATTAGCATTTCCTATTTATGACATATTGAATGCCCGTGCCAAATTTCAAGTTTCTATGTGAGAAAATTAGATTCCGTACGTAAAATTTGGACGCTAATTCTTTGGCGCATAGAATTGAATGATCGAGTTGGGACCCATTAGCGTTTTCTATTTATGACATATTCAATGCCCATGCCAAATTTCAAGTTTCTATGTGAGAAAATTACATTCCGTACGTAAAATTTGGACGCTAATTCTTTGGCGCATAGAATTGAATAATCGAGTTGGGACCCATTAACTTTTCCTATTTATGCCATAATCAATGCTCGTGCCAAATTTCAAGTTTCTATGACATTGGGAAGCGAGAAAATTAGATTCCGTACGTAAAATTTGGATGCCAATTCTTTTGCGCTTAGAATTGAATAATTGAGTTGGGACCTATTAGATTTTCCTATTTCTGACATAATCAATGCTCGTGCCAAATTTCAAGTTTCAAGAGAAAATTAGATTCCGTACGTAAAATTTGGACGCTAATTCTTTGGCGCTTAGAATTGAATAATCGAGTTGGGACCCATTAACTTTTCCTATTTATGCCATAATCAATGCTTGTGCCAAATTTCAAGTTTCCATGACATTGGGAAGTGAGAAAATTACATTCCGTACGTAAAATTTGGACGCTAATTCTTTGGCGCTTAGAATTAAATAATCGAGTTGGGACCCATTACCTTTTCCTATTTATGACATAATCAATGCTCGTGCCAAATTTCATGTTTCTACAACATCGGGAAGTGAGAGAATTAGTGGCAATGATGGAAATCGAACGATCTACGTGGGGGGGTCGTAACTGTCGACGACGCTCGCGCACGCGCCATTTATCATAGAATATTTGTACTATGCCTATAATCTTCCCAGGAGTGTACTCAACAACTTCCCAAAGTTTCATGGCGATCGGATGAATGGTGTAGTAGCGCATAAAGGACAAACAGACAGACAGACATGCACGCAGACAGACACACACGCATGCATTCAATTTTATATATATATAGATGACATCAGGAAGTGAGAGAATTAGATTCCATATGTAAAATTTGGACGCTAATTATTTTGCGCTTAGAATTGAATAATTGAGTTGGGACCTATTAACTTTTCCTATTTGCAATGCTCGTGCCAAATTTCAAGTTTCTATGACATTGGGAAGCGAGAAAATTACATTCCGTACGTAAAATTTGGACGCTAATTCTTTGGCGCTTAGAATTGAATAATCGAGTTGGGACCCATTAACTTTTTCTATTTTTGACATAATCAATGCTTGTGGCAAATTTCAAGTTTCTATGACATTGGGAAGTGAGAAAATTAGATTCCGTACGTAAAATTTGGACGCTAATTCTTTGGCGCTTAGAATTGAATAATCGAGTTGGGACCCATTAACTTTTCCTATTTATGACATAATCAATGCTCGTGCCAAATTTCACATTTCTATGACACCGGAAAGTAAGAAAATACATTCTGTACGTAAAATTTGGACGCTAATTCTTTGGCGCTTAGAATTGAATAATCGAGTTGGGACCCATTAGCTTTTCCTATTTATGACATAATCAATGCTCGTGCCAAATTTCAAGTTTCTATGCTATCGGGAAGTGAGAGAATTAGTGGCAATGTTGGAAATCGAACGATCTACGTGGGGGGGGGGGGGGGGGCGTAACTGTCGTCGACGCTCGCACGCGCGCCATTTATCATAGGATAGTTGTACTATGCCTATAATCTTCCCAGGAGTGTACTTAACAACTTCCCAAAGTTTCATGGCGATCGGATGAATGGTGTAGTAGCGCATAAAGGACAAACACACACACACACAGACAGACAGACACGCATACATTCAATTTTATTTATATAGACTAGCTTGCGCGTTGCTGCAACTAATTACAGCGCAGCATTCATTTTACCTCAGCAGTATAAGAAATAGCAACCAATCACGGCGCAGCTTTCATGTTACCTCAGTAGTTTAATATATAGCAACCAATCAAAGCGCAGCTTTCATGTTACCTCAGTAGTATAAGAAGTAGCAACCAATTCTGACAGGCAGCCTATCAAGCCACCCCACGGGGATGGCTTGATAGGCAGTCTCTCAAGGCAGCCCTGGGGCCTTTCAGAAGGCTCCTGGCAGCCATGACATCTGCATGGGGGGGGCTGTACGGAACCCCCGAACGTTTAATTGCCGCTGTCAAAATTGACAGCGGCATTTAAAGGGTTAATAGCCCCGATCGGCTGAACGGCCGATCGCAGGTATTGCCCGCGGGTGTCAGCTGTAGTAAACAGCTGACACCTGCGCTATATGCAGAGAGGTCGCCCCGCGACCTCTCTGCATAAATACCCTGACCCTCCAGGACGTAAATGTACGTTCTGGAGCGGGAAGGGGTTAAAGTGATGCAAAAATTAAAGTTACAGTGATCAAAAGGTGGGGTGAAGGGTGTTAGCTTGGGATTGCCCAGGATAAGGTCCATTCAGGCCTGCTGATTGAATGAGCGAACGATGTCAGAGTTCCCTTTTTTTCCCCATTTTTTTTAAGGATAATCATTTGGTGTAAAAGGGCCTATAGGCACCACGGGGAACTCCTTCAATCCAAGCAGCCTGAACATGGATCTTCCAAACTCAAAATTTCAACTTAAAGTGCACATATACAGATATCAGACACTTTTGGTATTAAAACAAAGTAATAATCTGCCTGTCCGGCTCTAGCTTTACATAGGACAGCCCTACCGCTGAATGGTGGGCTACTCCCTCCCAGCCTAACCGCATAAGCAACACTAGTCCAATTATAAAGCCAGTATTCACATACCAGCATCCACAGCTTTGGGGCTCTGTGTCTCTAGAAGAGAAGGAGACCGCACAGTTCCTCTGACTTTAACACTCTCACTGGATCTGATCATTAACTAACTAGAAGGTGAGCCTGCTCTGTCCTGCTTCAACAGGCAGCGATGTGTGCTGTTAAGGGGTTAAACCAGTTAGAATGGACAATATGCAGTAAACTCTCATACTCCCTCTGGTGGTGGCTGCAGAAAATGCTTATTTTTGCATCAATACATTTTTATATTATTTCTTTTCCTAATTCCCAGCACTGTAAATGATAACGGTGCACACGAGATGTAACATTTCACCATGCCGCAAAAGAAGAAAAGCTATCTGTAACAGGAAATGGGTTAAATGTTCTGACTGGTTGCATTCTAATGTTTCTTTATTACCAGCAGGCTTAAATGACTGCAAAAATGTGTTTCAATATATTCTTCTTTCTTTGAATTACAGATGATACCATAGAAAGCTCTTCAGGTGAAGATTAAACTGAGAACTCCCCGCCATTCCAGTTAGCTGTAAATTGTACACCGATCAGCCGTAACATTTAGGGCTCACTCACATGGGCGTATTACGTGCGTATTCTTCACATACATAATATGCAGTGCTTAAAGCCCCCTGATTTCTATTTGGCCCCTCACACTCCAGCGTGAAAAGAAACACAGCTTGTCCTATTTTGTTGTGTATTATGCGTGTAATACACACCAATATAGGCTATGGGGATTTAACATATGCAGCAAATACACATGTTACATGCGTATTTGACATGTACTGCATATTGCGCCTGCCATCGGATCGGAGGTGTCTGCTGCTTAGGACCCTCGCCAATTAGCTGTTTGCCAGGCCAGTGTGTTAGTGCACTGAGCTGACTTCTGGAGGGAGCAGGCAGCTCCCTTCTTATTGCAGTAGCCAGGCTTGGTATTACAGGCCGAGTTCCCATTGATGTGAATGGGAACGTTGCCTGTCATACCAAGTCTGGCCACTGCAGTGAGAATGGAGCTGCCTGTTTCCGGCACAACTCAGCTTAGTACACTGAAAATCTGGCCTGGGGAATAGCTGATCAACAGGGATCCTGGTCAGTGCACTACTGTAGATGTCCCAACCTAGGAGAAGGCCATCAGTAGGTCACAATTGGCCAACCCCTTTAAACCATAAACAGGTGTAGTGAATAAAATTGATTATTATCTCATGACCATGGTAGCTGTCAAGGGTTACAGTACATTAAACAAATGAACCGGTGACAATGTCATGGGCGGGTGCCCAAGACTCATTAATGCATGTAGAGAGTGAAGACTACCCCATCTAGTCCAATCCCACAGAATAACTACTGTAGCACAGTCTGCTGAAAAGTTAATGCTGGCTATGGCTGGAAGGGTCAGACCACACAGTGCATCCTGCTTGCTGTGTATAGGGCTGCGTAGTCAGATTGCTCATGCTGAGCCCTGTCCACCGCTGATAGTATCTACAATGGGCACACAAGTATCAGAACTGGACCACGGAGCGATGGCCTGATAGCAGATGGCATCAGGATGCACTATGCGAAGAAGGATAGCAAGGGCAGTGTGATGCTCTGGACAATGCTCTGCTGGGAAGCCATGACATTAATGTGGATGTTACTTTGACCTCTGTGCATCTGTGGGATGTGCTAGAAAAGTAAGTCAGATCCATGGCGGCCGCACCTCATAACTTATGGGACCTAATGGGGTCGGCCACTCTAATTTTAACAAATGTTTTTTTAAAGATGCATTTATGTAACTTGCCAATATATTCTTTATTGCATTTCTGTACTGTATTCTTTATTACTTTAGTCATGCCCCATTGTATGACAAGCTTGATTCTATTTAATACTTGTTTTATTGAAGAATAACAATATTTCAACATTTTGCTTCATAAATTAAAAAAATAAATATTTATAGAGCAATAAAAGTTTGTGTTGTGATTAATTACTGCTAACAGTTGGAGAGCTTCTACCACACATGCTGATAAATCATAGGGACGTGAGAATACACAGGAGGGGGATAAGAAAACACAAGGAGCCGTATCGCTATAATCGCTGTTCTACATAACAGAACTGTGTAGTTGGTCTATTAGGGATTGTAAAGCTTTTTGTGTAAAGAATTCATACACCGTGTATTTTCAAAAATAATTTTTTAATAGGGAATGATATTGTTAGCCATATCTCTTCACTGGGCCACAGTTGGAGGTGACTGTCCATCAAATTCATTGCCAACTCTTTGCGTGCCAAAAAAAAATGCATTTTGCATAATACAATCCGTACATGGTGCTGCCATTGTTCGGTGTCCAGAAGTCCCAGACAACAAATCTCTGGGACTCTCTGTACCAGAATCCCCCAAAACTTTACTAAGCAAATCAGTCACTTCACACCAAAAGGTTTTAATCAAATATATCAGGTGTAAAACATCTATGACATTGTGAAGTGGTCCACCTACGTATCTGGTACAGTCTTTTGGGAGCATTGATGCAAAATGTATAATTGAATGAGTGTGATGTCCAAGCTGGACGCGCTGGACTCATGACCCTGAAATACTACGCAACTGCACTCCAAACTGTGGTAAACAATAAATGAACTAGTGAGCTGCAAATGGGACTCATGAGCAGACATGACACAATGACTGACAAACACCGAAAATGCTCACCTAGCATACATGCATGCATAAACAAATGGAATTGCTATATTATGTACGACAAGGGTCCTCGTTGTCTTGCGGGTCCCTACTCTAACAAGATAACAACTCCATGAGTCCTTGCTGCAAGCATGGCGATCGTCCCAATAGGGACTCTCACACTGGAACCTAAGGGCCTGGCTTTCCCTAGATGGAAAAAGATCCAAGCAGAACAGGAGACAGTTCACACCAACACAAAAGAGAATGCATAGTACACGGAACAGGACTATTCACACCACATATCCGGCCACCTGCACAGACACACAGAACACGTCACTGTTCACAACTACAGAAAAACATGGATGGATGCAAACACAAGGGTACTGGGAGGGAAATGGGGAAAGCAGCAGCCTCTAGCCAGAGGGATTGGCATATATATGCAGCAGACCGGTGGTGATTGGCTGGAGAACTCCACACCCACTCAGCTCAAACATCCCACACCTGTGGAAGTGTGCTCCTGGAAACCCATAGAACTACAGGTCCTAGGAGCACAACCTAACAATGAGTTTGTTATTTACCACTCATAAATGAGATTTCATAGCATTAAACCAATCCTAGTTAGTAAGTGATGGAACAAGGGATCTCCATTTATCCTCTACTTTTAGTTTTTTAGCTTAAAATTTAGATTGAAACAGGTAAGTACATAGAGAGGAAATTAATCCTTTAGGCCTTTGCATACATAGTATCCCAATTAAAGGATAGGTTGATATGGTTGGACAAGGCTCAGGATCCTGGGCACATACTGCTGACATAGCTGAAGAAACCTACAGAAACTCGATCAGGTTATATCATATGTCTGTTGTAGTTGCTCAAAAGCTACAAACATCCCATTACAAATAGATGTGATAACAATGTTATTCCATGCTCTATCCAATAGCTAGGATCAGGAAGTTTATAAAGATTTGAGAGTGCTTTATTATCCCACAAAGGAGTCCTTATGCCCTGTCGGTTGCTTGGCTAGATCCCATATTCGGATGGCTAATTTATGAATTGGTAATAAATATTTAGAATATATCTTGAAATTTCACAGAACTGCCCACAAAAAGTAAAAGAGGAGTAGTACATCAAGTGGTGTTCAGCATTGGGTAAAGATCTGTCCGATACTCGATATCTTAAATATCGGATTTGACCTGCTATATAATATAAGGTTATTGCAAATGATCTTCCAGATTTGAAACCCTCATAACTCCCGTTTAGGCATAGCTAGATTGCAAAGATGTACGCACTTATATACCTTAATGTAACTATTACCTTTCTTGTGTGGTATTCACCACTGTCTCCCCATGGCGCGCCATCGCCGTTGTGGAGGTCGCCGGATTCAGACATCACATCCAGTGCGGCCTATTCTGCGTCATTACGGCTGCTCGGTGGAACGCAACGTGTATTCCACTGTGGGCAACTTCCGTTACCAATCTCAAGACATGAACATCATGTCCGGCGTACCTCTACAACATCCTCATGCTGCGTGCGTTCCACCATAGAGGATTCACATTGGTCATCAATTGAGGTGGGATGGTAGCTCTGATTTAAAAATGTCCTTTTATGATGCTACAAGTGTTCCTCTCTGTCTGTTGGGTTGGAGCAGATCTGGTTGTATCTGATGGCCTGGCTGTAGACAATGGACTTTTTGATGTGTTTAGGATGGAAACTGTCCCATCTGAGGTACTGTATGTAGGCCGATCAATTGGTTTTCGGTATAGGGATGTCTGTATTGAGTTGTTGGAAATCTTTATGGTGGTGTCCAAAAAGTTGATTTCGGTATAAGAGTAGCTTAATGTCAGGTTTATGGTGGGATGGAATGCATTGAATCTCTCATGGAATTTTATTAATTCTTGTTCGGTTTGGGTCCAGATGATCATGATGTCATCAATGTAGCAGAGGTAGGCCAATGGTTTGCTGGGACAGGAGGCCAGAAAGTCACTCTCCAGTTTTGCCATAAAAAGGGGAAATAATTGTGTGTGAGGATGAATCTTGTAAGTTGTAGCACTGCATCAGAGGTGACCCCATTGGCCTCAAGGTGTGCCTGGAAGGCGGTCAGTCCATCTTCTTGTGGGATGTTGGAATACAAGGATTCCACATCCATAGTGGCCAGGATGGTGTCATTGGGGAGGGTTGACGTTTGACAGTTTGTTCAGTAGGTCCGTGGTGTCTTGCAAGTAGCTGGTTGTGTTTCTCGCCAGTGGTTTGAGGATGCCTTCCACCCATCGTGAGATTCCTTCAGTGAGGGTTCCCACACCTAAGATAATCGGCCTCCCTGGGTTGCCAGCCTTGTGTAGTTTTGGAAGCATGTAGAATGTTCCAACCTTGGGGTTCTCCGATATCAAGTCCAGAAGTTTTGTGGAGCTCACAGACAGGCTTCTGATGACCCTTCTCAATTCCCTCACAGTCGGGTCTTGATTCAGTTTGGTGTAGTATCGGGTGTCTGTTAGCTGTCTGTCTGCTTCTTTCTTGTAGTCCGATGTATTCATGAGGACTATAGCACCACGCTTATCTGCAGGCTTAATGGTGATTTCCTTGTTGCTCTTAAGTGCATGGATGGCCCTTCTTTCCTGCATATTGATATTAAATGTTTCCCTTCCATGCTTGTCCAGTATAGTGGATGTAGCGAGTGATAAATGAGGAATAAGTGTTTCTCCTCCGTGTCTGGACTGTTCTTTCAAGAGTTCCACCATCAGATAACTGAGACTGATGATGACTGTACTACGGGAGAAGAGTGACTGCCAATTACCAAAGTATTGTACCTAAGACTGTCTGTCATAAGTTGCTCTTGGAAAATCAAAGTTGAAAATTATGAATAAAAGAAAGCCGTGTGCCTCTGGTTTGAAACTACATCTTTGACTGTGGACTCATTTATTAGACTTTGGTGATTTATCACTCATAAGAGGCACTGGCGTCACATGAACAAATAAGCACCGAGAATTCCATAGCATGGTTGCTAATTTTATCCCCTGCGTGCAGCCGGGCCGGGCCGTGTTTTTGGAAGTATCAGGAGGAGATGGTAGCGACATTGTAAACTTGCACCATCTTGCATCCCTGCTGTCTCCCCCGGCCAAAGGTCTGACTATGGCCGCTGCACCGTCACAAAACTGCAGTCATGTTGGGCATTGAGCCTTCATCACATCTGCCTCTCGACTGACATTTGTAGACACTAATGTCAGCTAGGGGGTACAGGTAGTATTGATTTATTCCAGGAAAGAATTTGAGGGGTTTCATATCATTCCTCTACAAAATGGGCTTATACTGAGTCTGACAGTTGGAACAAGCGGTGTAAAAAGCTGCTAGCTTGTGGTAGAGCTGGAGGAGCAGAGCTGCTTGATATACATTTTTGTGGGAAACGATTCTGTAATTATTTGTATCTCTGCACATCCTGGTTCTCAGAATATTCACCTTGTGATATGTAGAGATATGAAAAAATGTAGTACAACTCATATTGAATCATTCCCCATTAAAATACATATCAATCTAGTAAGCTCAGCTTGCTCTATAACATCCCATCTGCGGACTCGCTTTCAATACAGCCATGCATACGACTAGTAAGTTGGGAGGTTTATTGTCTCGCCTTGAGTAGAGCACCTAGAAGGTGATTGATGGGACTTCAAAAGGAGCAAAAGCGAAGTGACACAGAAAGGGTACAGATCCAGATGAGAGGGAAGTCTTGAGGAGAGGTAAACACCTCTGCCTCTCCCAAACACTCTATATTGTCACATTTGAAACAAAGGGCCAATTCATCAGTCAAAGGAGGTAATATGTGGTGTAGTCTTCTGCTTGAGTTACCTCAGGGTTCAACAATACTGCCACCAAGTTTGTGCAGGTATGCATGGGTTGCCCCCAACAGAACCCAGGCAAAGTTACCTCCCCGCTGTACTCCAAAGCCAGACTACCCATTCCAGTGTAAGCAGATTGACATTTAACTGTCTAAGGTAGGTGTGTGGGTGAGTATTATTGTAATATGTGTTCACTGGAAGTGTGGGCATGGCCAGCCTCAGCTCTAGTTAATGCCCTTGTCATGTCCACAGCTCCCGCACACATCAATCAATGGAGACATACTGTTTCGGGGGAAATGTTTGTCTAGGAAAAGTTGTGTCCTGATGCTGGAGACACCGGGAGGGGAGCAGCAGCATATAGCTCATCAAGCACGCATAGCAGATGAAGAGTGACAGCAGGAGATGATGAGTGTCGGCACTGGAGTGTCGGCACTGGACACACCAGCGAGAACACATTCTGCTAGAAGCAGGACCGGCACTGCCTCTACGGCCGCTTCTGCTTCTGCACGGCCAGCTCCTCCAGCAACCCCCCCCCCCTCCCGCCACCCACAAACACATGCTGCTGGAAGCGGCTCCGGGACTCACGCTGCAGCCGCTACTGCTGCTGCCCAGCCAGCTCCTCCAGCAACCCTCCCAGCCTCCACGAACACATGCTACTGGAAGTGGCTCGGGCACTCCCACTGCGGACGCTCCTGCAGGGGGCATTTCCACGATCTCTCCAGCAGCTAATCCCCACCTGGGGGCATTACCTGGCCGTTCAGGCAGCCCAACCTATGTCTCCACCCACACTTAAGGTGGAGACATATTACCCTAATACCGTGTGGGAGTTTGTGTGCATGCCTATGTGCTGCGTAAGCTGTGAGTTCTATCCAAACTTCTCGGGCTCAACTCACGTACACGGGAAGTGTGCACACAGCCCTAATGGGCTGATTCCCATCCCGGTAATCCTATTTGAATATGTTCAAAATCTCAAATTTCAAAATGCTCCGTTTTCCAGATATTGCAGTTATTAAATCTTCTGCCCTCTGGTTGTTTACCACTCACTGCCAGGGAAACAGACCGATGACAGGTGACAGTCGTGCTTCTCTTGCATCAGCGATTTTTGCAGTAGGCAAAAAAGCTCCCTAAAGCCACATCCGCAGCAGCCATGCAACCATTGTTGACGTTGTGAAAAATGTCTACATCAAGAAGGAGATTATGTTGAGAAGTGAGAACACTTTCAGCATTCTTGGCTAAGTTGTTTTTTAGAAAAAAGGAGACCTTAAAAATTGAATCTACCTCATAGTTAGTAGAGCAAGATGTTTTGACTATAGTGTGCAAAATGTCCTTCCACTCATTCTACATTACGTTACTGGGAAAAAAAATAAGTAGTTATGAAAAAAGTTTTCAAGATACAAGTTTTTGATTGCATTTCAAACAAATCCTTTGATGTACACAATGCTATCTGCTCTATATCAGCTTATTATCTATGTACATAGTAACCACAGTAGTATCCATTGGCAGGAATTTGGTGGCTACTAGAGATGAGCGAGCGTACTCGTCCGAGCTTGATACTCGTTCGAGTATTAGGGTACTCGAGATGCTCGTTACTCGTGACGAGTACCACGCGATGTTCGAGTCACTTTCATTTTCTTCCCTGAGAAATTTGTGCGCTTTTCTGGCCAATAGAAAGACATGGTAGGCATTACAACTTCCTCCTGTGACGTTCCAGCCCTATACCACCCCCCTGCAGTGAGTGGCTGGGGAGATCAGATGACACCCGAGTATTAAAATCTGCCCCGCCCGCGGCTCGCCACAGATGCATGCTGACAGAGATCAGGGAAAGTGCTGTCTTGCTGTAGCTGCTATAGGGAGAGTGTTATGTGTTATATTCGTCTTCAAAAACCCCAACGGTCCTTCTTAGGGCCACATCTTTTTTTTTTTGTATATCGGGTGTGCAGACCATAGCGTCCTCAGTCTGCAGTCATTTTACAGAGTATAGGGGCAGTACTGGTGAGGCAGGGACAGTGGTATACTGGCTATATAGGCAGTGGGCTTTTTCAAAAAAATTGGGGAAAAATACTATATTTGGGCTGCCTGTGACCGTCTTCAGTTTCCTGCGTGTCTGCTGGGGGTAGTAGTCGCTAATTAATACCCAGCTAAGCATTACAGCAGGCTTGCGCATAATTGTTTCCTGGCTCTGCTGTGTCCGTTACATGATCGCCATCATCCCGCCACAGGGAAACAGTATACATATATACGCTGCATACAGTGTCTGTCTGCTTTTTCACCTCACCATTTTAAAAAATTGTAGCAAAATACTTAAGGCCTACCACTGCCCTTTAGCCACTTGACTGGTTCTGCGCTGTGAATTACAGTAGCTCAGTCATACGCACCTAGGTCTCATGACAGGCTTGTGCATAATTGTTTCCTGGCTCTGCTGTGCGCTCTGTAAGCGAAGTCAGCCTCCAACCACAGGCCAATAAGTGGCACATTTAATTACAGCATTCTGTTTCTGCTCTACTCGTAATACACCATGCTGAGGGGTAGTGGTAGGCCTAGAGGACGTGGACGGGGGCAAGGACGCGGAGGCCCAAGTCAGGATGTGGGCACAGGCCGAGCTCCTGGTCCAGGTGTATCGCAGCCGACTGCTGCGGGATTAGGAGAGGGGCAAGTTTCTGGGGTCCCCAGATTCATCTCACAATTAATGGGTCCACGCGGTAGACCTTTATTAGAAACAGAGCAGTGTGAGCAGGTCCTGTCGTGGATGACAGAAAGTGCATCCAGCAATCTATCGACCACCCAGTCTTCTACGCCGTCCACAGCTGCAACTCTGAATGCTCTGGCTGCTGCTCCTCCTTCCTCCCAGCCTCCTCACTCCATGAAAATGACACATTCTAAGGAGCAGGCAGACTCCCAGGAACTGTTCTCGGGCCCCTGCCAAGATTGGGCAGCAATGGTTCCTCTCCCACCGGAGGAGTTTGTTGTGACCGATGCCCAACCTTTGGAAAGTTCCCGGGGTCCGGGGGATGAGGCTGGGGACTTCCGGCAACTGTGTCAAGAGCTCTCAGTGGGTGAGGAGGACGATGACGATGAGACACAGTTGTCTATCACTCAGGTAGTAGTAAGGGCAGTAAGTCTGAGGGAGGAGCGCACAGAGGATTCGGAGGAAGAGCAGCAGGACGATGAGGTGACTGACCCCACCTGGTTTGCTAAGCCTACCGAGGACAGGTCTTCAGAGGGGGAGGCAGTTGCAGCAGCAGGGCAGGTTGGAAGAGGCAGTGCGGTGGCCAGGGGTAGAGGCAGGGCCAGACTGAATAATCCACCAACTGTTTCCCAAAGCGCCCCCTCGCGCCATGCCACCCTGCAGAGGCCGAGGTGCTCAAAGGTCTGGCAGTTTTTCACTGAGAGTGCAGCGACCGACGAACTGTGGTGTGCAAGGTCTGTCGCGCAAAGATCAGCCAGGGAGCCACCACCACCAGCCTCACCACCACCAGCATGCGCAGGCATATGATGGCCAAGTACCCCACAAGGTGGGACGAAGGCCGTTCAGTGCCTCCGGTTTGCACCACTGCCTCTCCCCCTGTGCCCCAACCTGCCACTGAGATCCAACCCCCCTCTCAGGACACAGGCACGACCGTCTCCCCGCCTGCACCCACACGCTCACCTCCGCTGTCCTCGGCCCCATCCAGCAATGTCTCTCAGCGCAGCGTTCAGACGTCGCTAGTGCAACTGTTTGAGCGCAAGCGCAAGTACGCCTCCACGCACCCACACGCTCAAGCGTTAATCGTGCACATAGCCAAATTGATCAGCCTGGAGATGCTGCCGTATAGGCTTGTGGAAACGGAGGCTTTCAAAAACATGATGGCGGCTGCGGCCCCGCGCTACTCGGTTCCCAGTCGCCACTACTTTTCCCGATGTGCCGTCCCAGCCCTGCACGACCACGTCTCCCGCAACATTGTACGCGCCCTCACCAACGCGGTTAGTGGCAAGGTCCACTTAACAACAGACACATGGACAAGCACAGGTGGGCAGGGCCACTATATCTCCCTGACAGCACATTGGGTGAATTTAGTGGAGGCTGGGACCGAGTCAGAGCCTGGGACCGCTCACATCCTACCCACCCCCAGAATTGCAGGCCCCAGCTCGGTGCTGGTATCTGCGGCGGTGTATGCTTCCTCCACTAAACCACCCTCCTCCTCCTCCTCCTCCTACGCAACCTCTGTCTCGCAATCAAGATGTGTCAGCAGCAGCACGTCGCCAGCAGTCGGTGTCGCGCGGCGTGGCAGCACAGCAGTGGGCAAGCGTCAGCAGGCCATGCTGAAACTACTCAGCTTAGGAGAGAAGAGGCACATGGCCCACGAACTGCTGCAGGGTCTGACAGAGCAGACCGACCGCTGGCTTTCGCCGCTGAGCCTCCAACCGGGCATGGTCGTGTGTGACAACAGCCGTAACCTGGTGGCGGCTCTGCAGTTCGGCAGCCTCACGAACGTGCCGTGCCTGGCCCACATCTTTAATTTGGTGGTTCAGCGCTTTCTGAAAAGCTACCCACGCTTGTCAGACCTGCTCGGAAAGGTGCGCCGGCTCAGCGCACATTTCCGCAAGTCCAAGACGGACGCTGCACCGATTGCTGTGCAACGTGCCCACACAGTGGAACTCTACGCTCCACGTGTTGGCCAGGCTCTATGAGCAGCGTAGAGCTATTGTGGAATACCAACTCCAACATGGGCAGCGTAGTGGGAGTCAGCCTCCTCAATTCTTTACAGAAGAGTGGGCCTGGTTGGCAGACATCTGCCAGGTCCTTGGAAACTTTGAGGAGTCTACCCAGATGGTGAGCGGCGATGCTGCAGTCATTAGCGTCACCATTCCTCTGCTATGCCTCTTGAGAAGTTCCCTGCAAAGCATAAAGGCAGACGCTTTGCGCTCGTAAACGGAGGCGGGGAAAGACAGTATGTTGCTGGATAGTCAGAGCACCCTCATGTCTATATCTCAGCGCGTTTTGGAGGAGGAGGAGGAGGAGGGGGAGGAGCATGAGGAGGAGGAGAAAGAGACAGCTTGGCCCACTGCTGAGGGTACCCATGCTGCTTGCCTGTCATCCTTTCAGCGTGTATGGCCTGAGGAGGAGGAGGAGGAGGAGGAGAATGATCCTGAAAGTGATCTTCCAAGTGAGGACAGCCATGTGTTGCGTACAGGTACCCTGGCACACATGGTGGACTTCATGTTAGGATGCCTTTCTCGTGACCCTCGTGTTACACGCATTCTGGCCACTACGGATTACTGGGTGTACACACTGCTCGACCCACGGTATAAGGAGAACCTTTCCACTCTCATACCCGAAGAGGAAAGGGGTTCGAGAGTGTTGCTATACCACAGAACCCTGGAGGACAAACTGATGGTAAAATTCCCATCCGACAGCGCTAGTTGCAGAAGGCGCATTTCCGAGGGCCAGGTAGCAGGGGAGGCGCAGAGATCAGACAGCATGTACAGCGCAGGCAGAGAAACACTCTCCAAGGCCTTTGCCAGCTTTATGGCTCCCCAGCAAGGCTGTGTCACCGCTCCCCAGTCAAGGTTGAGTCGGCGGGAGCACTGTAAAAGGATGGTGAGGGAGTACGTAGCCGATCGAACGACCGTCCTCCGTGACGCCTCTGCTCCCTACAACTACTGGGTGTCAAAGCTGGACACGTGGCCTGAACTCACGCTGTATGCCCTGGAGGTGCTTGCTTGTCCTTCTCCACCAGTGGAAAGCAGCGGTACCTAAACAATACGTAGACTGCACCCGCGGATGGAAGCATCGTTCTCTATCACCATAAAAAACGGGGACCTTTTAGCTTCATTAATCTGTGTATTATATTCATCCTCCTCCTCCTGCTCCTCCTCCTGAAACTTCACGTAATCACGCCGAACGGGCAATTTTTCTTAGGCCCACAAGGCTCAGTCATATTACTTTTGTAAACAATGTTTATACGTTTCAATTCTCATTAAAGCGTTGAAATTTGCACCTGAACCAATTTTTATTTTAACTGGGCTGCCTCCAGGCCTAGTTACAAATTAAGCCACAGTAACCAAAGCGATTAATGGGTTTCACCTGCCCTCTTGGTTGGGCATGGGCAATTTTTCTGAGGTACATTAGTACTGTTGGTACACCAATTTTTTTGGGCCCTCGCCTACATTGTAATCCTAGTAATTTTTATGGGCTTCGCCTGCATTCATGCTAGAGCAAGGTGTGTGGGGTTGGCCTACACTTTTGCTACATAAATGTAACTGGGGCCTTGTCTATACTGCAACTACTGAAATGTGAAAGAGATTGTTATCTCCTTTAACTGCTGCAACAGGAATGTTACTGTGGCCTGTCTTGACTGCTACTACTACTGAAATGGAACTAATACTGTGCTCCCCCTATACTGCTGCTTCGGAATTGTTACTGGGGCCTGTCTTGACTGCTACTATTACTGAAATGGAACTAAGACTGTGCTCCCCCTATACTGCTGCTAGTCATAGGTTACTGGGGCCTGTCTGGACTGCTACTACTACTTAAATGGAACTAATACTGTGCTCCCCCTATAATGCTGCTACTGATATGTTACTGGGGCCTGTCCCTAATGCTACCGCTGAAATGTTACTAATTCTGGGCTCTACCTATACCGCTGCTAATGCTATGTCACTGGGGTGTGGAAACGGAGGCTTCCCAAAGAGATGATGGTGGTGAGGCCATTTCCCACCAACGCGGTTACTGTTAAGGTGCATATAACCACGGACACGTGGAGAGGACACGTAGTGCCTCAAAAACATCCCCCTCCTCCTCCAACAATGAAAACATTCTTGGCAAATACCTTTGCATTGGTCCGTCTGGTGGCAGTCCAAGAAGTTCACCTTTACCGACACAACAAGAGAGCCCCCCCACCATCCCCCCGCCACAGCCTACTTAATCCTGGGCACATTCCGAAAACCAACTAAATAAAACCACGCTACTAGGTCCGCTGTCGCCACCACATTCCCACCAACGCGGTTACTGTTAAGGTACATATTACCACTCTGACTGTGCCATGCACTGTGGGCCGAAGCACACCTGTATTGTATGTGACGTTAGCTCTGCTGAGCAGGGCACTGCAATGGGATACATTTATGTACTGCCGATGGGCTCCAGGGAGCCACCCATGCTGTGGGTCCACAGGGACTTCACATTAGGGATTTGTACCTGCCAGTGTCTATGTATTAAAAACAACGGTCAGACTGGGGCATGCAGTGTGGGCCGAAGCCCACCTGCATTTAATCTGACATTAGCTCTGCTGTCCAGGGCACTGCAATGGGATACATTTATGTACAGCCGGTGGGTTCCAGGGAGCCACCCATGCTGTGGGTGCACACGGAATTCCCATTGCGGAGTTGTACCTGCCTGTGACTATTTATAAAAAACCCCGGTCTGACTGGGGCATGCAGACACCTTGACAGAATGAATAGTGTGTGGCACATGGGTTCCCCATTGCTATGCCCACGTGAGCAGCTCCTGATGGAGGTGGCACAGGATTGGATTTCTCATTGCTTCTGTACAGCATTATGGGCTATCGCCCTGCCCCTTTTAAAGAGGGTCGCTGCCTAGCCGTGCCAACCCTCTGCAGTGTGTGCCTGCGGTTCCTCCTCATGGCAGACGCACTTATAAATAGACATGAGGGTAGTGTGGCTATGAGGCCAGCGTGTGGCATGAGGGCAGCTGAAGGCTGCGCAGGGACACTTTGGTGTGCGCTGCAGACGCAGGGTCGTGCGAGGGGGGGGCAGCATGTAACCCAGGAGAAGTGGCAGCGGAGTGTCATGCAGGCAGTGATTGTGCTTTGCTGGAGGTAGTGTGGTGCTTAGCTAAGGTATGCCTTGCTAATGATGTGGGTTTTTCAGAAGTAAAAATTGTTGGGAGGGGGGGGCCCACTCTTGCCGCTATTGTGGCTTAATAGTGGGACCTGGGAACTTGAGATGCAGCCCCTCGCCTGCTCTATCCGTTGCTGTGTCGTTCCCATCACTTTCTTGAATTTCCCAGATTTTCACAAATGAAAACCTTAGCAAGCATCGGCGATATACAAAAATGCTCGAGTCGCCCATTGACTTCAATGGGGTTCGTTACTCGAAACGAACCCTCGAGCATCGCGAAAAGTTTGTCTCGAGTAACGAGCACCCGAGCATTTTGGTGCTCGCTCATCTCTACATATTGCAGTTGAAAAAATGACTTTTTTTTTCAAAATATTCCCAATTTTGTTGATTTTAATAAATATACAGAAATTCTATCAGTCTATGTTAAAGTGACACATGTTAGATTTACCAAATTTGGCCTGGTCAGTAAGGTGTAAACAGGCCTGGTCACTAATGGGGGTACACCAAAAGATTAATGAACAAGTCAACAATGATTTTTATGCCTGCATAAAATGAACAAAAAGCGAATGATTTATTGTTCGATCGCTGGCCACATATACACTGAATGATATTGCTCTTTTTTGCTCATTTTATCGATTTTTTTTTTTTAATTGATCTTTCCGTGTTAAAGAACCTCTAGTGCATGCATATACAAGCCCTGGTGGATACTGAAATTACATTTCTAGAATGTAGCGAAAAGAATGTGAAAAAAACTGGTATGGAGGCGCAACCCTCCAAGCTACTAGAAGATGTAGATCAAAGTCCAATGTGTGATGGTGAAAGCACTTCTTTTTTATTTTTTCACAAATTAAAAACCAGCAATAGAATACGCGTTTCGGGGATGAACCCCTTCGTCTGTTCAGCTGGATAGGACAACAGGATGCCTGGGGGTGACACGATGCCAAAGGTGTATTGGATGTGTCAGAGGTCCTGCATGTGCAGGAGGACAGGGGAGAAAGAAGTGCTTTAGCTTACAGGACCTCTGACACATCCAATACACCTTTGGAATCATGTCACCCCCAGGCATCCTGTTGTCCTATCCAGCCGAACTGACGAAGGGGTTCATCCCCGAAACGCGCATTCTATTGCTGGTTTTTAATTTGTGAAAAAATAAAAAAAGAAGTGCTTTCACCATCACACATTGGACCTTGATCTACATCTTCTAGTAGCTTAGAGGGTTGCTCCTCCATACCAGTTTTTTTTTACATCCTTTTGGCTACACTAACGCCCACACTGGTGGAGCGTCATCTGGTTGGCAGCACCTCCACCATTCGAAATACTCCATCATTGGAAACACTTTGTACTCCATAAATAGTCCACCACCCTCACTGGGTCTTGCTCCACCCTCCTTTTTCATTTTCTTTTACTCACATTTCCCGAATGTGAACCAGAGTAATATAAAAAGCCCTTCACAGAATATGCAAATCAATCGGAAACTAAATTTTTTCCTTTTATTGGTATTTATTAAAATCCAGGGCACAGGACATACAACAACGTCACCAGTCAGACCTGGCAGGACAAGTTGATGATTAGACACACACTATATACATATCCGATTTGAATCACCCTAATACCCTGTATGGGATTGTTGTCAAAGTGACTATTGAGTGTGTTAAGGGGAATGACAATATCCCTTGTCAATTATCGCATGTGGAGTCACTGCCACAATGATTTCACTCATACACTCCTGTACCTTTGCCCTGTGTTATTTGGCAAAGGAGACAGAAGGATCAATAGATGATGGCTTTTAGATCCCAGTTGGTCACAACAAAATTGACTCAATTACTCAGGATGTGTAGGGTTCCAGGTTTACAAAGACTGATGATTTTTTCCAATTTTAATAAGGTGATTAATATCTTAGTTCACAGTTCATTATACTCATATATTCATTCTCTGATCATTCAATATTATATTTATACTCATTATTCATTCTACGCGTTTCCCCACTGATATCGTGGTTTATCAGGGATGAATGAGTTGAGAACAGAGTTGTATACACAGTATCTGTCTAGAGGAACACCAATCATATGAGTAGGGCGTCTACACATATTGCTCCCCTCAAGTGAGACGAAAATGTGAGGAGAAAGGTCTAAAGTAATCTCATATGGCACTTCCCATGTTGGCCGGATGAGCACCAGCTAGATAAATCATGGGGTCGGCTTGGAGGATTGAAGAGTTTCTAAAAATTGAAATGAAAGATGTAGGCACCCCTTAAATTGTACAGCTAGTATAGAGAGGTAATGTCCATAGAAAGTCAATCCTAGGGAATAATGCAACCCCAAGGTATAAGACAATGCAACTCTCACAGATATGTTGGAGGTCAAAACTATGTATATGACCAAAGCACTTTATCTGCCGTGGTAATTGTCACCACATCTAGCATAGTTTTCTTTACTAAGTAATGTCTATTCAGAAGTCATCCCATACTAGCTATCCTTAGTAAAGAACTCCTGTTGTCCAAGCCTTCTATTGTTTACCAGCCGAATTGTCTGCGTAGAACTAGTCTTGTGCCATTCAGGAGCGATTTCATCTATTTTTTCTTTCTTTCCTTTTTATCTCTTTTTTCTCTCCCCCTTTTCCCCCTCTCCTACCAATTTTCCTCAATTGTGGCAGGCACAATCGCCTGCCTCTATGTCTCTTGGGGGTAGCATATAAAATAATAAAAAAAGAGCATGGTTGTCAAAGAATTAACTGCAATTAAAAGAAAATCTATGATCACACATAAGATTAGCAAAAAAATTCAGTGCATCTTGGAGACTTCCATTTTTGCATCTTGGAGGCTTCCATAGGATTATCTGTAATAAAGAGAAATAATTACTATAAAATGTGAAAAGAGCTGATTGTGACATACAGAACTTAAAGTAAATGATATCCGCTCTCCAAGAACTACAACTCATTACTGGTAGGTTTTCCCCTCACCAGTCTCTTGAATGCAGCAGCCAAGCATTATCTTTCAGCTCAACTTTTATATCAGTGAATCTACCTGGCGCCAAACATTATATTGGTTGCCAGCTTTCTCCAGAAGTCAATGCAAAATTTGAACTCTTGTCCACAAAGCACTCCACGGTTCAGTGAGAGCTGGAGCAAGGCCTGCAGGGTCATAGGTGGAGGCCTGGGCATGACAGGGTTAACAGGGAAGTTGAATAGATGGTTGATATCAGAAGAAAAGTTGGAGTTTGAGCAAAGAAAAAGTGGGGCTATTCCGAAGGAAGGGAAGGAGGTCAAAAAGTGCAGAAAGAAGAAGAACCGTTGGTGACATCAGTAGTGAGGAGATCGCATCGTAAGAAGAAGCAAGTCCCACCCTCCCACCACATGGATGATGCAGTGATGATGTTCATATAAAGATCTTTAAAGGAGCTGATGGAGGGGGTTTATTACCATTGTCATGGCAGCATCGGGTAGGGGGTAGAGATGAGCGAACGTGCTCGGCCACGCCCCTTTTTCGCCCGAATACCGCGATTTTCGAGTACTTCCGTACTCCGGCGAAAAAATTCGGGGGGCGCCGTGGGTGAGTGGGGGGTTGCAGCGGGGAGTGGGGGGGAGAGGGAGAGAGAGAGGGCTCCCCCCTGTTCCCCGCTGCTACCCCCCACTCACCCACAGCGCCCCCGCCCCCCGGCGACCCCGAGTACTTTTCACTCGAGTACTGAAGTACTCGAAAATGGTGGTACTCGATCGAGTAATTACTTGAAACGAGTACGTTCGCTCATCTCTAGTAGGGGGTCCTTGGAGTTGGTAATAAAATTGTTGGAGGGGGAAGGCAAGGGGTGGAGAGCCACTTTTCCCCTATGTTATTCTTGGTTGGCTGTGACAGGGGGTAATCCCTGCAGAGATGGCGGCGTGTATAGTCTTGTAAAGGCTAGTGGGTATCTGACACAGTTGGGTACACCTGGAGGTAATTGGTATATACACTTTATGGGAAATGGTGAAGTGACAGATATTTGGGGCTCCAATGACCTCCCCTTGTGTTGGGTGGTTTTATTTGGGTTAATTATGTCAATGTATGTAATTTGTTTGTAATAAAATGGCTGCTGTGGCCAAATTATTTAAAGCCAGAAGTGTGTTGTCTTCTATCGGGGGTTACATGGCATGCTCTGATAAAGCTATAGCAGGGAGTGACTCTGTTATACCCGCGTCATGTACCTCCCTTCATCTGTTCCCTAATTTCTTTCCAACACCCTACTGGTGCTTCACATTCTGCCAATGATCTAAGATTAAAGGGGTTTTCTGGCACTAAACTACTGATGACCTACTCTCAGGATAGGTTTATTATAATAATCATCACCTTTATATATACAAATAGGACAAATTTTACCTTAATTGCGATAGCACGGTGCAAATTGTTATCTTAACTAGAGATGAGCGAACGTACTCGTCCGAGCTTGATACTCGTTCGAGTATTAGTGTGTTCGGGATGCTCGTTACTCGTGACGAGTACCACGCGATGTTCGGGTTACTTTCACTTTCATCTCTGAGACGTTAGCGCGCTTTTCTGGCCAATTGAAAGACAGGGAAGGCATTACAACTTCCCCCTGTGACGTTCAAGCCCTATACCACCCCCCTGCAGTGAGTGGCTGGCGAGATCAGGTGTCACCCAAGTATAAAAATCGGCCCCTCCCGCGGCTCGCCACAGATGCGTTCTGACATAGAGGAGGGAAAGTGCTATCGTGTTGGAGCTGCTATAGGGAGAGTGTTAGGAGTTATTGTAGGCTTCAAGAACCCCAACGGTCCTTCTTAGGGCCACATCTAACCATGTGCAGTAGTGTGGAGGCTGCTTTTTGCAGTGTTGCACTTTTTTTTTTTTTGGTATATCGGCCGTGCAGAGCATTGCGCCCAGCAGTAATACTCCAGGGACAGAAGTGCTTAGGCAGGGACAGAAGACATATTATTGATTGAATATAGGCAGTGGGCCTTTTCTAAAAAATATTGGGCAAAAAATCTATTTGGCCTGCCTGTCACTGTGCTCAGTGTTCTGGGTCTGTGTGTGCTGGGTGTAGTAGTTCTACAAAATCACACGCAGCCAGCTAAGTGTTACAGCAGGCTTGCGCCAAATTATTTCCTGGCTCTGTCTGGGCTCTGAAATCACCGCTGTGTTGCAGTTAACAGTGCAACACTCTGCAGTTCTGTGACATAGTCCAGGGACAGAAGTGTGGAGGCAGGGACAGAAGACATATTATTGATTGAATATAGGCAGTGGGCCTTTTCTAAAAAATATTGGGCAAAAAATCTATTTGGCCTGCCTGTCACTGTGCTCAGTGTTCTGGGTCTGTGTGTGCTGGGTGTAGTAGTTCTACAAAATCATGCGCAGCCAGCTAAGTGTTACAGCAGGCTTGCGCCAAATTATTTCCTGGCGTTCCGTAAGCGAAGTCAGCCTCCAACCACAGGCCAATAAGCGGCACATTTAATTACAGCGTTCTGTTTCTGCATTACTGGTAATACAGCATGCTGAGGGGTAGGGGTAGGCCTAGAGGACGTGGACACGGCCGAGGACGCAGAGGCCCAAGCCAGGGTGTGGGCACAGGGCAAGCCAGTGCGGTGGCCAGGGGTAGAGGCAGGGCCAGACCAAATAATCCACCAACTGTTTCCCAAAGCGCCTCCTCGCGCCATACCACCCTGCAGAGGTCAAGGTGCTCTACAGTGTGGCAGTTTTTCACAGAGACGCCTGACGACCGACGAACAGTGGTGTGCAACCTTTGTTGCGCCAAGATCAGCTGGGGAGGCACCACCACCAGCATGCGCAGGCATATGATGGCCAAGCACCCCACAAGGTGGGACGAAGGCCGTTCACCGCCTCCGGTTTGCACCACTGCCTCTCCCCCTGTGCCCCAACCTGCCACTGACATCCAACCCCCCTCTCAGGGCACAGGCACTACCGTCTCCTGGCCTGCACCCACACCCTCACCTCCGCTGTCCTCGGCCCCATCCAGCAATGTCTCTCAGCGCAGCATCCAGACGTTGCTAGCGCCACTGTTTGAGCGTGAGCGCAAGTACGCCGCCACGCACCCGCACGCTCAAGCGTTAAACGTGCACATTGCAAAATTCATCAGCCTGGAGATGCTGCCGTATAGGCTTGTGGAAACGGAGGCTTTCAAAAGCATGATGGCGGCGGCAGCCCCGCGCTACTCGGTTCCCAGTCGCCACTACTTTTCCCGATGTGCCGTCCCAGCCCTGCACGACCACATCTACCGCAACATTGTACGCGCCCTCACCAACGCGGTTACTGCCAAGGTCCACTTAACAACGGACACGTGGACAAGCACAGGCGGGCAGGGCCACTATATCTCCCTGACGGCACATTGGGTGAATTTAGTGGAGGCTGGGACAGAGTCAGAGCCTGGGACCGCTCACGTCCTACCCACCCCCCGAATTGCGTGCCCCAGGTCGGTGGTGGTATCTGCGGCGGTGTATGCTTCCTCCACTAAACCACCCTCCTCCTCCTCCTCCTCCTCCTACGCAACCTCTGTCTCGCAATCAAGATGTGTCAGCAGCAGCACGTCGCCAGCAGTCGGTGTCACGCGGCGTGGCAGCACAGCGGTGGGCAAGCGTCAGCAGGCCGTGCTGAAACTACTCAGCTTAGGAGAGAAGAGTCAGATGGCCCACGAACTGCTGCAGGGTCTGACAGAGCAGACCGACCGCTGGCTTGCGCCGCTGAGCCTCCAACCGGGCATGGTCGTGTGTGACAACGGCCGTAACCTGGTGGCGGCTCTGCAGCTCGGCAGACTCACGCACGTACCATGCCTGGCCCATGTCTTTAATTTGGTGGTTCAGCGCTTTCTGAAAAGCTACCCACACTTGTCATACCTGCTTCGAAAGGTGCGCCAGCTCTGCGCACATTTCCGCAAGTCCAACACGCACACTGCCACCCTGCGGACACTGCAACATCGGTTTCATCTGCCACTGCACCGATTGCTGTGCGACGTGCCCACACAGTGGAACTCTACGCTCCACATGTTGGCCAGGCTCTATGAGCAGCGTAGAGCTATTGTGGAATACCAACTCCAACATGGGCAGCGTAGTGGGAGTCAGCCTCCTCAATTATTTACAGAAGAGTGGGCCTGGTTGGCAGACATCTGCCAGGTCCTTGGAAACTTTGAGGAGTCTACCCAGATGGTGAGCGGGGATGCTGCAATCATTAGCGTCACCATTCCTCTGCTATGCCTCTTGAGAAGTTCCCTGCAAAGCATAAAGGCAGACGCTTTGGAATCGGAAACGGAGGCTGGGGAAGACAGTATGTCGCTGGATAGTCAGAGCAACCTCATGTCTATATCTCAGCGCGTTGAGGAGGAGGGGGAGGCATGAGGAGGAGGGGGAAGAGACAGCTTGGCCCACTGCTGAGGGTACAGATGCTGCTTGCCTGTCATCCTTTCAGCGTGTATGGCCAGAGGAGGAAGAGGGGGAGGAGCATGAGGAGGAGGGGGAAGAGACAGCTTGGCCCACTGCTGAGGGTACAGATGCAGCTTGCCTGTCATCCTTTCAGCGTGTATGGCCAGAGGAGGAGGAGGAGGAGGAGGATCCTGAAAGTGATCTTCCGAGTGAGGACAGCCATGTGTTGCGTACAGGTACCCTGGCACACATGGCTGACTTCATGTTAGGATGCCTTTCTCGTGACCCTCGCGTTACACGCATTCTGGCCACTACGGATTACTGGGTGTACACACTGCTCGACCCACGGTGTAAGGAGAGCCTTTCCACTCTCATTCCCGAAGAGGAAAGGGTTTCGAGAATGATGCTATACCACAGGGCGCTGGTGGACAAACTGATGGTAAACTTCCCATCCGACAGCGCTAGTGGCCGAAGGCGCATTTCCGCGGCCCAGGTAGCAGGGGAGACGCAGAGATCAGGCAGCATGTACAGCGCAGGCAGGGGAACACTCTCTAAGGCCTTTGACAGCTTTATGGCTCCCCAGCAAGACTGTGTCACCGCTCCCCAGTCAAGGCTGAGTTGGCGGCAGCACTGTAAAAGGATGGTGAGGGAGTACGTAGCCGATCGCACGACCGTCCTACGTGGCGCCTCTGCCCCCTACAACTACTGGGTGTCGAAGCTGGACACGTGGCCTGAACTCGCGCTGTATGCCCTGGAGGTGCTTGCTTGTCCTGCGGCTAGCGTCTTGTCAGAGAGTGTTTTTAGTGTGGCTGGGGGAATCATCACGGATAAGCGTACCCACCTGTCAACCGACAGTGCCGACAGGCTTACACTCATCAAGATGAACAAAGCCTGGATTTCCCCAGACTTCTCTTCTCCACCAGCGGACAGCAGCGATACCTAAACAATACGAAGGCTGCACCCGCGGATGGAAGCATCGTTCTCTATCACCATCCTAAACGGGGACCTTTTTGCTTCATCAATCTGTGTATAATATTCCTCCTCCTCCGCCTGCTCCTCCTCCTGAAACCTCACATAATCACGCCGAACGGGCAATTTTTCTTAGGCCCACAAGGCTCAGTCATATAATTTTTCTAAACAATTTTTATACGTTTCAATGCTCATTAAAGCGTTGAAACTTTCACCTCAACCAATTTTTATTTTTACTGGGCTGCCTCCAGGCCTAGTTACCAATTAAGCCACATTAACCAAAGCGATTAATGGGTTTCACCTGCCCTCTTGGTTGGGCATGGGCAATTTTTCTCAGGTACATTAGTACTATTGGTACACCAATCTTTGGGGGCCCTCGCCTACAGTGTAATCCAATTAATTTTTTGCCCACCTGCATTACAGCTCACGTAACATCAGCTGTGTTGGGCACTGCAATGGGATATATTTATGTACCGCCGGTGGGTTCCAGGGAGCCACCCATGCTGTGGGTGCACAGGGAGTTGTAACTGCATGTGTCCACTTCTAAAGAACCCCAGTCTGACTGGGGCATGCAGTGTGGGCCGAAGCCCACCTGCATTAAACATGAATTTATTACCTCAGCTGTGATGGGCAATGCAATGGGATATATTTATCTACTGCCGGTGGCTTCCTGGCACCCACCCATGCTGTCGGTCCACACGGAGTTGTAACTACATGTGTCCACTTCTAAAGAACCCCAGTCTGACTGGGGCATGCAGTGTGGGCTGAAGCCCACCTGCATTAAACATGAATTTATTACCTCAGCTGTGATGGGAAATGCAATGGGATATATTTATCTACCGCCGGTGGCTTCCTGGCACCCACCCATGCTGTCAGTCCACACGGAGTTGTAACTACATGTGTCCACTTCTAAAGAACCCCAGTCTGACTGGGGCATGCAGTGTGGGCCGAAGCCCACCTGCATTAAACATGAATTTATTACCTCAGCTGTGATGGGCAATGCAATGGGATATATTTATCTACCGCCGGTGGGTTCCAGGGAGCCACCCATGCTGTGGGTGCACAGGGAGTTGTAACTGCATGTGTCCACTTCTAAAGAACCCCAGTCTGACTGGGGCATGCAGTGTGGGCCGAAGCCCACCTGCATTAAACATGAATTTATTACCTCAGCTGTGATGGGCAATGCAATGGGATATATTTATCTACCGCCGGTGGGTTCCAGGGAGCCACCCATGCTGTGGGTGCACAGGGAGTTGTAACTGCATGTGTCCACTTCTAAAGAACCCCAGTCTGACTGGGGCATGCAGTGTGGGCCAAAGCCCACCTGCATTAAACATGAATTTATTACCTCAGCTGTGATGGGCAATGCAATGGGATATATTTATCTACCGCCGGTGGCTTCCTGGCACCCACCCATGCTGTCAGTCCACACGGAGTTGTAACTACATGTGTCCACTTCTAAAGAACCCCAGTCTGACTGGGGCATGCAGTGTGGGCCAAAGCCCACCTGCATTAAACATGAATTTATTACCTCAGCTGTGATGGGCAATGCAATGGGATATATTTATCTACCGCCGGTGGGTTCCAGGGAGCCACCCATGCTGTGGCTGCACAGGGAGTTGTAACTGCATGTGTCCACTTCTAAAGAACCCCAGTCTGACTGGGGCATGCAGTGTGGGCCGAAGCCCACCTGCATTAAACATGAATTTATTACCTCAGCTGTGATGGGCAATGCAATGGGATATATTTATCTACCGCCGGTGGCTTCCTGGCACCCACCCATGCTGTCAGTCCACACGGCGTTGTAACTACATGTGTCCACTTCTAAAGAACCCCAGTCTGACTGGGGCATGCAATGTGGGCCAAAGCCCACCTGCATTAAACATGAATTTATTACCTCAGCTGTGATGGGCAATGCAATGGGATATATTTATCTACCGCCGGTGGCTTCCTGGCACCCACCCATGCTGTCGGTCCACACGGAGTTGTAACTACATGTGTCCACTTCTAAAGAACCGCAGTCTGACTGGGGCATGCAGTGTGGGCCGAAGCCCACCTGCATTAAACATGAATTTATTACCTCAGCTGTGATGGGCAATGCAATGGGATATATTTATCTACCGCTGGTGGGTTCCAGGGAGCCACCCATGCTGTGGGTGCACACGGAATTCCCATTGCGGAGTTGTACCTGCCTGTGACTATTTATAAAAAAACGCGGTCTGACTGGGGCATGCAGACACCTTGACAGAATGAATAGTGTGTGGCACATAGGTTCCCCATTGCTATGCCCACGTGTGCAGCTCCAGATGGAGGTGGCACAGGATTGCATTTCTCATTGCTTCTGTACAGCATTGTGGACTATCGCCCCGCCCCTTTTAAAGAGGGTCGCTGCCTAGCCGTGCCAACCCTCTGCAGTGTGTTCCTGCTTTTCCTCTGGCAGACGCACTTATAAATAGACATGAGGGTGGCGTGGCATGAGGGCAGCTGAAGGCTGGGCAGGGACAGTTTGGTGTGCGCTGTGGACACTGGGTCGTGGGGGGGGGGGGTTTGGTCAGCATGTAACCCAGGAGAAGTGGCAGCGGAGTGTCATGCAGGCAGTGATTGTGCTTTGTTGGAGGTAGTGTGGTGCTTAGCTAAGGTATGCATTGCTAATGAGGGCTTTTCAGAAGTAAAAGTTGTTGGGAGGGGGGGGCCCACTCTTGCCGCTATTGTGGCTTAATAGTGGGACCTGGGAACTTGAGATGCAGCCCAACATATAGCCCCTCGCCTGCCCTATCCGTTGCTGTCGTTCCCATCACTTTCTTGAATTGCCCAGATTTTTACAAACGAAAACCTTAGCGAGCATCGGCGATATACAAAAATGCTCGGGTCGCCCATTGACTTCAATGGGGTTCGTTACTCGAAACGAACCCTCGAGCATCGCGAAAAGTTCGTCTCGAGTAACGAGCACCCGAGCATTTTGGTGCTCGCTCATCTCTAATCTTAACCCATTAAAAAGCTATATTTAAAATGAATTAATATTTATAATTTATTTGTATAAAAAATATATATATATATATATAAAATTTTATATTAACACAACAAGCACATTTTAAAGCAATTCATAGTGTAAATAACCCCCCCCCCCCCCCCCCCATAGCTCAACACTCCGTGATATCACGTCACGTTAAGGTTACTAAAGAGTAACCCATCTATATGGCGCATACATATTACACAGCACTTTACATTACATAATTTCGGTTCTGTCTCCATTGGGACTCACAATCTATATTCACCTACCTGTATGTTTTTGGAGCGTAGGAGAAAACTGGAGCACACAGAGGTAACCCACGCAAACATGGGAAGAATAAACAAATTCCATGCAGGTGTTGTCCTTGCTAAGATTTGAACCTAAAACCCCAGTCACCATGCTGCCCAGATAGGTCATCAATAGTTGATTGGTGGAGGACCACCACTTGAGATTCTCGCCAATCAGCTGATTGAACTGACATTGGTGACAGTCTCCTCAAATAGCTGATCGGCGGGATCTTAACCGATGAACCCATTCTGATCAACTATTGATGACTCATCGTAAGAAAAGGGCATCAGTAGTTGAGTGCCAGATAACTAATCCCTTTATTATCTTTCGTAATCTGAACCTCTGACTCCAGTCTGTAAGAGTTTTCTTGTGCTGCCCCTGTCCCATGGAATGTGCAATCATTGACATTCTCCATATGCCATAAAAAACACTCCTTTCAGAAAGGGGTTTCCTCACAATTACATATTAATTTAATGTTGGATTGCCAAAAACAGAATAAGTTTTCACTTTCTAAGACTTCATGCAAGTGTACTTCACATCTCTATCCGCACAGATGCTGGTTGGGTGAGTGGCTCGTTAAGCTTTGTGTCATTCCCAATTTTGTCCTAAAGATATTTAAATCATATTACAAATCAAGCACTTTTACTAATTGTTTCACCTCTATCTCCACTTAGATATGAGGCTCTTGCGACAGTTTTTAATGCAGTAAGCTACGATCCTTATTGTTTGTAAAGAGTACTAGTCTGGCATAATTTGGTCCTAAACTTATTGAATAATTACAACTATCTGCATCCATAATCTCCATAACAGTCACTAATTAAATGGGGTATTTCTATCTTGGCCAATCATGACCAAGATGGCAATAACACTCTAAACATGGTGGCTGGCGTGACCAGGACTATGGAAATAGCTGAGTGAGCTATGCTACACTAATTTTGGGAATTCCTATAGATGTGAATGGGAGTTATGTAGTTCCAAACTCCTATTTACTTCTATGGAAGTTATGGGTACATGGGTAATGTGTGTATACTGTTAGCTTTTAGTGTCTTAACACTTGTTAATTTACAGTTTATTTACAATAGTAGTCGGCTGGTGTTCCTGCATGAATCGACTGCTAAGATCCTCTAATTTTGTGATTGGCTGTGTGAGCCCCAAGATGTGGTGACAAGGGGCCACAGGAAGTGAATATCAAGATGCCCGAGAAAATATTATAAGGTGGGTGTCACGGCCTGTCGGTCGCAACAACTTCGTGGCATGGTGGCCTCAACACAGGCCAAGGCCCTGTTTTCTTGTTAAACAGGTTAAGGGTTAACGCACCATGTGCAGAGTTCTGCTGATGCTGTTTGCCTTTACTGCATGGAAGCATGCTGGATTAGCCATGCCTGGGAGTAGGCTGGAGGTGTGGTTTGTTAATCATTCTGACAGTGTTCAGGTGCAGAGGGGTTATATATTCTCACCCCTCCTGGTGACCAGTGCTGCTTATTACGTTCCACAGTGGAGAACTTGGAGTTTGGAGCTCTGCTGTGCTGGGTTTTTCACAACTTGCAGATAAGTAGCTGTTGGTTCCTTTTCAGTTTGTTTTCTTGCTTTTCTTTTCTGTTTTGCTTTGAGTGTTGGTGCATCTCTTCAGGGCCCAGAAAAAAGACCGCTGGGCTGCCTTTTATCGAGGCGATGTCCCCGCTTTAGGCAGGGACCCATCAACCTCCCTGCTAGGTAATGGCCAGACATCCTTTTCTCTCCCTGGAGTGGTGCTATCGTCTCACATAGTCTCACATAAAGTGGCGCGCACTGTTCATCAGTGCAATGGTCAATTTTCTACACTCGTGGTTATCATCACCCTGTGTCTGTGCTAAGCTTAGTGCTTGTGTGCTGCACAGACGTGACAGTGGGTCTCCTGGAAGGCAATCAGAGGTGACTGTCTTAGTCTCCATCTTTCCTATGCATGTAGCACCGATAGTACCTGCTAGGCACATGGAGCCATGCAATCTGCTGCAGGAATCGTGGGTTGAAGTATAGACAGTATACAGAGCTGCTATTTTCCAAGGGTATAGGTCTTAGGCGCAACTAAGTGTGATAGTATTAGTAGCTTTTAGAGATGAGCAAGCATACTCGCTAAGGCAAACTACTCGAGCGAGTAGTGCCTTATGCGAGTACCTGCCCGCTCATCTCTAAAGATTCGGGTGCCGGCGGGGGAGAGCAGTGAGTTGCGGGAGTGAGCAGGGAGGAGCGGGGGGGGGAGAGAGTGAGAGAGAGATCGTTCTTCTCTACTCTCCCCGCCGGCTCCCGAATCTTTAGAGACGAGCGGGCAGGTACTCGCATAAGGCACTACTCGCTCGAGTAGTTTGCCTTAGTGAGTATGCTCGCTCATCTCTAGTAGCTTTAGTTAGGGATCAGTGTGTAGTACAGAATAGAGACAGGTAAGGTGTCCGACAGCCAATGGGTAGAACTCCAGTTGCAATGCTAGACTAGTTGATTGTTGAGGATCAAATGTTAGGGCTCACATGAGCGTAAATACACTGAGTATTACACATGTATTTCACAGTGAATAGAGCCCATTGACTTCAATTTGGTCATTTATAGCTGCATATTTTTCGATCATGTCCCAATCTTGGCGCGTAATAGCCCACTGAAATCAAAACCTGCATATTTGTTGTGTATTTAGGCACAAAATCTGCTTATTTACACTCATAAAAAAACTGCCAATAGGTCCACTTTCACGGCCTACATCCCTGTCTGCTGAGTGCAAGCTGGAGGAATTTCCCATCATCATCTTCTGATCTATTGCTGGTCTTCTCTTGGAAGAATCCAGCACCCACAGTCATCCACAGGGGTCCCTGTATTAGGATCATCTGTAATTCATAGTTACTTGTCATGAGGAGACCCTTACTTAATTACAGGGGCGAAGAGATATGGGTGCTTTATCTAGGGTGAAGACACTGATAAAATTCATTTACATACCCACTTTTCCATTCAGTGAAAGCTCTAGGTCTCCTTGTCCGGTACAGGCTAGCCTCAAGGTCTATTGTGGGAAGGACAGTGTTCATACTTCCCCCATTCCTGAACAGGGTTAAATTTGGAGACACTACTAAATTGAAGTGGGTTTGACCATTGAATATGAAGAGGCAATATGGTTCAGGGGGCTACCTCTCCCTAGCTCCCTGGGAATGCCTTGTATACCTTGATGACATTAATGTGTTTGGGAATGCATTGGAAGAACACGAAGAGCAGCTTATGAGAGTATGCTTAAAAGAAGAGGGGCTGAAGTTGTCAGCAGACAAATGCAAATTCACATGCTTAGGCTATATTGTCTCTGCTGAAGGAATTACTACTGACCCCAATAAAAGTAAACAAGTGGTGAACTGACCTCAACCACTTAATTAGGGGGGCTTTATCCTGGTTGAGGCACTGAAAGGACTCATTTACATACCCACCCTCAATTCATTGAAAGTTTAAGGTCTCCTTGTAGCATACAGGTTCACCTCAAGATCTGTTATGGGAGAGACTGGTTACACCAGTATTGTCACAAAGGTTTGTTTTCAATGCAAACTCTGTTTTTGATCAGTGACCATGTCACCAGCTGCCCCTCTCTCCAAATGAACTTTTTGTGACAAGTTGAGTTCAACTGTTTTGAAGCATCAAGATGAAGGCAGTGACCTCGGCTTTTTGTTGACCAGGCCTGCAAGTAGGTAGGAGGAACCCCTGTGGGTTGGGACAGAGGCGTAACTTGAAGCTCCAGGGCCCCATGGCAAAAACTGTAACAGGGCCCCCAACTATAATGCTTTATTCATAGTACTGGGCTCCCTATATGGAGAAGAGAGGACTTATGGGCCCCCTGAGGCTCCTGGGCCCGGGTGCAACCGCATCCCCTGCATCCTCCATAGTTACGCTAGTGGGTTGGGACGAACTGTGGTAACCACCCCATTGTCACAGGAACATGTATGGACTTCATTTTTGACTCCACAGGCCCCTCAGAAAAGACCCTAGCTGGGGTCTGAATGCCATCCTGGGGCCCCCAATACAATAACACAACCTGCTAAGCTATTTCCATACCCCAACCACCCTGGCCACCGTATCCAGCCGGATACGGGATCCACATCTATCAGACTTTTATGGCATACAGCTTTAATACAATCAATTAATAGTTATCCCAAATAAGTGTCAGTCACTCATAGCACCAGTGTACTCAATATGCTGTAAACATACCAGGTTGAAAGTGTTTCATTGAATGCTTCCTGTTTTTGCATTAAGGTGTACTTACTATTGATGAGCTAATCTTTCCAAGGATAAAGGTCGATTTCTGGGAAATTGGAACAGCTAATGAAATCTTCTGGGAACCGATTGGCCTTGAAGACATTTTCAGGAACTTTTTTGATTTTGGTATTAGCACATATGATGTTTGCCAGAGTCACTGACTCTATTGATCTTCTTTGTGCTGAACTGAATACCGAAGGATTTTCATAATAATACCTAGAAACGTATAGAAGGATTCATCATCCACTTTGTGGACAGTGTGTTCAAACACAAATAATGCAAAGTAACACTACTAAAATTTACTAAAATTACTGTATTTTCATCTACAAAATTAGCTGGTTTGAGGTATATAAAATGTGAAGTGGAAAGGTATCTGAGATTGTAGCAAACACCGGCAAATTAGGCCAGCTACAAGATTAATTACTAGAATAAACCAGTAGGGATATTTGTACATGCTGACGGTATCCGAAGCCTGCTACTCTTGTGGGTAAGTGGTATTGCGATGCAAATTCAGAATACGATGCAGCAGGAGTTACAAAAATATGCAATATATGTAAATGAATAATCAAATAATGAGTAAACAATTTAACTTTTATTGTAGATCTAGTTAACGTTAACTACTGCTAACAAAATCCTGGGGTTAATAATACTTTATGCATTATGAGGGACAAGGATTCATTTTACTTAGTATTAAATAATATCTACGCCTGCAAAACAGTGTCAAATCAGTCCCATTAGTCAAATATATAAAACATGTAATGTAATACACAGTTTGTCTATTAAAGATTAGCACTTTACTTTCCTCGCCACTGCCAAACTGTAGCACAATCTAAATGAAACTCCGATATCAGTGTCTCTGGATCATTCAGGCTCAGTGCTTATTAATATAACTAGCTCAGTGCATTCCCAAGCCCAGAATTTGTGACAAGTGTATAAAAGACTGCTAATGTCTTTGTCCCTAAATGCAGCAGGCTTGTTGGCTAAATTGTTGACCTCTCATAGTATGCGCTCCTAGCGGCTTTAACTGAGGTTGGCCTCACTTACGGTTCTGCTGCTACTGACCCTGGCTTGTCCAAAGTGACTCTGCTGTGTTGTACTGTTCAATGTCTTCAACACAGATGTGGACACAGCCATAGGGGAAACTATTCCTATGTTTTTCAAAAGCTGAACAAAAACAGTCACATTTACAGTACAAATTTTTTAATCTATTGAAAATTGGCACATACCTATCTCCATCTCTGCCCCTACGGAACTGGTTTCCAATCAAGCAAGATAACAACTCTCCAGTTCTTCCATTGGGAACCAAGGGCTCAGAGACTCCACCAATCCAAATGTCAATATTTTCTGGCGTTCCATACAAGTCAATGAGTTTTTGGGCAAGCGTCATATTTTTCAGCACACTGGCCAATTCATCAACATCACGTGGTGCAGGAAGACCACAAAATCTTCTCCATTCATTGTACCCTATGAGGTAAAGAAAATGCAATACATACAATTACCTAATTCGAAAACATCAGGAAAATGATATGGCCTTGGAGTCAGAAGTCTAGTTTTTAGTCAATTTAGTAAAAAACATATTCAAAAATGCTCATTTATCAAAAATATTGCAAGAAAGGACAAAAGTTTTACACTGACTGACTAGGGCAGAAATGTGGGCCGAGGCCGTGGCCCTTAGCAGGGTGAAACTCTGCCATGTTTGGGGACTCTGATTTTCTCATGTGTAATACCATGTTTGAGTTCCTTGGGCTCGCCTACACTGTGGGTGCACAAAGACTTCCCATCGAAGTGTTTTACCTGTCTGGCACAAATAAACTGACTGACTAGGGTGGAAATGTGGGCCGAGGCCGAGGTCCTTGGTGGGGTGCAACTTTGCCATGTTTGGGCACTCTGATTTCTTCCTGTGTAATACCATCTTTGTGCACCAACAGAATAGGCGAGCCCAAGGAACGCAAAGACTTCCCATTGTGGTGTTGAGCTATCTGACACCTACACAGAATGAATTGTGTGGGGACACATGGGTTTCCCATTGCTATGTAACTCACAGCACCTTGGGTCACACAAGGTGGAGGCTGGGACCAAGCCTGACCCTGGGCGCACTAACGTGCTTCCCACACAGAGTATTGCTGCATTGTGGAGATGTGTAGAAGTGCTGGCACCTGAGTCACCTTTATGCCCACGTTTGCGGCTCCTGACAATTTTGTGACGGAGGTGGCACGGGATTGGAATGATTATAAATTGACATACGATCCTCAATTCCCAACAGCATTGTGGGCTATCGACCACACTTTCAGAGAGGGGCGCTGCCTGGCCCTGCCAACCCTCTGCAGTGTGTGCCTCCGGTTCCGACTCATCCAGTACGCACTTATAAATAGACATGAGGGTGATGTGGCTATGAAGTGAGCGTATGGCATGAGGGCAGCTAAACGCTGTGCAGGGAAAATTTTGTGTGCGCTGTGGACGCAGGGTCGTGTGAGGGGGTTGGACAGCAATGCGAGCATGTAATGCAGGTGAAGGGGCGGCTGTGTCACCCACAGGCAGTGATTAACCTTGGTTGCAGGTAGTGTGGTGCTTAGCTAAGGTGTGCCTTGCCAATGAGGGTTTGTCCAAAGTAAATTGTTAGGGGGCTGATGCCAGACTCTTGCCCCCATTTTGGCTTAATAGTGGGACCTGGGAGCCTCAGATGCAGCCATGCATGCTGCCCCTGCCCTTCCCTATCCGTTTCTGATGTTTTCTGGTGTTTGACAAGAGCATCGGTCCCATACAAAAATGCTCGAGTCCCCCATTGACTTCAATGGGGCTCGTTACTCGAAACGAACTCTCGAGCATCGCGGAAAGTTCGACTTGAGTAACGAGCACCCGAGCATTTTGGTGCTCGCTCATCTCTAGCCTAAAAAAAAACTACAAATAACAATAGTTTAAGGCCAGTTTCACACAAGTGAGTTTGTATAGGTCTGTAATATGGATCTATAATATGGACACATAAAATATGAAATTAAGTGTGTCATTTGTAGTTCCTCTGCATTTGCCTTCAGAGGTTTTATTTTCCACCGGGCAAAATCACAGGCCTAAAGATTTTCATTAACTCTTTATTACGGTCTGCAAAACACGGATTAAATACAGATTTGAAATATGAGGGGGTACCCAAAAGAAACAGGAATCTTCTTCTGGTGCTGTTGGTAGACTCAGGGGCCTTTTAGAATATGTGACATTTTGAGGCCTCAGTCACACGGGCGTTTTTTCGCGCGATTTGCGGATCGCATAACGGATGCGCATCCGCAAATCCCGAGACCGGGGCCGACAAGTCGCTGAAAAATCTGCACCTAGCAGCATTTTCAGCGAAACGGCCCCGATCAAAGGAGCGCTGCCCGCTATCATCTGCCACAGCTGTGGCAGAGGAGAATGATGTTCGCCCATTGAATTCAATGGAGCCGGCAATACAGCTGGCTCCATTGAAAGCAATGGGCTGCCGGCGAGCGCGGGATGAATTTTCGGGGAAGGGCTTAAAATATAAGCCCTTGCCTGAAAAGCATCCTGAAAATGTGTAAAAAAAAAAGTATACTCACCTTTTTCCTGCAGCCGGAGTTCAGCCGCGTCCGGCCGGCAGTTCTCCTGAACTGCTCTCTGTAGTATTCAGCAGGTGGGGATTTAAAATCCCCGCCTGCTGAATGGGCTGCCTCTGATTGGTCACAGCCCTCACCAATCAGAGGCGGCTCTCACTCACCCATTCATGAATTCATGAATGGGTGAGTGAGAGCCGCCTCTGATTGGCTGAGCGCAGGGACCAATCAGGGGCAGCTCTCAGCTGTCATTCATAGCAAAAAGGGTGAATACAAACACATTCATAACTTTTCAGGTTTTTTTAACAGGGTTTTTTTCAGTACAATGTAACTATTTTGTCAGGTCCATTGTATTAAATTTAAATCCATTTCAATACTTTCCAAGGCACTACTACATCATTAACTTTTTCTGCATAGCTCAATCATAATACAATGATATAATAAAAATTTAAACATCCATTTTTTAAAATAAATTTGTTAATGTGTTGAACCCTACCTGGTAACCCATGGTCTCGACCTCGCTGTATGTTAAGAGATGCTAAATCACGACCAATCTGATTAACCACTGGGAATAGACGTTCCCTCAATGCATCAACCATTATCTGGTCCTGGCGGTTTAGTTTGGCTTTATTGACCATCATACCTCTGAGTAAAGGATCAATCCCACCTGCAGGTATAATATAGGGTCATCACCAAGTTCTACATTTGACATTTTTAGTATACAGAATGAATGAAATAGGTTAAGTGACCTTGTCTCACAATTCTCCATGAAGCAAAGAACGTTTCAAAAAGTGAGACTACTGGCTCGTTATGGTAGGCTCCATAGTCATCTGCTAATCTGTAAATGAATGGCTGCACCAATGTGTGACCCATTCTATAGCCGATGGTGAAGACATTTGATACTGTTGGGTCCTCATCTTCACTGTAGGACTTATATGTAGGCATTACTTTTGGCATCTCATCGCCCAGCAGTAACGGCAGCCAATTCTTGTATGTTATTTTCTGTCAACAAAAAATGTGCGTTACTAAAGAAACTCTCAAGGAACATATTGTCTATGTGATGGTATAATACTCAAAAATTATACTAAACCTGCATGAGTGCTACTATTATCTTGCGGGTTTCTTGGTATAACGTCTCTCCTGACCAAGCTTGGTTTAACTTATGCAGCTTTGTCGCAATACGATTGTGCTCTCTCAAGAAGAGAGTATGGAATGACGTCAGCATAGGCTGCTCATTAGAACGAACATCCCCTAAAATAAAAATTAAAGCCAACTCAAGAGTGAACCAAATTATTTCGATTGGACATGAAAAAAACTCCCACATCTGGAACAGAATGTCCATGACAATATATGAAATTCTAAAAGGCCCTAAAATTACTAAATTAGAACAAATTGTACCTCCACCCAAAACTACAAACCCAATTTCTTGGAAGAATTAAATCTTTATAAACTATTCACAAAATTTCAGGATCTCAACTATAATGCACTAAGAGACCCACTTGTAAAAAATAATCTCTAAGCTTCATAAGGGAGTACTCCTAGACTTGGTCCCACATCAGCCATGGTA
The DNA here is from genome assembly GCF_035609145.1 of Eleutherodactylus coqui. Classification (NCBI taxonomy): domain Eukaryota; kingdom Metazoa; phylum Chordata; class Amphibia; order Anura; family Eleutherodactylidae; genus Eleutherodactylus; species Eleutherodactylus coqui. The sequence continues at coordinate 65,617,552 of NC_089840.1, read as the reverse complement.
CTTAAGGCTGCCTGTCCACAGGCATTGCGTTATCCAGCGGCGGATCTCCGCCGTGGGAGCCGTCGCCTGGGAGCACGAGCCAGCTGACGGATCTCCGTGGTGAGCCTATCTGACAGATAGGCTCATTGTGGAGAATCACGAAAATTCGCAGCATGCTGCGATTTGCTGGCCTCGAGCGGAGAATCACTATGATTCTCCGCTCATGGACAGAGAGGCTGGGCTTTCCATAGCAACGCTATGGAAAGCATGCACTGCGTTCCCCGCGGCCGGATTATTGGCGCGGGGAACACAATGCAAAAATGCCCTTGGACAGGCAGCCTAAGGGAACGGGGAAAAAGAAAATTCTTAGATATGCTTCTCAGACGTATATGTTTTATTAAGTATTTCTTAATAAAAAGAGATTATACATCTAAAAAAAAATTCCAAGAATTTTCATGGATGGCCAAGACTGTTATTCAATACTCAACAGCACTTTGTACATACAGCAGTCACCGTGGCATTGCAACTCATTCCAAGCTCAACAGCATTCACTTGAATGGAGATGAGCTGCAGTACCAGGCATGGTCACTATGTCTAGAACTGTGAAGGGAGCTAAAACTTTCCAGTAAGTGTAAACCCTTCATTTGTTGACCAGTGGGAATATAAAAACACAGGTTAGACCCAGCCTCTGATTATACTATATATCATATAGCTGCCATGTATAATGCCACTTTTAGTTTGTAAAAACTGCTACACTTTGGGGGGTTGTGAGAAGGTGACCGGCAAAGTGCTGGAGGGCATATATATTTCGCCTAGGATGCTCTCCTATGAGGCTTTGGGGAGCACTTGGCCAGGTACGTGCCACCGAGCAGCCTGGGCTCGGTGGAGGAAGGCGGCAGTATGGTGTCAGTAGCATTAAGTTACTGACACGGTGTAGTAAGTAAGTGGCTCCAAGCCGCATAATCCGGGCCGGCTTTTCCTGGAGTGACCAAAGTGAAGGGTGGGATGGTCACTCCCACGTACCAGGTGGGGCTGGTACCAGGCCATATAAAGCCTGGGCCTACAGGGCCTAGAGAGAAAGCATCTGGCTGAGAGCCAGAGAGAGAGCGTCTGGCTAAGAGCCAGAGAGAGGGCTCTGTGGAGCAAGGAGCTCGGCTAGCCCAGCGTGTGGGCTGAGAGAGCCAAAAGGCGAGGTTGACAGGGTGAGGCCCCTAACCTCAACACCCAGGAGGGTGTGGTGAGACCTCCACAGGTCTGAGGACCGGACTGGCTGTGTGCAGCAAGCAAGAAGTATTCTGACAGTGAGTAGTCAGGAACAAGCATATGTATAGTGAGTGCTCAGACGAGCAGGTGTTTATTTCCGTTTTGGTTTTGTTTCTGCTGCAATAAACCCAGGCAAAGCCTGGACTAAAGAACGTTGTTATCGCAAGTGTCACTGTCTCTGACTGCTTATGCCCAGGTTGCTACCGATCCTAAACGCTAATCCCTCACAGGGTATTTATCATTGGCAGTTTTTGACCCCAGTTTTCTGGCAGCTTTTCTTCCCTTCTCAAGTTTAAAGGCGCAACACACTTATGAAATGTTGCACAATGTTCCTAAATTTGTAATATCACTTTGTACACCACTAAGGTACTGACGTGAAATTGTGACAAATTTGGGGACTTTTTAGAAACTTGCATGTCATAAATGACTCTAAAAACCTCACTCCATTCAAATCCAACCACTTTTTTTATACACTTTTGAAATGTGGAGTAAGAGGCATAACAGCTGTTCTTTCTGGACACATCAGTAGTAAACTTGTCTAAAATTGTTTGCACCAAATAAGGCTCAACTCATGCCAGAATTCTGGCACAACATCAGTAATAAAGGTTCCCCCCACCCACCCCCCAAGTTTCCGAAAGCACACCAGAGAACCTTCCATAACCTCACCTGCCACGAAACAAGGTAACCCCAATGATGAGTTGGTCACAGAACATTGGTCAGGTGCATTTCCTCTAAAAGGCAGAAAGGGAAGTCCATTGTCTGAGAAGTTCTGATTAACAGCTAGAAGACCCAGTTGGTTTGTGTTGTTGCGAAGCGTGGTGGCAACATTCATGTCACTACCATACACTTGGCTTGCATCAATGAATGATGTCAGGCCGTTTATCTGCTCACGCACATCACTAGTCAGGCTGCACACTGATGCTGTGCGAATCATAGGAATACACTCAGATCCACGAATATACCGAGGATCAGTTGGTGGAATCTAGAAATACAAGACAAAGAGAAATTATCAATGTTGAAAACTGTTAATAAATTCATTTTGATTAGTGATTTAATTGCATTAATTTAACATGCCAACAAATCGCATTTTAGTACACTGTGTCTACACTTATCAATCACTGCATTGGGAACAGCTAGTAGATGATGTCCTGTGAACAGTAACATGGTTCCATGTGATGACTGCATCACTCACCTGTTCTCAGATAATGAGTTGATCTCTCCTCTGCGCAAAAGAAGGCAACATTTGTCAGTCATGGAAAAATTTGGGGACTTACGTGACTTCGACTAGGGGAAGATTATTGGAGCCCAGGGGTGTTGTGCCAGTATTTCCGAAAAAGTTGCACTTGATACCGAACCACTGTATTAAGAGTGTCTCAAGACGAGATGAACCATGCACAGATATCTGACAGAGGATTATAAAGCGGCAGGCCGCATGTGGTTGATCCTAGATGAGAGCACCCAGTGGCACGTCTGGTATCTCATCAATGACATGCCACAGTGGACTAACTGAATCAGCAGTACAACGGTGAGGAAGTTAGAAAAAGGTGCCCCTGATAACCCCTAGTCATTGCCAACAACATTGCACATGGGCCTAGGATTTTGGACACATGGCAGAAGGTCGTGTGGAGTGATGAGTCCTGTTTCCTGCTGAACCATATAGATGGCCAGGTCAGCATCTGGTTTAAATGGCATGGAAACATATCCCATGGTGAACCATTGTGGTTCAACAGGCCACTTGAGGTGGTGTCATGGTCTGGGGAGCGTTTTCCGGGAATGGCCTAGGACCATCGGTCATCTAATGACAAACCTTTAATGGTGAATGCTACAGGGACATGTTAATGGACCATCTGTAAGCATATCTTCAGGAAGTCTTCCCTGACCACAGAGCCATTGTCACATTTCCTTCATACGTGGACATTGGATTCGCAATGGGGCTCAGGGACAGACATAAACCAACGACTAACAAATGCTCAAAACTCTTACCCAGCATATCTGCTTGCATAACCAGAGGGTATTGATACGGTACAAGGTATAGGTTTATATTTTGGTCAAGATACTTAAGCTCACGAGCCAGCCGACCAAGGTACTTGTTGTCTTGTAGGTTCCTACTCTAACAAGACAACTTACCCCATGAATCCTTCCTGCAAGCAGGGTGATGGTCCCAATAGGGATGGCCCCACACTGGAGACTAAGGAGCTGCCACACCCTTGATGGTAAACAATCCTAGCTGCACAGGACACAGTTCACACAAGCACACAAGGGATGTATAACAACACAGATCTGGACTGTTCTCAGCACATGTCAGGCAACTATCACAGACACACAGAACATGGCACTGTTCACACAAATACACACAAACACCATGCATGGAGCAAACACCAGGGTGTTGGGAAACGAGCTTCCTCTAGCCAGAGGGGCTGGCATAAATATGCAGCAGACCAGAGAGATTGGCTAGCTATAGAACTCCACACCCATCTCAAACATTCCACACCTGTGCCATTGTGCTCCTGAATCCTTATGGAACTACAGGTCCAGCAGCACAACCGATCAGTCATCTTTCAAAGGGAAAACACTCCATATTATTGAGGTTGATCACCAAGGAGTGGTTAGAGGAACAAGACAATGAATTCTCTACACTGCCTTGATCCCCAAACTCACTGGACTGTAACCCTATTGAGCATGTTTGAGATATGCTGGGAAGTGTTGTGAGATCTGTTCCACTTATCCGCAAACTGTGCACCAACTGACAGAGCTGCTGCAGTGAGCATGAGCTGAGTTGATTATAGAGGATATTCCTCCTGATGGAATCTGTTCCCAACGTCTAAAAGCCATGATTGCCCAAAAAGGTGGCCTAACTTGTAGAGATGAGCGAGTATACTCGCTAAGGCTAACTACTCGAGCGAGTAGTGCCTTAGCCAAGTATCCTCCCGCTCGTCTCTAAAGATTCGGCTGCCGACGCGGGTGACAGGTGAGTTGCGGCGGTAAGCAGGGGGGAGCGGGGGGGGAGAAAGGGAGAGAGAGATCTCCCCTCCGTTCCTCCCAGCTCTCCCCCGCCGCTCCCCGACCCCCGCTGGCCCCCGAATCTTTAGAGACGAGCAGGGAGATACTCGGCTAAGGCACTACTCGCTCGAGTAGTTAACCTTAGCGAATATACTCGCTCATCTCTACTAACCTGTTATTGAGTAAGTATTCCTACTGCAATGTTCAGTCACTGTATTTAAGAAAAAATTGGACACTGTGTACACGGTTATTTCATATAAATCCATAATAGGGCTCCCATTTAAGTGCAGAAGGCCTCAACTATACCTCATTTCATATGTAGGCATTTTCTAATGGATTCCATATGAGCCCAAAGGGGAAAAAAGCATGGCATTGGATGCCATTTTATTTTCTTCCCTAGAAGCATTGCTACCTGTATGGCAGCACATGGAGGCTATGCGGCTCTATACTTGGGAGCTATTCACACTTCGTGCACTCCTGTACAAACTCAACATGGCTTTGTTGAGTACAAGGGGCCTAAGTCAAATATCAAAACCAAAATGGTTGCACTTCCTGATTTTGCTCTTTGAAAAATATACAAAACAGATACATACCGAATTATAAAAATATTATAATCTTGCAATGTCCTCAATAAAAAAATTCAAGCACTAACATGTAAAAATGTTAATATATGAAACTGTCTTACCATTATAGGGAAACAAGGATGATTTTTAATGCAGCTGTTACAATCCACATTTTGGTTTGGGCTGGCAACAGAGAGGTCTAAATCATGATCCATCCACTGACCCCATTGCATGAACATAAGAGATCTGCCATCATCCAGTTTCAATGATTCAGTGGATAATTTAACAACTTGATTGGATACCTCTCGGGCCTGTTACAGAAAAAGTCAGGTTAGAATATCTGCTTTAACTGTAAAAGAGCAATACTTACCTGTCCTCAGCCGTGAGGATCTGGAGCCGTTTCCCTGCTATCCTCCAAATGATTGTTGTGGAAGATGATATCATAGGAAGTTAGCTGACTGCTGCAGCCAATCAGAGACTGCAGTGTCTGAATTCTGGACTCCTGGCATCATGGCCCCCAAGATTTTAGTGCTGATGTCAAGAGAATGGACGGGGATACTGCAGCCTCTGATTATCTGCAGTAGTGAGGTAACTTCTTGTGATGTCATCTTCAACAATCTGTGAGTGAGTGAGAGAGGAAGTTACATACTCCACCTCTGATCGCATGATGATGACATCATCACAGGTCCTTCATCCCAGCCATGTTTTCACCGCAGCGAGCAGCTGAATCACCGGAGCTATGAGCTCTGCCCCTGATCACATAATGATGACATCATCACAGGCCCTTCAATATTTTGACCAACTCCAGCCGTCATCACAGGTCCTTCAGTGAGTTCCATGTGATGTTGTCATTCACTATACTATATTATAAATGGCGCATTGCACCACCAGAAATACTAGTACTATAAATAATACTAATAACTAGTCAAAATACTAACGACCACCTGTCTGTCCGGGAGTCAGTTACATGCTCCACCCCTGATCACATGATGATGACGTCAACACAGGTCCTTCATTCCTGTGCAGATTACGGGTGGACTATATCCCCTACAAACCCCCGTGGCCTCAGTTGCTATGAAATACTAACAACCACCTGTCTGTAAGTGAGTGACTAAGTGAGTTACATGTGAAGATGCCACCATCATGGAATCAGTCACGAGGGCTCTGAACTTTATTAAAGACATGGAGAGCTGGATAACAGCAGTGTGCTTACATGACCTGTGATGTCACTGTCATGTGATCAGTCACCTGTGTGGGAGGAGTCCAGGGCCACATGACCAGGGGGTGATCAGAGTATGCAGGACTCTTCTGGGCTGCTTGTAATCTCTGTTGTATGGGATTAAAAATTTACGTAGCACAGCTGTATGTGATGTACATATAGCAAAGCTGTGTGTGACTGGCATATACCAGAGCTGTGTGTGTTGTACGTGCGTGTAGCAGAGCTGTGTGTGTGACTTGCATATACCAGAGCTGTGTGTGTGTAACGTACATGTAGCAGAGGTGTGCGTGTGTGACATGCGTGTAGCAGAGCTTTGTGTGTTTGTAGCGTGCATGTAGCAGAGCTGTGCATTTGACATGCATGATATCGCAGATTAAACAATACCACTGAAAAATACAACTCGCCCGGCAAAAAACAAGCCCTCAAAGAGATAGGTTAATGGATAAATAAAAGAGTTATGATTTTTTGAAAGTGGGGAGAAAAAAAACAAACCAAAAGTGTGAGAAAAAATGGCTGCGCCCTTAAGGGGTTAAAGGGAGCCCCAAGTCAACAGAGCACTCATCAGAAGTCATCGCAGAAAGTGCGGTAAAATACTAAGCCAAATGTGCATGTTAATGGAGGTATCATTCACTTTATTTGTGACCGTTATATCATTTCTGTGGTGCCTTCAATATAACCACTTCAATGTAAAACTCCTAAGCCTCTTGCTAATCGATCTGAAGTTCTATTCGTTCTTGCATCACACAACTGATTTTTATAGTCAAATCATAGCTACCATTAGTGGACTCTATTCTCTATCATTAAGTACTTACAAAAAAATAATAGAATGGGGTGATCTTGTTGTTTTAGTGAGTATTTCTACCTAGTACCTCCTAGTAGAACAGTCCCCACTGTACATGCACACTGACAATATTGTACACGGGGCTTACAGAAACCCAGAAACAGTAGGCCTCCAAAACTGTTTATATACTAATAGAAAAAATTTAGTGGTCTGAGGCCCCCAAATGATCTTGCTGGCTAAAGTAAGTAACAGAAAAAATATTCCATCTTTTCACTCCTGGAAAAAAGTTTAAAGAATTTTTTTTTACCAGAGGTAGAGGAAACCCATTGATAGGCATGCTTTTAGTCCAGCCTCGTGGCAGTGATATACCGTCCTCATATTGTGGCTTGCGGAGACGTTTGAAAGCCGTGTTGGATGCACCAAGATAAGGCTTCTTTCTATAACAAAAAGCACATTACATTAATATACACTAAATGGCCGCTGTATTAGAGACATCTAGTATTCTGTGGGACTTCAGAACCACAGCAATTTGTCATGACGTCCATCTACAGGTATCAGAGGACTCGGGGTGCTAAGAAAACATTCCCACCCCAATACTGCACCTCCTCCAGCCTGAACTGCTGAAACCTGACAGGAAGGGTTCATCAATTCATGCTGCTTGTGCAAATTCTGATCCTCTCATCAGCCTGGTGCAATGGAAACCTGGAATCATCTGACCAGGAGATCAGTGATCCAAATTTTGCAATGTTTTGCTCTTCGGGGTCTTATTTTTCCATTTCTCTTAGACAACAATGACAATTGAACTGGTCAACTGCTGTTACAGTTGCATGTGAAAACCCGACAAGGCTGACAATGTATGAAATCCCAGCCCCGGCTAGTCTAGCACCGATGACCAGGCCTCGTTAGTAGTCGTTCCAATCACTCGATTTTCTCATTCTAATGTGGATTCACACTGAAACTGATCCATGGAAAACTTGTAACTTGACTTTATGGTTTTCCCATACGCAGAAGTTCCAATCATGAAAGAGTCGGTGACTCTAATAAAGTAGCCATTCATCGAAGATTTATAAAGTGTCTCTACAGATTATACATCGGCCAGGGGCGTAACTATAGAGGGTGCAGGGGATGCGGTTGCACCCGGGCCCAGGAGTCTTATGGGGCCCATAAGGCCTCTCTTCTCCATATAGGGAGCCCAGTACTATGAATAAAGCATTATAGTTGGGGGCCCTGTTACAGGTTTTGCATTGGGGCCCAGAAGCTTCAAGTTATGTCTCTGTACAGCATGGTTTAGGTATGGGTACGGGTACAGATACAGATAGAGGGGGGGCCCCAGCTCACCTTTTGCATCAGGGCCCCTGAGCCTTTAGTTACGCCCCTGACATTGGCTTAACATTCTTAACACTAATAAGACTTCTGTGTTATAAATGGAGCTTCTCAGCATTAAGAGGATACTGATTTTATTGTTTACTTTATGACATTAGTATGAACATCATTCTTATGTAAATGTGAAATGACTTTTTCATTGTTTCGAAGAATCAGATTTAGTATGGAACAGCCCTAAAAAGTTTGCATCTGCCAGTATTTGTATCATTTTAGAAGTATAGCATATTTACAATAACACTTTAATTTGACCCCCCAGGGGGCGGTATAGCTGGCTCTACACATGAGATGTTATCATCCTGAATGCGGACGATCACTTCTACATCGTATCTTTCATATGTACTATCAGACCCTCAACGTGCCAGACTGGCGATCTGGGAGGCAGCTTAAGGGTGCGTTCACATGTAGCAGCTTTGCTGCATATTTTGCCTTTGGTGTGGATTTTGGTGCGTATCTGCAGAGGATTTGGGTGAATTTAAATGGAATGGGTAAAAACTGCTGCAGAATGGTTTTTAAAGCTGTGGCAAAATCTGCACCTAAAGGCAGATTTTGGTGCAGATTTGTGTCAGATTTTTCCTGATGCTACATTTTAACCCCTTAAGGACATGGCCTATTTTAGGCTTAAAGGGGTTGTCCCGCGCCGAAACGTTTTTGTTTTTTTTTAAACCCCCCGTTCGGCGCGAGACAACCCCGATGCAGGGGTTAAAAAAACCACCCGCACAGCGCTTACCTGAATCCCGGCGGTCCGGCGTCTTCATACTCACCTGCTGAAGATGGCCGCCGGGATCCTCTGTCTTCATGGACCGCAGGGCTTCTGTGCGGTCCATTGCCGATTCCAGCCTCCTGATTGGCTGGAATCGGCACGTGACGGGGCGGAGCTACACGGAGCTACACGGAGCCCCATTCAGAAAAGAAGAAGACCCGGACTGCGCAAGCGCGGCTAATTTGGCCATCGGAGGGCGAAAATTAGTCGGCACCATGGAGACGAGGACGCCAGCAACGGAGCAGGTAAGTATAAAACTTTTTATAACTTCTGTATGGCTCATAATTAATGCACAATGTACATTACAAAGTGCATTATTATGGCCATGCAGAAGTGTATAGACCCACTTGCTGCCTCGGGACAACCCCTTTAAGAACACAACGATTTTTGGTGGATTTTCATATCCATTTTTTAAAAGCTATAACTTTTTTATTTTTCTGTCAAGGCGGTTGTATAAGGGTTTGCTTTTTGGGTGGCGAACTGTAGTTTTTATTGGTGCCATTTATAGGTACATAGACTATATTGTAAAGCTTTTATTCATTTTCTTATGATCGCAGGGAGAGAAAACACCTCAATTCTGCCATGGATTTTTAGTTGTTTTTTTTTTACAGCGTTAATCACGCAGCATAAATGGCCCAATACATTTTTTCTGCGGGTCGGTATGTTTACAACGATACCAAAATTCTTTTATTTCTTTTAGGTTTTTTCACTTTTCCTCAATAAAAACCCTTTTTTGGAAATATTTTTTTTTTCTATATCGCTGCATTGAAAGTTCTATAACTTTTTATTTTTCCATAGCCGAAGCTCTGTGAGGGCTTACTTTTTTGTGAGACAAGCTGTAGTTTTTATTGGTACTATTTTTAGGTACATAGGGCTTTTTTGATCACTTTTATTGTTTCTTTGTGAGGCAAAATGAAAATAATGAGCCTTTGCCTCTGTTTTATAGGGGTTTTTTTACGCCTTTTGCCTTGCAGATTAAAAAGCGTGATCAATTTATTGTACGCGTTGTTGCAGATACGGTGATACCAAATACTGTATGTGGGATTTTATTTTATTTTTTTCATTTTTTATGCTAATATAGGAAAGAGCACAAAAAAGGGGTTTTTTAACATGTTTTTTTTAATACATTTTATTACATTATTTTTATCATCTTTTTACACTTTGTAAATCCCTCTGGGAGACTAGCACCATAACACCTATGATCGCTATGATAAGGCATTGCAGGACTTCCGTCATACAATGCCTTATCGCTTGTTCTAGCAATCACAGGCAATACAGGACAGCTGTATCTGGCGTCCTGTTGCCATGACAATGTGTCAGGCTCTCTGTGATTTCAATGCGAGAGTCTGATGACGTGACAAAGGGAGTGTGCTCCCTCTGTGCGCCCTTTACATGCCGCGATCAACATAGAATGATCTACATTGAGAAGGAGCCCATTGAGATCAGTGGGTTGTATTCTCTGCGCATTGCATGCACAAATACTCGCGGAAATACGTCAATGTGAAGCCGTCCGAAAAGAAAAAAAACTGAGTTTGCGTATAATTCTCTAACTATGGTCCAAATCCTCTGTTTCAACTGAGTTTTACTTTGTGTATACGGGCAGCTTTAGAATGGCATAGCTCAGTATCACCCTCTGCTGGTCACACAGTGCATTACTCTTGAATCTTTATAATTCTCCATAACTTGTTCTTCAATTTTTGTGACCTTGCTTTAGTGTTTATTATGTCATTTTGAGATCTTAAGTTCGAAGGTTAAGTAAATGTTGAATATATTACATAACTTCTAGATATCCCTCCTGGTTATGCAGTATCCTTCTCAATCACAGCTTTCCTTGAGATATTGAGGTTCCTTACCTGTTATTACACTCTCCGGTGATGCTGCGGTAGGGTGACGGCTCGCACACTTTTGGCAGGTACTGATAGGCACACCCAGTCAGCTGGGAAATAATTTGATTTTGTTCCAATGTCAGAAAATCTATAGAGTAGCACAGAATATTAAGAATTACTAGATATATTTCTGTATTACTAGTGTAGCATATAAGTGTACAGCTCAGTTATATGGAAACAATTCCTTAAAGGGGCTTTCCAGGCAGCGCCCGCTGTCACAGCCGGGATACACCAGTGGAAACTTTTGTGGCCAGCACATGTAATTGCAGGCATAGCTCTTATTGAAATCAATGGGACCCCAGCCTGCAATTACAAGCTCCAGCCACTACACCGGGGTCGGAGCACTCTGACCTCATTGTACCCCAGCACTGGCAACGGGCGCTTCTTGGAAAAACCCTTTCTACACGGTAACAAAATGAATGACGGATTGATGTGAGCCAAAACAACAGGTGTAGATAGAGCCGCAAATTAAGAGAGGGACAAAGACACGGTAGAGGCTTTTTAGTGAAATAATGGCAGCACATAGGTGGAACTGGCCATAACGGTCCTGCACATAGAACCTGTAACAAGCAAGAGGCGCTGTCTCTTGACAAGTGACACCAAACTGTCTTACAGTTCTCAAGCGGCAGTAACGGTTCTCCAAAAAGAGCAATACAGTTTTTTAACATTGCAAGATACAAGTAACTGACAATGACAATGGTGGCTCTCCCATGTAGTGTAGGAATCTGTATCCTTCCCTGATGCAGAAATGTAGTCCTAAGCTCTCGCTCACAACCTGAAGGTTGCGAGTACAATCCCTGTGTGGTTCAGGTAGCCGGCTCAAGGTTGACTCAGCCTTCTATCTTTTCGAGGTCGGTAAAATTAGTACCCAGCTTGGTGAGGGGTAATAAATAAATTACTTGAAAGCACCGTGGAACAAGTTGGCGCTATACAACTAGCATCACTACAGCAGCAGAGGGGGAAAAGGCCAGGTATATGGGAATCTGGTATTACCAGATGCTCAACATGGCTTTTTTCAATCTGCATTTTCAGAAATGTTAATAGAAGTTTATAACCCCATATCACCCCATTGCCTCTGATTTTGTACGGAAACATAAAGTGTTGTTTTCTTTCCCATTCGCACTGAATTCGTGACGAAAAAAAGGATAATGTTCCATTGCTGCCATATCATGGACGTATTATCTTATAAAAGCATTAGATGAAAGAGGAATATGTTTATAGACCCATTAAACTTGATGCATACAAGATAGATCATATGTGGACCATTGCAGAGTTCTGCACTTGGTTCAATAAGCATTGCCATCTAAAGCCGAGTAAATACATATAAAACGCCCTCGGTTACGGTAGCATAAACTATAAAAGGCCTTGCCATATGGAGAGGTAAGAGGTGGTAATAAAACATTTATAGGGGCGTTATAGTTTTAGCAAATAAGTATAATTCTTTTCATGATTAAAAGTTCTACAGACTTCCAGCGTACTTTATCTAACAATCCTCCTTTTTCAAGATCCTTTTATTTTAATATGTTTTTCAGGTGACATCGGAGAAGGTTTAATAGGAAAGATTGGTCTGCTTGCTAATGACACAAAAGGGTACAATAGGGTTGGCACTCCTGGTGGTGTCTTGAATATAGGGAAAGATTTCGCCTAATTGGATAAATGGTCAACATAAGAAAGCTGCTGCACCATATAAGGGCTTAGTCACACATCCACATCAGCGCCCGTACACGGACGCCTATGCGCCCATATGACTGAGCCCTTACTGCAGGAAGAAGACAGACGCACTTCAGGACGGACGACTCCCCGCAGCGCCGAAGAAAGAACACATGACCAGCAATGAAGCCGGTCACATGTTCTTTCTTCCGGCGCTGCGGAGAGTCGTCCGTCCTGAAGTGTGGCCGTCTGCTTCCTGCAGTAACACGGGCGCCGATGCGCCCGTGTGACTAAGCCCTATTGCCGATAACCCTTTATATGCCACAGTCAGTGCAACTCCTTTGTCCTTTGGATGGCCCACTAATGACGAGATTGTGGGGTGCTAGTCAATTGTCTTAAGAATCTGGGGCTTTGTGAAGTCCATCAGGTCTGTTGTGGAGTTCTTCCTATTACACCCTGCCTGAGAGCAAGATGCTGGCAAAAGTACAATATACCACAATACTGGAGTATTTCAGTATATTGCACAAGCAATCAGACAACTGCAAGTTTGATCCCTATGAGTAATAAAATTTACATTATAACAAGATTTTTTTAAACTATTACAAAAAATGTAAAAAATATTAAAAGTTTTAAACCCTCCCTTTTCCCAGTTTCAGCATAAAAAAAATATTTAGTATCACTACACCTACAATCTATTAAAATATGGCATTATTTATGCTGTATAGTGAATGCTTGATACAAGAACTGAGAAAAAATGCATGATACAAGAACTGTTTTTTTTTGTCAGCCCACGTCCAAGTAAAAAATTTAGTAAGAAGCGATCTGGCGGTCAGAAGCTGGAAAAAATAATTATATGTTTAAAAGCAGTACAACAAGAAAAACGCTAATTTGGTATCGTCAGAATTTTGCTGATTCACAGAATAAACTTAACATTATTTTTACTGCTCTATGTACATCTAATGATTAGGTAATCACATTTTTTTCCCCATTTCACCCCACTTAAACATTTTTCAAAGTTTTTCAGTCCATTGTATGATATACTAAGGCCGGCTTCACACAAGCGATAAAATTGCGCAAGATTTGTGTGTTTTGCACAAATATGAACCCCATTCATTTGAATGGGTTCATACACATAAGCAATGTTTTCTCGCATGGCACCACGATGCGATGCTATGCAGGAAACATATCGCAGCATGTTCTATCTGGCTGCGCGATACCACATTGCAGCCTCATTGTTTTCAATGAGAACAGCGGCAGCAGCGCTGGCTCTATTGAAAGCAATGGGAGCAACTCTGCACATGAAAACACCTCGCATCCACGGGATTTCACATGGTGGGGAGCACGATATGTGGACGGGATTCGCTAACCTAAATGGTATCAATGAGATTATTGGCTATTTTCACTTTTTTCATAAATAGCTCCATTATTTCCCCCTCAGAAGTATTCACATAGTCATATAATTCACAGACAAGATTACTCTTGAGTAATATTTAAATATAGGTAAGAATTAGAGATGAGCGAACGTGTTCTTCCGAGCTTGATATTCGTGCGAATATTAGGGTGTTCGGTATGTTCGTTATCCGTAACGAACACCATGCGGTGTCCGGGTTACTTTAACTTTCTTCCCTGAGACGTTAGCGCTTTTTTTTGGCCAATATAAAGACAGGGAAGGCATTACAACTTCCCCCTGCAACGTTTAAGCCCTATACCACCCCCCTGCTGTGAGTGGCTGGGGAGATAAGGTGTCCGCCTGATATAAAAGTCTGCCCCTCCCGCGGTTCGCTATGGATGCATTCTATATGCGCTCAATGGGGCCAGCGGCAGCTTGAAATCCCCGCCTCCAGAAACACAGCCAATCACAGCCATTCAATGACATCATTGTCATTGGCTGTGATTGGCTGAAGGCACGTGTCTTTCTGGAGGCAGGGATTTAAAGCCTTTCATAGAGAAAGCTTGTCTGCCGTGGATTAGGAGGGAGTGACAGCCTGCAGGAGCGCCGCAGATCATCTAAAAACGTAAGTAATGATTTTTATTCTTTGCTCCACTGTATTGCCGGCGTATAAGGTGACAGTTGGGGGGTCGTCTTATACGCCCCGTCGCCTTATACGCCGGTATATATTTTTAGTGTAACACATTTCTGGATGAATTGCAGGAAAGGGGTTATATATTTAACCCCTTTCCGACCATTCATCCTGCGATCGCCGGCAGCCCATTGCATTCAGTGGAACATGCTGTATTGCCGCTCCATTGAATTCAATGGGCAAACATCGTTCTTCTCTGCTACAGCTGTTACAGCTGTGGCAGAGGAGAACGATCTTTATGCTGACAGTGGGGGGGGGGGCACTCTTGCCGCTATTGTGGCTTAATAGTGAGACCTGTGAACTTGAGATGTAGCCCACCATGTAGCCCCTCGCCTGCCCTATCCGTCACTGTGTCATTCCCATCACTTTCTTGAATTGCCCAGATTTTCACACATGAAAACCTTAGCGAGCATCGGCGAAATACAAAAATGCTCGGGTCGCCCATTGACTTCAATGGGGTTCGTTGTTCGAAACGAACCCTCGAGCATCGCGGGAAGTTCGTTCCGAATAACGAACACCCGAACATTTTGGTGTTCGCTCATCTCTAGTAAGAATTCCTTGTTTATTACCTGTCACATTTTTGGCATATGGGTATATTTTTCTTAGGTTGTGAAGAATGAGCTCATGAGTAACCTCCAAGTAATCCGCTGATCGGACCAAATTTCTAGTAGCTCCTACAGCTTGCTTGAAGAATTCCATTATATCTGAAAGTCTTGCATCTTCCCTCTTTGATCGTATATTTAAACTGAAAATAGAAAAACACATTGAAATTGTGCTTGTGAGTAACAATTTTGCACAAAATTGTCAAGAATATCAACTCATCAGAGACTTAGGTCAGAAAGGGATGAGGAGGAGGTGTACAAAAGAGACACAAAGACAGCACAAATTAATATCTTGGACCATTGAATGGGGGTCACCATAAATACTCATTCATACCCTGAACTGAATAAATGTGTTCATGATGATTAACTTTATGATGCCTGTAAGAGTGAGGCGCAAATGAAAGTCAATGGCGTAGATTTACCATGTGACAAATTTAGTAAGAGGTGCATGCCCCTCAATAAAGTTGTCACATCAATAGGTCATCCTGTTTTCCAAAATGTCAAATCTATGCCAGCTATAAGTTGATGTATATGTGTGCTTAAAACGAAAAAAAGGGGTTAGGTACGGTATTAGCCAGTAGAGCAAAGTGTGAGTAAGAGAAACCACGTAATCTTGTAGATATGATACCTTTTAATGGCTAACAAAAATACATGATGTTAATGCAAGCTTTTGGACCAGTGCAGGGTTCTTCCTCAGGCTTCATAAGCTCGCTATAGCATCATGTATTTTTGTTAGCCATTAAAAGGTATCATATCTACAGGATTACTTGGTTTCTCTTACTGAGAATAATCACATTTTGTGAGCTTAAAATTACACCAGTATCTGGCATAACTTAAAGTAAACTAGGCCCCTCCCCTTTACACTAAGCCCTACCCATTTTGTAGAAAAATATTGACGGAGGTTGAAAAAAAAACTAAGAGTAAAAAAAAAAATTTCACAAGTACAGTCTGCTAAAAAATGTGTGACTTTTATATGCCACCTGGTGCATGGGCCTTACTAAATTCTCCTTTATGATTTCAGGGAAGATATATGCATCCAAAAAATGTTGAAATATAGTGTTTTAATCCAACTAGAGAAATTTAGTTTGAAGGTCCACTATCATTTTTCCATCTCTGCCCCACTTACCTGTCTGCCACATTCTAGGCATCCCCTGCGTATATTTCAGTCACTTCCATGCGGTGCAGCCTCCTGTCTGATACTTAGCAGACACCATCTTGATTTTTAGATTTCTCCATGCTTTCTTTTCCCTTATGCTGTGCTAGCAGTCCCATGATGCATCAGCAGAGCATCACATCAACAGATAGTGCCTTACCATCTCTGCCTGCTAGGAGGACAGTGTAATTTTTATTACCATCTATAGTCTCCTAAATAAGCTAAAGACCATAAGTTTACAATCAGGAGGATGCACTGGGATCTCCTGCATTATAACATTGTGACAGGAGACTGTAATCATTAGCAGTAACTGTGATCAGAGTTTATGGAACAGTCCACGCAGTTTCTCATCATACAGGATTTCCTGATGACTGGAATAGTGATTTCTTGACAATAAATAGAGATAAGTAAATCTCAGGCAGTCACAATGAGATCACATGACCCACTTGAAGAGAAGGACACCAGGAACTTTCAGATAGAAAGGGATAAGTAAACACGGTAATACTAGCGGACTTATATATTCTAGGGAGGTTGTTAAATAACGAATAAATAAAAAAATTCACCGCAGTGGCCTTCTGGTCTAAAGGGTGCACAACTTCTGCGACTACCTGATGCGCACTGTGCGTCAACAGTCTAAGACACTACGCACTGATTCGGCCAGCTTTAATTGCTCATATAAACAGTGCTGGCCATTCAGAGAAGTATGTAGCGTCTTCGATTACCGATGCAATACCAATGTATAACATGCATCGGGTAGTCAGAAAAGCAATGTAGCTGTCTTCGATTGTCTTGGACCAGAGGATCACTTTGAAATAAATTTAACCACTACCCACCTATAACAACTAGGTGCATGCCATGGAGTTTTTAGCATTACACATAATATTTAAATCAAGATTGTCATTAGGTCCAGCAATAAGTGTCTACTTCATATTGATTTATGATTTATTCTATGATAGACATTATTGGCTCTGTTTTAGATGGCATCTATTATTTTGACCTCTGGTGGGTCAATCCAACCCTGAGATAGGTTATCTGAAAAAAATCAAACTATAAATTTCTATAAACTCTGGGGTCTCTTCCAACTCTACCATTTTATGATTCTATCAGAGGCTGGATAGACATCTGTCTGGGATGATTAGTGATCCTGCACTGAGCAGGGGGTTGGACCCGATGACCCTGGAGGTCCCTTCCAACTCTACCATTTTATGATTCTATCAGAGGCTGGATAGACATCTGTCTGGGATGATTAGTGATCCTGCACTGAGCAGGGGGTTGGACCCGATGACCCTGGAGGTCCCTTCCAACTCTACCATTCCATGATTCTATGATAAATGGACCTGTCTGGGCATCAACACTAGGACAATGATATAGCACTGAATAAGGTGGGCTTTGACACTTCCAAAAACAATAGTTATGTTGTGATACATTTCTCCCCCAGTATGCACAATCTTACTTTGTCCTAATCTTTGCGTATTGGGCATCCACCAGACTCTTGGCTTCTCTGACAGATTTCCGAATTTCATCGTCCTGCACAATGTTTCCTCCATCTTAAAAAATAAAGACCAATCATATTTACAATACATACTGAATAAGCCACATCCTTACATGCTTTCTTAGATTTCCAATACTTGAAAACTCATTGATGTAGAATAAACAATGCACCCAACCTAGAAACCACTTACTGTATATCTGGGAAGTTGGTATGATAACTTGGTAAGAAAACTAGTGCATGAGTAAAGGATGAGTTGTCAAACAAGTATTTCGACATTAACCTGCAAGTCTTCAGGAATTACATTCTGTCTAAATCAAACATCTTATCACGGTTTACTTTTATATAATCAATCATTATGGAGTAGTATGGCAGAAAGACACGTCCAGGCCATGAGCATATCCCAAAGACTATACTAGGATGATTAAATAATGATGATCCATGAGGGGTAAGTAGAGTTGTTCATATAGGAACACACATTTGTTCATACATATGTTGTCCAATGGTCCTATATGTGCTGACTAGAGTTGAGCGAACGTACTCTGTAGAACTTGATACTCATTCGAGTATTAGCGTAGTCAATGGTGCTCCTTACTCGAACGAGCATCAAATCATGCTTGACCCCGCCCCAGCTTTTGGCTCCTCCCTGCTGTGGCATGCCTGTTTTGGCCCCTCCTCGCCGCAACGCAGTGCGCGTCATTTTAAAATTTTTGGTCTGGCAGGAAGGGGAAGGGGGAGAGAGAGAGAAAAAAACACGAACCAAGAAAAAAGAAAAAAACCTCGGCACCTGGCGTCCCACATACAAAAATGCGTGAGTCTCCCATTGTAGCCAATGGGGTTCGTTACTCGAGCAGAGTTCTCGAATTTTACGAAAGGCTCGACTCGAATAACGCGGACCCGAGCATTTGGGTGCTCGCTCATCTCTAGTGGTGACCAGGGCTGCCAATTATCCAGAAATTCCTGGACAGTCCATAAAAATGGGAAACTTTTTTCCAGCGTCCGTGAAAAGAAATGGAGGAAATTGATTTGTCTGTAAATTTTTTTATCGTATGGTAAAGCTGGTAATGAGTTCATATCGGTATCTGACTTATAAACATGTATTAGTTATAATCTTTATAATTCATTATGGCTTTATACTGTGTCCCAAAAAAATGTTGGCTGCCTGTGATTTTTGGATAAGTTGTCCAGGAAAAAGAAAAATGTAAGTTGACAACCCTGGTGGTGACCTTCCTTTTACATTGGGTTTATAGTCCCAGCTGAAGGATGCAGCAACCATACTCTTAGAGGCACCTTACAGAGTAGCAGTGAAATCAGGGCATGGCTGATTAATATAGGAAGCTCTGGAATCCCTTCTGCAGTAGTGTTGTGTATTTGTGTATTTTCGTGAGTGGACAAATGGCACTATTGGTTATAACTAGAGATGAGCGAACACCAAAATGTTCGGGTGTTCGTTATTCGGAACGAACTTCCCGCGATGCTCGAGGGTTCGTTTCGAACAACGAACCCCATTGAAGTCAATGGGCGACCAGAGCATTTTTGTATTTCGCCGATGCTCGCTAAGGTTTTCATGTGTGAAAATCTGGGCAATTCAACAAAGTGATGGGAACGACACAGCAACGGATAGGGCAGGCGAGGGGCTACATGTTGGGCTGCATCTCAAGTTCACAGGTCCCACTATTAAGCCACAATACCGGCAAGAGTGGGCCCCCCCCCCCCCCCCTCCCAACAACTTTTACTTCTGAAAAGCCCTCATTAGCATTGCATACCTTTGCTAAGCACCACACTAGCTACAACAAAGCACAATCACTGCCTGGATGACACTCCACTGCCACTTCTCCTGGGTTACATGCTGCCCAACCGCCCCCCTCCTCCCCCCCCACAGCGCACACCAAAGTGTCCCTGGGCAGCCTTCAGCTGCCCTCATGCCACACCACGCTCATGTCTATTTAGAATTGCGTCTGCCATGACGAGGGACCGCAGGCACACACTGCAGAGGTTGGCACGGCTAGGCAGCGACCCTCTTTAAAAGTGGCGGAGCGATAGCCCACAATGCTGTACAGAAGCAATGAGAAATAGAATCCTGTGCCACCGCCATCAGGAGCTGCACACGTGGGCATAGCAATGGGGAACCTATGTGCCACACACTATTCATTCTGTCAAGGTGTCTGCATGCCCCAGTCAGACCGGGCTTTTTAATTCATAGACACAGGCAGGTACAACTCCCTATTGTGAAGTCCCTGTCGACCCACAGCATGGGTGGCTCCCTGGAACCCACCGGCGGTACACAGAAATATCCCATTGCATTGCCCAACACAGCTGAGGTAGTAATGTCGTGCTTAATGCAGGTGGGCTTCGGCCCACACTGCATGCCCCAGTCTGACTGGGGTTCTTTATAAGTGTACAGATGTAGTAAAAACTCCGTGTGCACCTACAGCATGGGTGGGTGCCAGGAAGCCACCGGCGGTACATAGAAATATCCCATTGCATTGCCCAACACAGCTGAGGTAGTAATGTTGTGCTTAACCCTTTCCAATCCAATTTGTATATGGTTTTCCTAGGGGGCTTACTCTTTTTCTGCTGTTATACAACGGCGCTATATGCTGGCTAAAGCCAGTACTGCATGAGCTGACACGTAGGATAGGCTCCGACAGCAGAGAGGCTGGCAATATACAGTAAGAGAACCCCGACGGACGTCTACCAACAACGGAGCTGTACAGCCTTAAACCCTAATGTCTTCACAGGTCACACAGTGGACTGGAAAGGGTTAATGCAGGTGGGTTTCGGCCCACACTGCATGCCCCAGTCAGACTGGGGTTCTTTACAAGTGGACACATGTAGGTTAAACTCCCTGTGGACCCACTGCCTGGGTGGGTGCCAGGAAGCCACCGGCGGTACATAGAAATATCCCATTGCATTGCCCAACACAGCTGAGGTAGTAATGTCGTGCGTAATACAGGTGGGCTTCGACCCACACTGCATGGCCCAGTCAGACGGGTTCTTTAGAAGTGTACAGATGTATTAAAAACTCAGTGTGCACCTACAGCATGGGTGGCTCCCTGGAACCCACCGGCGGTACATAAAAATATCCCATTGCATTGCCCAACACAGCTGAGGTAACGTCAGCTGTAATGCAGGTGGGCTAAAAATTAATTTGATTACACTGTAGGCGAGGGCCCACAAAAATTGCTGTATCAACAGTACTAATGTACATCCCAAAAATTGGCCATGGCCAGCCAAGAGGGCAGGTGAAACCCATTAATCGCTTTGGTTAATGTGGCTTAAGTGGTAACTAGGCCTGGAGGCAGCCCAGTGTAACGAAAAATTGGTTCAAGTTAAAGTTCCAATGCTTTTAAGCGCATTGAAACTTATAAAAATTGTTCTGAAAAATTATTTGAGTGAGCCTTGTGGCCCTAAGAAAAATTGCCCGTTCAGCGTGATTACGTGAGGTTTCAGGAGGAGGAGCAGGAGGAGGAGGAGGAGGAGGAATATTAGACACAGATTGATGAAGCAGAAATGTCCCCGTTTTGGATGGTGAGAGAGAACGTAGCTTCCATCCGCGGGTGCAGCCTACGTATTGCTTACGTATCGCTGCTGTCCGCTGGTGGAGAACAGAAGTCTGGGGAAATCCAGCCTTTGTTCATCTTGATGAGTGTTAGCCTGTCGGCACTGTCGGTTGACAAGCGGCTACGCTTATCTGTGATGATTCCCCCAGCCGCACTAAACACCCTCTCCGACAAGACGCTAGCCGCAGGACAAGCAAGCACCTCCAGGGCATACAGCGCTAGTTCAGGCCACATGTCCAGCTTCGACACCCAGTAGTTGTAGGGGGCAGAGGAGTCACCAAGGATGGTCGTGCGATCCGCTACGTACTCCCTCACCATCCTTTTACAGTGCTCCCGCCGACTCAGCCGTGACTGGGGAGCGGTGACACAGTCTTGGTGGGGAGCCATAAAGCTGGCCAGGCCCTTAAAGACTGTTGCACTGCCTGGGATGTACATGCTGCTCGATCTACGCACATCCCCTGCTACCTTGCCCTCGGTACTGCGCCTTCTGCCACTAGCGCTGTCGGCTGGGAATTTTACCATCAGCTTGTCCGCAAGGGTCCTGTGGTATAGCAACACTCTCGAACCCCTTTCCTCTTCGGGAATCAGAGTGGGCAGGTTCTCCTTATACCGTGGATCGAGCAGTGTGTACACCCAGTAATCCGTCGTGGCCAGAATGCGTGCAACGCGAGGGTCACGAGAAAGGCATCCTAACATGAAGTCAGCCATGTGTGCCAGGGTACCTGTACGCAACACATGGCTGTCTTCACTAGGAAGATCACTATCAGGATCCTCCTCCTCCTCCTCCTCCTCCTCCTCAGGCCATACACGCTGAAAGGATGACAGGCAATCAGCCGGTGTACCGTCAGCAGCGGGCCAAGCTGTCTCTTCCCCCTCCTCCTCATCCTCCTCATGCTCCTCCTCCTCCTCCTGTACGCGCTGAGAAATAGACAGGAGGGTGCCCTGACTATCCAGCGGCATACTGTCTTCCCCCGCCCCCGTTTCCGAGCGCAAAGCAGCTGCCTTTATGGTTTGCAGGGAATTTCTCAAGATGCATAGCAGAGGAATGGTGACGCTAATGATTGTAGCATCGCCGCTCACCACCTGGGTAGACTCCTCAAAATTACCAAGGACATGGCAGATGTCTGCCAACCAGGCCCACTCTTCTGAAAGGAATTGAGGAGGCTGACTCCCACTGCGCCGCCCATGTTGGAGTTGGTATTCGACTATAGCTCTACGTTGTTCATAGAGCCTGGCCAACATGTGGAGCGTAGAGTTCCACCGTGTGGGCACGTCGCACAGCAGTCGGTGCACTGGCAGCTTAAAGTGATGTTGCAGGGTGCGCAGGGTGGCAGCGTCCGTGTGGGACTTGCGGAAATGTGCGCAGAGCCGGCGCGCCTTTACGAGCAGGTCTGACAAGCGTGGGTAGCTTTTCAGAAACCGCTGAACCACCAAATTAAAGACGTGGGCCAGGCATGGCACGTGCGTGAGGCTGCCGAGCTGCAGAGCCGCCACCAGGTTACGGCCGTTGTCACACACGACCATGCCCGGTTGGAGGCTCAGCGGCGCAAGCCAGCGGTCGGTCTGCTCTGTCAGACCCTGCAGCAGTTCGTGGGCCGTGTGCCTCTTATCGCCTAAGCCGAGTAGTTTCAGCACGGCCTGCTGACGCTTGCCCACCGCTGTGCTGCCACACCGCGCGACACCGACTGCTGGCGACATGCTGCTGCTAACACATCTTGATTGCGAGACAGAGGAGGAGGAGGAGGGTGCTTTAGTGGAGGAAGCATACACCTCCGCAGATACCAGCACCGAGCTGGGGCCCGCAATTCTGGGGGTGGGTAGGACGTGAGCGGTCCCAGGCTCTGACTCTGTCCCAGCCTCCACTAAATTCACCCAATGTGCCGTCAGGGAGATGTAGTGGCCCTGCCCGCCTGTGCTTGTCCACGTGTCCGTAGTTAAGTGGACCGTGGCAGTAACCGCGTTGGTGAGGGCGCGCACAATGTTGCGGGAGACGTGGTCGTGCAGGGCTGGGACGGCACATCGGGAAAAGTAGTGGCGACTGGGAACTGAGTAGCGCGGGGCCGCCGCCTCCATGATACTTTTGAAGGACTCAGTTTCCACAACCCTATACGGCAGCATCTCAAGGCTGATGAATTTTGCTATGCGGACGGTTAACGTTTGAGCGTGCGGGTGCGTGGCGGCGTACTTGCGCTTGCGCTCGAACACTTGCGCAAGCGACGGCTGAACGGTGCGCTGAACTACACTGCTGGATGGGGCCGAGGACAGCGGAGATGAGGGTGTGGGTGCAGGCCATGAGGCGGTAGTGCCTGTGTCCTGAGAGGGGGGTTGCATCTCAGTGGCAGGTTGGGGCACAGGGGGAGAGGCAGGGGTGCAAACCGGAGGCGGTGAACGGCCTTCGTCCCACCTTGTGGGGTGCTTGACCATCATATGTCTGCGCATGGTGGTGGTGGTGAGGCTGTTGGTGTTGGCTCCCTGGCTGAGCTTTGCGCAACAAAGGTTGCACACCACTGTTCGTCGGTCGTCAGGCGTCTCTGTGAAAAACTGCCAGACCTTAGAGCACCTCGGCCTCTGCAGGGTGGCATGGCGCGAGGGGGCGCTTTGGGAAACACTTGGTGGATTATTCGGTCTGGCCCTGCCTCTACCCCTGGCCACCGCACTGCCTCTTGCAACCTGCCCTGCTGATGCCCTTGACTCCCCCTCTGAAGACCTGTCCTCCTAAGTAAGCGTTGCACACCAGGTGGGGTCAGTCACCTCATCGTCCTGCTGCTCTTCCTCCGAATCCTCTGTGCGCTGCTCCCTCGGACTTACTGCCCTTACTACTACCTCACTGCAAGACAACTGTGTCTGATCGTCATCGTCCTCCTCACCCACAGAAAGTTGTTGAGACAGTTGGCGGAAGTCCCCAGCCTCTTCCCCCGGACCCCGGGAACTTTCGAATGGTTGGGCATCAGTGACGATAAACTCCTCTGGTGGGAGAGGAACCGCTGCTGCCCAATCTAAGCAGGGGCCCGAGAACAGTTCCTGGGAGTGTTCCCGCTCCTGAGCAGGTGTTATTGTAGTGGAGTGAGGAGGCTGGGAGGAAGGAGGAGCAGCAGACAGAGGATTCGGATTGGCAGCAGTGGACGGCGCAGAACTGCGAGTAGACAATAGGTTGCTCGAAGCACTTTCTGCCATCCAGGACAGGACCTGCTCACACTGCTCATTTTCTAATAACCGTCTCCCGCGTGGACCCATTAATTGGGCGATGAATGTGGGGACGCCAGAAACGTGCCTCTCTCCTAATCGCGCAGCAGTCGGCTGCGACACACCAGGATCAGGAGCTCGGGCTGTACCCACACCCTGACTTGGCCCTCCGCGTCCTCGGCCGCGTCCACGTCCTCTAGGCCTACCCCTACCCCTCAGCATGCTGTATTACCAGTGATTTGATTTCACAGGCAGGAAATAAATTGGCGCAAGACTGCAGGCCAAATATAATTTTTGCCCTTTTTGGAAAACGAAAGGCCCCACTGCCTCTAGTGAATGAATTATCTAAGTTTAATAACTGTGCTGTGTCCCTGCTAATGTGTCACAGAACGTGAGGGTAGCAGAGTTATTAACTCTGGCAGAGCAGGTATTTTTTTCCCAATTAAGGAAAGCAAATGGCGAAGCCAGCAGTAAAGCGTAGCTGGGTGCGTCTGATTTAGCAATGTTGTTCACGCAGCTCACACGTGTCCACCGCCCTTAGGACGGACAGAGGCTGGACAAATAGATTTGTTTTCAGTTTTTTTCCACCAAAAGGCAGCACTGCGTATATTCAATGAACATGAGAAGTTTAATAACTGTGCTGTGTCCCTGCTTATGTGTCACAGAACGTGAGGGTAGCAGAGTTATTATAACTCTTGGAGAGCAGGTATTTTTTTCCCAATTAAGGAAAGCAAATGGCGAAGCCAGCAGTAAAGCGTAGCTGGGTGCGTCTGATTTAGCAATGTTGTTCACGCAGCTCACACGTCTCCACCGCCCTTAGGACGGACAGAGGCTGGACAAATAGATTTGTTTTCAGTTTTTTTCCACCAAAAGGCAGCACTGCGTATATTCAATGAACATGAGAAGTTTAATAACTGTGCTGTGTCCCTGCTTATGTGTCACAGAACGTGAGGGTAGCAGAGTTATTATAACTCTTGGAGAGCAGGTATTTTTTTCCCAATTAAGGAAAGCAAATGGCGAAGCCAGCAGTAAAGCGTAGCTGGGTGCGTCTGATTTAGCAATGTTGTTCACGCAGCTCACACGTGTCCACAGCCCTTAGGACGGACAGAGGCTGGACAAATAGATTTGTTTTCAGTTTTTTGGCACCAAAAGGCAGCACTGCGTATATTCAATGAATAACAACTGTGTTGTCGCCCTGCCTATACAATTCTTTCCCTGCAGTATCAATGGAGGGTGCAATGGTCTGCAGAGGCGATTTTGAGAAGCAAAAAAAAATGCAGCACAGCTAACAGCAGCCTGGACAGTACTGCACACGGATAAATATGGCCCTAGAAAGGACCGTTGAGGTTCTTGAAGGCTACACTCACTCCTAACACTCTCCCTGCCTATGCAGCACTTCTGTCCCTAATGCCAGGTGCAACGGTCTGCAGAGGCGATTTTGAGAAAAAAAAATTTGCCACTGCTAACAGCAGCCAACACACAGCTATCAGTGGCCCTAATAAGGACCTTTGGGGGGTCTTGAAGCCTACACTAACTACCAATTCTTTCCCTACAGCAGCTCCGGTACAAACAGCACTGTCCCTCATCTAACTCACACCGCATCTGAGGCGAACCGCGGGAGGGGCCGACTTTTATGTTCGGGTGACACCTGATCTTCCCAGCCACTCACAGCAGGGGGGTGGTATAGGGCTTGAACGTCACAGGGGGAAGTTGTAATGCCTTCCCTGTCTTTCAATTGGCCAGAAAAGCGCGCTAACGTCTCAGGGAAGGAAGTGAAAATAACCAGAACACCGCATGGTGTTCGTTACGAATAACGAACATCCCGAACACCCTAATATTCGCACGAATATCAAGCTCGGAAGAACACGTTCGCTCATCTCTAGTTATAACCGATGTGCAATCTGTGGAGCACCACATGCCACTGAGGAGGTGAACGTTGGCTACGAAAGGTGCATGAGGGCTGACTGAAGGGGAGCAGCTGTGTCTAAAACAACAGTTCAGTACGCCTTACTGCCTACAGGGCTCTGAAGCAGACGGATAGTCACTGCATCTATGCTAACAAAGGTCCATCAGAAGAAAAGGCTTTTATTTGTACGGCAGTATCAGAATTGGACCACCTCTGATTGGTAAAGGGTTGACTCCTTCGATAAGTCATATTTTCTGCTTCATCGCACGGATGAATGTTGGCAGGTCAGGCGAGAAACCTCAGAGAACAAACACCTTGCAACCATTGCTGGAAGAACACGAGCTGATGGTGGCAGCGTTATGGTCTGGGGAATTTTTTCATGGCATTCTCTGGGCCGCTCATCCATGTGGATGACACTTTGAACATAATTGGTTATGAATCCATCCATCCTTGCAGATTAGGTACACTCATATATGCTGTTTGTCTTCCCTGCGACAGATGGGATCTTTCAGCAAGGCAATGTGACATATCACATGACTAGAAATGTCTAGTGGTTCGAAAAGTTTGACCAAGACTTCCAAGTACTTCCCTGGCCCCTAATTCCCTAGATGTGAACCGAATTGAGCATCTGTGGGACTACATTGATCGTCATGTACATTTTATGGATCTTTCCCCACTCACCCTCCAGCAACTGTGGACATTGCTCCAGTTACATTAAACAACCTACCAGCACCTTATTGCGTCACTCTCAGCCCCTGTCTAGCTGCTGTCTGTGTGGCATATGGCGGTTACTCTGGATATTAGCTGGTGGCCATAATAATGTGACTCAACTCAACAGGGTGGGCTATGGGAGAGTAGCCTAGCAGCACACTCATGAAAGCTGTCTAAAAGCAAATGTGTCCAAGTTGCACATAGCAACCAATCATAGCTCGGCTTTCATTTTACCGCAGCGGTATAAGAAACAATAGCTGCACTGTGATTGGCTGCAATGGGCAGCAAAGACAGATCTGCTTTTCCACAGCTTTCATAAGAGTTTGGTACCAGGGTACTTTTCCATAGCCCCCCCTATATATATTATAGAATTATAGTGTGTGTGTACAAGCCCTCAGAAGATATAGAAAGTGCTTTACATTTCCCAGAACATCCACATGACAAGATTAGCAAGACATTTACAATAAAGTGTGTTGAACTAACATGAGAGATAACAATAGTACCACTTGAGAATCTTAGAGCAAACACCCCATTCTCATTATCAGTCAGTGTATGGGAAGTCTGAGGAAAGTTCTGAACATTAATGATGCAGTTACAAGTATTGCAAGTAACATTATATTAAATGACTATAGGCTGACTTCACAAACCTCTATTAGGTATCAGTGCTCCAATTCTCTATTAAAGAGCCCCAAATATCAAGAACTGCCATAGAGTTTAAGGGGTTGTCTCACCATCGTCCTTATCTATAACCCACCATCAGTGTGTTTCAAAGTGTGAGACAGCAGAGAAAATGTATGCGAACCTCAGCTCCATTCACTTTAATGGGACCACCAAAGATAGCTGAGCACTTGAACTTGGCTATCTCCAGCAATCCCATTGAAGTGAATGGAGTGGAGATGCATATCTTCCATTGTTCCACACTTTTGGGATGCGTCAGAGCTGTGTTACAGAGAAAGGCCATGGTGAGACAACCCCTTTATAGGACAATATCTGTCCTCCATAAAGCTATCTAAAATGGAACATAGGAGCATATTGAAAACAGATTTCTTATGGAGTCATCTGTATACATATGTATGCAGTCAGCTCTCTGCAGCGGTGTTGGCTTTCACCAAGCTTTCCCAATAACAATTAGAACATAGAAACAAAGGAATAGAGGGGGCAACAATTTAACATAAGGGACAATTTTAGGACTTAAAGGGGTTTTCCAGGACTAAAATATTGATGGACTATCCTCAGCATCAGATTAGAGAGTGTCTAAGTACCAATTAGCTGTTTAAAGTGGTTGCGGTACTTGGGCTAGCATGGCAGACTCCTCTGTGGTCTGTAAACAAAAAGGACATGGGCACTGCTCAAATATAAAACCCAACAGGGTGCTGCCCGATGGTTCAAAACTAACACATTCTGAAGAAAGCACATTACCCATCAATAACAGGAACACTCCAAAATCCATGACAGAACATGACAATCTTTAGTCGACAATAAAAGACAATGCATTGCGATTCCATGAACGTGCCATATTGACCTAGGGAGCCTAATGGGCGCGCTGCTGACGTGGGGGAAAGCGAAGAATGTACACTGTAACACGATGGGTATTTGTCACATAGAGAATTACAGGGGCATACATGCACCTAACTGTGTGTATATTCACTGTATACACTTACTGGAAACTTAAAGGGTATAAGATCAGTCAGTGAATACCGAGAGAAACGCGTCAAACCAGTTGAGAACCAGTTTATGAAGCTATATTGATTATGAAAGAGCTTTAGAACCAAAGGACATCACTATTCAGGGCACAGTGGTCCACCATTTGGGACCTAGGTACCTCATGATCCAACGGTATTGGTGTGTGACATTGAACACTAGAAATGGTGTATGATCCAGCAGTAGTCATCCATAGTGTTGGACATTGTAGTATACCAGTGGTGTTACCACCTGCCCATCGATTGAATGGTCTGAATAGGTTCTTAGCATAGCCTAGATCACCGAAGGGCTTTACATCTTTATATGGATGGGTTATTATTAGAGATGAGCGAGCATACTCGGTTCGGGTGTTTTTGCACTAGAGCACCGCTTTTTCCGAGTAACTGACTACTCGGACGAAAAGATTCAGGGGGCGCCGGGGGTGAGCGGGGGGTTGCAGAGGGGAGTGGGGGGGGGGAGAGAGAGAGCTCCAGAGCTCCCCCCTGTTCCCCACTGCTACCCCCCGCTCCACCACGCCGCCCCCCGGATCTTTTCGTCCGAGTAGTCAGTTACTCAGAAAAAGCGGTGCTCGAGTGCAAAAACACCCGAACCGAGTACGCTCGCTCATCTCTAGTTATTATGCTGTATTAAAATACCCACAAGAGATGTACTTATTGGAACCTGGCAGTGAATCTCTATCTTATACACACCATTAAAAAATACTCCTAACAACAATTTTTAACATTTATTAAAGGTTCTTGGTAGTTAGGAATATACCCACAGTTAGGTGCACGTATTTGATCCTGCGGATTTGGGTGTTTACCCAACCACTAAGATCAACTATTAGGTGGTGGGGATATCCACGTATCTATCCCTTTCTACATTTGTTTGTTTTCGGAGCCAAATTTCAATGAATTGAAATAAAAGTTATATTTCAGGAATCTTTCCAGTGATAAGTATTTGTCACATAGGTATTAAGAATCTTCAGTCTTACATACAACGGGCCTGTATAGTTACTTATTATTTTTATTTAAGATTGTCATCCCTGATGCAGCCACAGTTTAGTGGCAATATATGTGGGCTTGTTTCTCCTCGGATCCTGAGGACTTGGGTTATTTTTGCTATTTTACCTCCTAATTTTCATGACTTTTGATCCGATTGGTCACCTGATTTGATGTCTTATTACTTAACTGCACAAGAGTAAGTAGAATTTTCCTCTCCTTTCTTATTTGGTTGTATGTATGGGTATGTCTATTTCTATTATAACTTATCTATTATTGTAGAAGGTTTGGCTTTGGCTTTGCATGTGTCATCTTATACACCTCTTTTAGATGTCTTCTACAGCTTAGCAAATTCTTAGAGACTGACTGGAACGTTTTTCTCTTTTTGGGTGCCTCCCCCGTGCCGGCACCCGAACCTTTTGTCTCGAGCGGCCAGGTACTCGCTAAGGGCAATGCTCGCTCGAGCAATTGCCTTTAGCGAGTATACTTGCTCATCTTCAAATCCCTACTAAAATCCATGTCAAATTCCACCTTAGGATTCCACATTAAAATCTACACCACGGGGGCAGATTTTGACATGAATTCCAATGAGGACCCACCGCAGACTTTACCCCTTCAATTGAAAGGGTGAAATCTGCTACAAGCCTGCATCACTTTCCGCACCAAATGCCGCAGGCTTTGACACCAATTTGGGTATGGTTTCAGAACAAAATCTGCAATTCAATTAACTCATTTTCCCAATCTTTTTTCTCTTTTATTGTCTAATTAAGATTGTCATATTTGTCACAGATTGTAGACTTAGCCTATTTTTGATCGGTTATATGCCTTGTTCAGATTGTGTTCCCTGGTCTGTGATGTAAGCGTTCACCCATCAAATGGCCTATGTGCAGCTCAGTCGTCTTAAGTGAATGGAACTGAGTTGTAATACCAGGCACAGCCACTGCAAAAAGTACGGCACCGTGTCTAGTATGCAGTGAAGAGGCTGCAGCACTTGCCAGGGTTGCCAGCCTGAACTTTTCTTTCTTCTGCATAACTTAAACCAAAAATCAAAAGACAGCCAACATTTTTCTACAAAGCCTTGGGAAAACCACAATGAAAGATAAAGACTATAAGTGATATATGTTTATAAGTCAAAAAATGATATGAACTCTTTATCAGCATTTACCATAAGCTGTAAAAGGACAATAATTACAGTAAAAATAAATGCTCAACTATCAACTACCCTAAAAAAAAAATCACAGATACATCTTTTTTTCTTCCATAGACACTAGAAAAAAGTGTGCTTTTTTTACAGACTGTCCAAGAACTTCTTGACGGTTGGCAACCCTGGCTCTCCCCCAAACATCATAGCTGATGGATGGATGTGCCGGAAGTCAGACACCCCCCACTGTGATATTGATGACTTATCTGAAGGACTATTATGTACTATTTATTAGCGTTATTTAGAATCCTGTTAAGGAACATTTAAGTCTCATGATGCTTCATCGGAACCTATGTGCCAACTCCTGACCCCACTGCCCTTACTATTAAGGAACATTTAAGTAACGGAGCAATGGGAATACATGTAAAAATTAAATTGTAAAAAAAAAAAAACATTTATATTGCTTTACATCGTAACACAATGGCATTTAGAAAACATTTACCTTGACTGGAGGTTGTCTGTGCCAGTTCACTTAGTAGCAGAAATACAGCACAAATAAGTAACCAATTCATTTTGGGACACCTGAAAAAAAATAACATATGAAAACATAGCCACTGCTTTATGAGTTACTGTATTTACTGTAGAAGATACTAAGCATCTCTTACCTTCCTCATCCCGATGTAAAAGCTGCCCACTGACCCTACAATTTATAGGCCTGGCTGGATACAGTGATTGGACATAGGTACACCCCATGGGCAGGGCCAGTACAGTAATGTGGAAACACCTATTGATGGGATCCTGTCAGCTGGGAAACAGGACATTAAGAAAGAAAGAAGAAGAGAGAAATATAAAAGAAAGAAATACTTGGAAAGTTTCCAACATTTTTGTACTCAGCTGACTCTATCTAGATAACATTGCAGGGGATCATGTAATATGTCACATTGTATATCAAAGTGCATTTTTTTATGTTGCAATATTTGACTCAGAGAGGTATTTGTAGAAACAGTAATCTATACATCAAATCAAAGAATAATGTGATTTTCCAAAAGAACAAAGAAAATAGATTTTAGTTGGTATTTATCTAACAGAGTACCGCCATGGGAGCTGCGGTTATGGCACACGGCCCAGGTGAATGCATGCACTATTCCTAGGAAAATCGTTTTATCTTTAGTTAAACCTGGTGAGAAATTGTACCATATTTACCAGGACTGGGAGTAAAAGGGATAGGTCTGTTCACTGCACCCATTTAAAGTAAGTTCCTTTGCACAGGCCAACAATCGGGTATAAACTGATGGTAGCCTAATCATTGGGTTGTGTAACGCTGCACCCAGTCGACTGAGCAAACACTTGTTCATTGCATCTTCTGCCAAAAATATAAAAAATGATAGTTGCCAGAAGCAGATCTCCCTGTGTGAACGAAGGATGTGCTGCCAACAATGATGATTCTCTATGGAGGACGAACAATTGCTTGAGTGAGAATTTGACCTGCATAGATTGTGAATTGGCCTGTATAAAGGTTATATGGGCCTTTAAATGCCTCGATTGGCCCATGTAAAAGGGCCCTTAGTCTTTTTTAGCTATAAAATGTATGCAGTATCAAGTAATCATGGAACCATAGAGCAACCATAATAGTAGTATGTGAATTGCAGAACAATGTTTCAAGGGAACTCATCATCACCTTTGAGCCACATAAACTACATTGTGTGGCTTAATGGTGATGGAACAGGGCATCCAATGAGAGATGTCTTATACTTACCGGATGCCCCTTTCCAGCACTATTTCCCCATGTAGTCGGCGCATGCACACAGTGTGACTTTTTTTAAGACCTCTCCATGTGTGTCCTCTGCCATAGAGATGAGTGAGAGAGTGTGCACACAGAGTGGGCTGAAAAGAGTTGTGCTGTGAGCATGCGGCAAGTGTGTGGGGATATAGCCCTGGAATGGAGCACCCGGTGAGTATGAAAAACAGATGCCCATACTCCCCGTTCCATTACCTTTGAGCCCCATAATGTATTTATTCTTTGCTCTGTCAGAAACAAAATTTAAATATTACCCAAAATGTGGAGCCTGCTAGTTGTAGACAGACTTTCGGATGAGGTAAGGGTTTCCAACCCACAGGTATGGTCTACAAAGGAAATGTGGCTGATACTAGTCCAGCTCGTGACAAAGATGCTGGATACGGTGTATTTTTGGATCTGGCACCGGGGCCTGGTCCTTTGGTATAAGGCAGCAGCATCCCTCTTTCCAGTCATTGTTTCCTACGATTGGTGGTAAATGCAGACAAGCATAATCACACCACCTACAATAATATGCTGCAGAACATTAACTCTACTTGAGCAATGGTTCCAACAGAAGGTATATTCATTCGACAGTCTCTCCGGTTCGTCTCCTGTGAGCCAGAGCATGCGATGGCTGCCTTTTTATGAGTGGTGCCTCAGTGGAGTATTTCTTCCTGGATTCAAAGCTTTGTACGGGACACTTGAATAGACCGGTAACCGGAACTCAGTAACATAGTAACATAGTATGTAAGGCTGAATGAAGACAATGTCCATCTAGTTCAGCCTGTCTATCCTCCTGTGTTGATCCAGAGGAAGGCAAAAAACCCCAAGGGCAGAAACCAATTTAGCCCTTTTGGGGAAAAAATTCCTTACTGACTCCCTAATGGCAATCAGACTGTTCCCTGGATCAACCCCTAATAGTTCCTACCTGCCTGTATACCCGGATTGACAATTAACCTAAGACTTGTATCCTATAATGTCCTTCCTCTCCAGAAAGACATCAAGTCCCCTTTTAAACTCCTCTATGGATTTTGCCATCACCACTTCCTCCGGCAGAGAGTTCCACAGTCTAACTGCTCTTACAGTAAAGGATGCCCTTCTATGTTGGTGATGAAACCTACTTTCCTCTAATCGTAGCGGATGTCCTCTTGTTACCGTCGTGGTCCTGGGTGTAAACAGATCTTGGGAGAGATCCTTGTATTGTCCCCTCATGTACTTATACATGGTTATTTGATCACCTCTTAGCCGTCTTTTTTCCAGGGTGAATAATCCCAATTTGGATAGCCTCTCTGGGTATTCCAGTCCCGTCATTCCATGTATTAGTTTAGTTGCCCTTCTTTGAATCCCCTCAAGCACTGTGACATCTTTCCTGAGCACCGGTGACCAGAACTGTACGCAGTATTCCATGTGAGGCCTGACAAGTGCCTTATATAATGGAAGGATAATGTTCTCATCCTTCGCCCCTATACCTCTTTTAATGCACCCCAAGACTTTATTTGCCTTTGCAGCAGCTGACTGGCATTGGTTACTCCAGTTCAGTCTACAATCCACTAGTACCCCAAGAACCTTTTCCATATCACTTTTCCCTAGTGGTACCCCATTAAGTAAATATTGGTGACATCCATTTCTCCTGCCCATGTGCATAGTCTTACATTTTTCAATATTGAACTTCATTTGCCATTTTTCTGCCCAAGCCCCCAGCTTATCCAGGTCCATTTGTAGCCGCACATTGTCCTCCGTTGCATTAATTATATTGTATAATTTTGTGTCATCTGCAAATATTGATATTTTGCTGTGCAGCCCCTCTATCAGGTCATTGATAAATATGTTGAACAGAGTGGGGCCTAATACTGAACCCTGTGGCACCCCGCTAGCGACTGTGGTCCAATCAGAGTACGAACCATTTATTACCACCCTCTGCTTTCTATCTCTGAGCCAATTTTTTACCCATTTACACACGTTTTCGCCCAGTCCGAGCTGCCTCATTTTGTATATTAGCCTATTATGTGGCACAGTGTCAAAGGCTTTAGAGATGTCCAGATATACGAGATCAATAGATTCTCCCTGGTCCAGCTTAGAGCTTACTTCATCGTAGAAACTGATTAGATTTGTCTAACATGAGCGACCCTTCATGAATCCATGCTGGTGAGGAGTTATTCCCTTGTTCTCCTTGAGGTACTCATCGATGGCGTCTCTCAGAATCCCCTCGAAAATTTTTCCCATTACTGAAGTGAGACTTACTGGCCTGTAGTTACCAGGCTCACTTTTGCTCCCTTTTTTGTAAATTGGAACCACGTTGGCAATGCGCCAATCCAATGGTACTACACCGGTCTTGATAGTGTCTAGAAATATTAGATATAGCGGCCTAGCTATCTCGTCACTTAGTTCCCTTAGTATCCTTGGGTGTAATCCATCTGGGCCCGGCGATTTATCAATTTTAGTCTTCTTTAGTCGCTTCCGCACCTCCTCCTGCGTTAGGTATGAGATATTTTGTGATGGGTTCATTTTATTCCCCTGCATCTCGTGTGGCATTTCCTTTTCGTTTGTGAATACACTTGAGAAGAAACTGTTTAGTAGATTTGCTTTCCCTCCGTCATCATCAATGATCTCTCCTGCATTATTTTTTAAAGGGCCAGTGCTCTCCCTGCAAATCCTTTTGCTGTTAATATAGTTGAAAAATAGCTTCGGGTTGTTTTTGCTCTCTTTGGCGATCAGTCTTTCTGCTTCCTCCTTGGCAGTTTTGATCTTATCTTTGCATATTTTGTTTTTTTCCCTGTAAGATTTTAGCGCTTCTTCGCTGCCTTCTTGCTTTAGTAGTTTGAACGCTTTCTTTTTTTCATTTATTGCTCCTCTTACCGTCTTGTCGAGCCACATTGGTTTCCTTTTAGTTGAGTTTCTTTTATTTTTAAAGGGAATGAACTGCTCACATGAGGGGATTAGGATCCTTTTAAACTTTTCCCATTTGTCCTCTGTACCGTCATTTTTGAGGATGTTGTCCCAATTAATGGTACCGATAGTAATTCTGAGCTGATCAAATTTTGCTTTACTAAAGTTTAGTTTCTTTGTCGCTCCTTGATAAGGCTTCTTATTGAATGACAGCTGGAAGTTGATTATATTGTGGTCACTGTTCCCCAAGTGTCCCTCAACCTGCACCCCCTTTATACGTTCCGGTTTGTTAGTTAGTACTAGGTCCAGAATGGCCCTCCCTCTTGTTGGTTCCTGCACAAGTTGGTTCAGGTAATTATCTTTAATTACTCTCAAGAACTCATCATCCCTGTGTGATTTGCAGGTTTCGTTTTCCCATGTTATATCTGGATAATTAAAGTCCCCCATGATAATTACTTCGTTGCGGTTTGACACCTCTTCTATCTGCCTTAATAGTAAGTTATCAGTTTCTTCTGTTGCTTTTGGTGGTCTATAGAAGACCCCTATCAGGATTTTGTTATTTTTTCCTCACTGTATTTCTACCCACAGAGATTCCACCTGTTCTTCTCCTACCCCTATATCCTCCCGTAGCCTCGGCTTCAAGTTCGAATTGACGTACAGACATACCCCTCCCCTTTCTGGTTCCTTCGGTCCCTTCTGAAGAGATTGTACCCCTGCAAATTCACCGCCCAATCGCACTTATCATCAAGCCATGTTTCCGTAATTCCGACTATATCATAATTTTCATCAGTCATTCTCGCTTCAAGCTCACCCACTTTACCAATCAGACTTCTTGCATTCGTGGTCATACAATTTATATCGTTTTTTTTGTTATTTAAATTTGTTTTGTTGCTATTCGTACTAATGGCTGATCTATCACTTCTAACTGTGCTAACCCCACTCCCTGCTCGACCCCCATTACCTTTGCTTGGACCCGGGTCGCTAGTTACACTGGCTACCCCACTATTTCTCTTTTTGCCCTCCCCCCAGTCCCTAGTTTAAACACTCCTCCAGCCTTCTAGCCATTAGGCTCACTCGTTTCTACTTGTAGAGCTAGTTCCCAGTTCAGAGGGAGAGGGCTAGAGACCAGCACCGCAATCTGTTTCTCCTCACCAAGGCGTCATACTTCCTATGTGCCCACCCAACTTCCACTCTTACTCTAGAGGCCATACACCGCAAGCCCTGGCCCTTAAAGTAACATATACCTGATGGTATAAGAGGGCAGAGAAAAACAAATGTAAGAGGGATTGACGGCTCCCTCTTTACATTGTCTCACTGTATCTCATGGGGTAAAATGTTATACTGAATTTCTTTAGGGAGACAATCAGCATAAATGCAATTAAAGGGATGGCCCACCTTCACAAGCAACTTTTTTTAAGTTGTCATTGCGTCTTAAAGGAAAACATAAGCACTATGCAATTTTATTTGAGATGTCTTGCAACAATGACATTTTTTTTGCAAGGCTGAGCCTTTTGTGTAAATATATGCCTGGGACAAATCTTACTTCCTCATGACATCAAAAGGGTTTGTCACTTTTTAGCTATGACATATTTTAAAGCCAGTGGTGCTATAATGATTCCCCAGCTTCTACTAACAGAATACTTCCTTTCTTAATAAATCACTCAATTGATTTTAGCATACTGATATCTGAAAATAGCTACCAAAAACAAAAACCCATTCAAACTTGGGGGTTTTGGGATAGACTGACAAATCTTCATTGAGGGGCAATGTACTGCAAAGTTTCTTCTACAATCAACCAGTGAGCATTTATGTCTACAGAAGGGAAGAGAATAGAGATGAGCGAGCACCAAAATGCTCGGGTGCTCGTTACTCGGGCCGAAAATTTTGCGATGCTCGAGGGTTCGTTTCGAGTAACGAACCCCATTGAAGTCAATGGGCGACTCGAGCATTTTTGTATTTCGCCGATGCTCGCTAAGGTTTCCATTTGTGAAAATCTGGGCAATTCAAGAAAGTGATGGGAACGACACAGCAACGGATAGGGCAGGCGAGGGGCTACATGTTGGGCTGCATCTCAAGTTCCCAGGTCCTACTATTAAGCCACAATAGCGGCAAGAGTGCCCCCCCCCCCTCCCAACAATTTTTACTTCTGAAAAGCCCTCATTAGCAATGCATACCTTAGCTAAGCACCACACTACCTCCAACAAAGCACAATCACTGCCTGCATGACACTCCGCTGCCACTTCTCCTGGGTTACATGCTGCCCAACCCCCCCCCCCCCCTGCACGACCCAGTGTCCACAGCGCACACCAAATTGTCCCTGCGCAGCCTTCAGCTGCCCTCATGCCACACGCTGGCCTCATAGCCACACCACCCTCATGTCTATTTATAAGTGCGTCTGCCATGAGGAGGAACCGCAGGCACACACTGCAGAGGGTTGGCATGGCTAGGCAGCGATCCTCTTTAAAAGGGGCGGGGCGATAGCCCACAATGCTGTACAGAAGCAATGAGAAATCCAATCCTGTGCCACCTCCATCAGGAGCTGCACATGTGGGCATAGCAATGGGGAACCTATGTGCCACACACTATTCATTCTGTCATGGTGTCTGCATGCCCCAGTCAGACCGCGTTTTTTTATAAATAGTCACAGGCAGGTACAACTCCGCAATGGGAATTCCGTGTGCACCCACAGCATGGGTGGCTGCCTGGAACCCACCGGCTGTACATAAATGTATCCCATTGCAGTGCCCTGGACAGCAGAGCTAACGTCAGATTAAATGCAGGTGGGCTTCGGCCCACACTGCATGCCACAACCTGACCGGGGTTTTTAATTCATAGGCACAGGCAGGTACAACTCCCTATTGTGAAGTCCCTGTGGACCGACAGCATGGGTGGGTGCCAGGAAGCCACCAGCGGTACATAAATATATCCCATTGCAGTGCCCAGCACAGTTGAGGTAATGTCATGTTTAATGCAGGTGCGCCTCGGCCCACACTGCATGCCCCAGTCAGACTGGGGTTCTTTAGAAGTGGACACATGTAGTTACAACTCCGTGTGGACCGACAGCATGGGTGGCTCCCTGGAACCCACCGGCGGTACATAAATATATCCCATTGCAGTGCCCAGCACAGCTGAGGTAATGTCATGTTTAATGCAGGTGGGCTTCGGCCCACACTGCATGCCCCAGTCAGACTGGGGTTCTTTAGAAGTGGACACATGCAGTGACAACTCCGTGTGGACCGACAGCATGGGTGGGTGCCAGGAAGCCACCGGCGGTACATAAATATATCCCATTGCATTGCCCTGCACAGCTGAGGTAACGTCAGATAAAATACAGGTGGGCTTTGGCCCACAATGCATGCCCTAGTCAGACTGGGGTTTTTAATACATAGACACAGGCAGGTACAACTCCCTAATGTAAAGTCCGTGTGGACCGATACCATGGGTGGCTCCCTAGAACCCACTGGCGGTACAAAAATATATCCTATTGCAGTGCCCTGGACAGCAGAGCTAACGTCTGATTAAATACAGGTGGGCTTCGGCCCAAACTGCATGCCCCAGTCAGGCTCGAGTTATTTATAAGTATACACAGCCAGGTACATCTCCCTAATGGGAAGTCCATGTGGACCGACAGCATGGGTGGGTGCCAGGAAGCCACCGGCGGTAAATAAATATATCCCATTGCAGTGCCCAGCACAGCTGATGTAACGTCAGCTTTAATGCAGGTGGGCAAAAAATTAATTGGATTACACTGTAGGCGAGGGCCCCAAAAAATTGGTGTACCAACAGTACTAATGTACCTCAGAAAAATTGCCCATGCCCAACCAAGAGCGCAGGTGAAACCCATTAATCGCTTTGGTTAATGTGGCTTAATTTGTAACTACGCCTGGAGGCAGCCCAGTTAAAATAAAAATTGGTTCAAGTGCAAGTTTCAACGCTTTAATGAGCATTGAAACGTATAAAAATTGTTTACAAAAATTATATGACTGAGCCTTGTGGGCCTAAGAAAAATTGCCCGTTCGGCGTGATTACGTGAGGTTTCAGGAGGAGGAGCAGGAGGAGGAGGATGAATATAATACACAGATTGATGAAGCTAAAAGGTCCCCGTTTTTTAGGGTGATAGAGAACGATGCTTCCATCCGCGGGTGCAGCCTACGTATTGTTTAGGTATCGCTGCTGTCCACTGGTGGAGAAGAGAAGTCTGGGGAAATCCAGGCTTTGTTCATCTTTATAAGTGTAAGCCTGTCGGCACTGTCGGTTGACAGGCGGGTACGCTTATCTGTGATGATTCCCCCAGCCGCACTAAACACCCTCTCTGACAAGACGCTAGCCGCAGGACAAGCAAGTACCTCCAGGGCATACAGCGCGAGTTCAGGCCACGTGTCCAGCTTCAACACCCAGTAGTTGTAGGGGGCAGAGGCATCACGGAGGACGGTCGTGCGA
The DNA here is from genome assembly GCF_035609145.1 of Eleutherodactylus coqui. NCBI lineage: Eukaryota > Metazoa > Chordata > Amphibia > Anura > Eleutherodactylidae > Eleutherodactylus > Eleutherodactylus coqui. The sequence goes on along the minus strand of NC_089840.1, from coordinate 65,577,455 downwards.
TCGGCTACGTACTCCCTCACCATCCTTTTACAGTGCTCCCGCCGACTCAGCCTTGACTGGGGAGCGGTGACACAGTCTTGCTGGGGAGCCATAAAGCTGTCAAAGGCCTTAGAAAGTGTTCCCCTGCCTGTGCTGTACAAGCTGCCTGATCTCCGCGCCTCCCCTGCTACCTGGCCCTCGGAACTGCGCCTTCTGCCACTAGCGCTGTTGGATGGGAATTTTACCATCAGTTTGTCCGCCAGGGTCCTGTGGTATAGCATCACTCTCGAACCCCTTTCCTCTTCGGGTATGAGAGTGGAAAGGTTCTCCTTATACCGTGGGTCGAGCAGTGTGTACACCCAGTAATCCGTAGTGGCCAGAATGCGTGTAACGCGAGGGTCACGAGAAAGGCATCCTAACATGAAGTCAGCCATGTGTGCCAGGGTACCTGTACGCAACACATGGCTGTCCGCACTAGGAAGATCACTTTTAGGATCCTCCTCCTCCTCCTCCTCCGGCCATACACGCTGAAAGGATGACAGGCAAGCAGCATGGGTACCCTCAGCAGTGGGCCAAGCTGTCTCTTCCCCCTCCTCCTCATGCTCCTCCACCTCCTCCTCCTCAACGCGCTGAGATATAGACAGGAGGGTGCTCTGACTATCCAGCGACATACTGTCTTCCCCCGCCTCCGTTTCCGAGCGCAAAGCGTCTGCCTTTATGCTTTGCAGGGAACTTCTCAAGAGGCATAGCAAAGGAATGGTGACGCTAATGATTGCAGCATCGCCGCTCACCATCTGGGTAGACTCCTCAAAGTTTCCAAGGACCTGGCAGATGTCTGCCAACCAGGCCCACTCTTCTGTAAAGAATTGAGGAGGCTGACTCCCACTGCGCCGCCCATGTTGGAGTTGGTATTCCACTATAGCTCTACGCTGCTCATAGAGCCGGGCCAACATGTGGAGCGTAGAGTTCCACCGTGTGGGCACGTCGCACAGCAGTCGGTGCACTGGCAGATTAAACGCCGGCGCACCTTTCCCAGCAGGTCTGACAAGCGTGGGTAGCTTTTCAGAAAGCGCTGAACCACCAAATTAAAGACGTGGGCCAGGCATGGCACGTACGTGAGGCTGCCGAGCTGCAGAGCCGCCACCAGGCTACGGCCGTTGTCACACACGACCATGCCCGGTTGGAGGCTCAGCGGCGCAAGCCAGCGATCGGTCTGCTCTGTCAGACCCTGCAGCAGTTCGTGGGCCATGTGCCTCTTCTCTCCTAAGCTGAGTAGTTTCAGAACGGCCTGCTGACGCTTGCCCACCGCTGTGCTGCCACGCCGCGTGACACCGACTGCTGGCGACGTGCTGCTGCTTACACATCTTGATTGCGAGACAGAGGTTGCGTAGGAGGAGGAGGGTGGTTTAGTGGAGGAAGCATACACCGCCGCAGATACCACCACCGAGCTGGGGCCCGCAATTCTGGGGGTGGGTAGTACGTGAGCGGTCCCAGGCTCTGACTCTGTCCCAGCCTCCACTAAATTCACCCAATGTGCCGTCAGGGAGATATAGTGGCCCTGCCCGCCTGTGCTTCTCCACGTGTCCGTTGTTAAGTGGACCTTGGCAGTAACCGCGTTGGTGAGGGCGCGTACAATGTTGCGGGAGACGTGGTCGTGCAGGGCTGGGATGGCAGATCGGGAAAAGTAGTGGCGACTGGGAACCGAGTAGCGCGGGGCCGCCGCCGCCAACATGCTTTTGAAAGCCTCCGTTTCCACAAGCCTATACGGCAGCATCTCCAGGCTGATCAATTTGGCTATGTGGACGTTTAACGCTTGAGCGTGCGGGTGCGTGGCGGCGTAGTTGCGCTTGCGCTCCAACACTTGTGCTAGCGACGGCTGGACGGTGCGCTGAGAGACATTGGTGGATGGGGCCGAGGACAGCGGAGGTGAGGGTGTGGGTGCAGGCCAGGAGATGGTAGTGCCTGTGTCCTGAGAGGGAGGTTGGATCTCAGTGGCAGGTTGGGGCACAGGGGGAGAGGCAGTGGTGCAAACCGGAGGCGGTGAACGGCCTTCGTCCCACCTTGTGGGGTGCTTGGCCATCATATGTCTGCGCATGCTGGTGGTGGTGAGGCTGGTGGTGGTGGCTCCCCGGCTGATCTTGGCGCGACAAAGGTTGCACACCACTGTTCTTCGGTCGTCTGCACTCTCAGTGAAAAACTGCCAGACCTTTGAGCACCTCGGCCTCTGCAGGATGGCATGGTGCGAGGGGGCGCTTTGGGAAACAGTTGGTGGATTATTCGTCTGGCCCTGCCTCTACCCCTGGCCACCGCACTGGCTCTTCCAACCTGTCCTGCTGCTGCACTTGCCTCCCCCTCTGAAGACCTGTCCTCAGTAGGCTTAGCAAACCAGGTGGGGTCAGTCACCTCATCGTCCTGCTGCTCTTCCTCCGAATCCTCTGTGCGCTCCTCCCTCGGACTCACTCCAATTACTACTACCTGAGTGATAGACAACTGTGTCTCATCGTCATCGTCCTCCTCACCCACTGAAAGGTCTTGAGACAGTTGCCGGAAGTCCCCAGCCTCATCCCCCGGACCCCGGGAACTTTCCAAAGGTTGGGCATCGGTCACGACAAACTCCTCCGGTGGGAGAGGAACCATTGCTGCCCATTCTGGGCAGGGGCCCGAGAACAGTTCCTAGGAGTCTGCCTGCTCCTCAGAATGTGTCATTGTAATGGAGTGAGGAGGCTGGGAGGAAGGAGGAGCAGCAGCCAGAGGATTCAGAGTTGCAGCAGTGGACGGCGTAGAAGTCTGGGTGGTCGATAGATTGCTGGATGCACTTTCTGCCATCCACGACAGCACCTGCTCACACTGCTCATTTTCTAATAAAGGTCTACCGCGTGGACCCATTAATTGTGAGATGAATGTGGGGACGCCAGAAACGTGCCTCTCTCCTAATCCCGCAGCAGTCGGCTGCGATACACCTGGATCAGGAGCTCGGCCTGTGCCCACACCCTGACTTGGGCCTCCGCGTCCTCGCCGGCGTCCACGTCCTCTAGGCCTACCCCTACCCCTCAGCATGGTGTATTACCAGTAGTGCAGAAACAGAACGCTGTAATTAAATGTGCCGCTTATTGGCCTGTTGTTGGAGGCTGACTTCGCTTACGGAACGCACAGCAGAGCCAGGAAAGAATTTTGCGCAAGCCTGCTGTAACACTTAGCTGGCTGCGTATTAATTAGGACTACTACCCCCAGCAGAGACGTAGTACACTGAGGACGGTCACAGGCAGCCCAAATAGATATTTTTTCCCAAATTTTTTTGCAAAAGGCCACTGCCTGTATAGACAGTATATCTCTTTCACCTTTCCCACTGTCCCTGCCTCACCACTACTGGCCCTATACTATGTAACATTACTGCAGACTGTTTCACTCTGGACAGGATGACAGCGGTGATGTAACGGGCAACGCAGAGCCAGGAAAGAATTTTGCGCAAGCCTGCTGTAACACTTAGCTGGCTGCGTAATAATTAGGACTACTACCCCCAGCAGAGACGCAGTACACTGAGGACGTTCACAGGCAGCCCAAATAGATTTTTTTTTCCCAAATTTTTTGGAAAAAGCCCACTGGCTATATAGACAGTATATCTCTTTCACCTTTTTCACTGTCCCTGCCTCACCACTACTGGCCCTATACTATGTAAAATTACTGCAGACTGAGGACGCAATGCTCTGCACGGCCAATATACAAAAAAAAAAAAAAGTGCAACACTGCTAAAAGCAGCCTCAACAGTACTGCACACGGTCAGATGTGGCCCTAAGAAGGACCGTTGGGGTTCTCGAAGCCTAAAATCACTCCTAACACTCTCCCTATAGCAGCTCCAGCATCAGCAGCACTTTCCCTGAGCTATGTCAGAATGCATCTGTGGCGAGCCGCGGGAGGGGCCGATTTTTATACTCGGGTGACACCTGATCTCGCCAGCCACTCACTGCAGGGGGGTGGTATAGGGCTTGAACGTCGCAGGGGGAAGTTGTAATGCCTTCCCTGTCTTTCTATTGGCCAGAAAAGCGCGCTAACGTCTCAGAGATTAAAGTGAAAGTAACTCGAACATCGCGTGGTGCTCCGCCCCATGATGTGTGCCGGTTCCAGCCTCCTGATTGGCTGGAATTGGCACGTGATGGGGGCGGAGCTACGCGATGATGCGTACAAGGGGGCGGAGCCAAATCGCCGATGCTGCCGAGCGGAGCCGAAGGGAGAAGACGGATCTGCGCAAGCGCGTCTAAAGAAGCAAGAAGACCCCGAAATTAGACGGAACCATGGCGACGAGGACGCTAGCAACGGAGCAGGTAAGTGAATAACTTCTGTATGGCTCATATTTAATGCACGATGTATATTACAAAGTGCATTAATATGGCCATACAGAAGTGTATAACCCCACTTGCTACCGCGAGACAACCCCTTTAAGAGAACCATGAGGGTGGTGCCTGTCATGGGTTGGAGAACAGTGGGCCCACTCACAGTTTTTGCCCTCTGCTGCTCATGCTGCCTCCTAGAAGGAATTGCAATTGTTTTAGAAGTGTCTGATATAGGGAATGGGCAGATAAGTGGCATAACTATAAGGGACGCAGAGCATGCAGTTGCACCCAGGCCCAGGAGCCGTAGGGGGCCTATAAGGCCTCTTTTCTCCATATAGGGAGCCCAGTACTATGAATAAAGCATTATAGTTGGGAGCCCTGTTACAGAATTTGCATTGGGCCCCAGAAGCTTCAAGTTACGCCTCTGGGGCAGATGCATTTAATGTTTTTTCAGTATGTGACATGAGTTTTGGAAGAGACTGTCCAGATGTAGTGCTAACAGTTACTGGTATTTTAACAGTGAAGCAAATGATAAAAAAATGTTCTCTTTTGCCCATGTTGCGTTGAAGAACAAATGAGAACATAAAGGATGAAACAGCTTCCAGTCAGATAAATTTAGTAGTGCTTACTACTTCATGAAAGGGAAGCTCGCCATTGCCTGTTCAACCTAACAGAAGAGGCCGTTCCAAAAATGATTTGAATGAAACAAGTATGGAAACAATCTATCATAGTGTAAATGGCCCTTCTGGAACATTGGGGTGTTGTGGTGGCTTAGTGTAAAGTCTTATAAACATTATTTCTGCCAGCCTAATGTAAATAAACTTATTCAATAAACTTAGTTTATAGAACTTTTAAGCCTTATTTCCTGGTGATGTGTTCATTGTTTTATGGATGCCACACCTTATATAAAATAGATATGTGACAAAGTAATTCAATCCTACGTATAATTTACGATAGTCAGTGTGTGATGTGTTTATGGCTGGAAGCCATAAGTGATTTGTGGGTTCTGCGTCCAGTGTGCCACACGGTAACGTCTAGCGATGTCTGTTAGATGTGTACAATGCATATATCCAAACATGTCAACCTACTCAGAGGTTATTCAAAAAGCAATTACCACATATCAAGTAATCGATCTATTATATTTTTACTGCTAATAATGGAGATCTACTTTTTTTATTCCTAAGGTACAAGTACCAGCGGGAGTTCTAATTCCTTTTAATGTAATGTAATTCATTCTTAATTTATTTTCTAATTAATTTATATAAATTTATTGCCATTTGGTATATGAATTGCGCAAAATACACGTGCAAGAAAAATTGCAGCTAGAGATGAGCGAGCATACTCGCTGAGAAGGTACAGGTTCATAAAATGTAAGAATCTGTCTCAAAATGGCCGCTAGATACAAAATGGAGCATTATAATATGTGAATAAAGCTTGTGCGTAGTAAAACAGTAAACAAAGCAGAAATAACTTTAGAGCAGAAGGTGCGGTGCAATGTGTAATGATTTGCCTCTGTTCTTTTTCATGAGAACCAAGTCTGGACGCAGTTGTTATCAGAAGAAGCCCTCCCACACCTCCATTCGGAGACTTGGACAAGGGAACTGACTGTACTACAGCCACCTGAATCACAGGGTGAATACGGGGGAGGACCAGGGAGGACCAAGATAACGCTGGGAGAAACAGACATTTGAAGAAAATTAAAGATATATTCTCACTACGCTGATTGCTGAACTATGCATGATTCTTAATGTTTTTTCTAACCCAATGAGATTAACGCCCTGACTAATGACGTATTCCTTTCCTGTATTAGAACTATACCAAGTCAATAAACGCTCAGTGTACGCACGCCTTAAGCAGAGTGAGCTGTATACTTGCCGGGGCTCTCTCTATGTATCTGAGGAGAACTGGAAACCGACTCTTTGTGTGGTTCTTGGCCTCCGTGGTGCACCGGATACGAATTGATTTGGAACCCAAGGCTTGAAAGGTTAATGTGACCGTATAGCGGTCCTTAACACTCGCTAAGGACAATTACTCGATCGACCATTGTCCTTAGCGAGTACCTGCCCGCTTGAAGAAAAGGTTCGGCTGCCGGCGCGGGTGACAGGTGAGTTGCGGCAGTGAGCAGGGGGGAGCGGGGGGAGAGTGAGAGAGAGATCTCCCCTCCGTTCCTCCCCGCTCTCCCCCGCCGCCGGCAGCTGAACCTTTTCTTCCGAGCAGGCAGGTGCTCGCTAACGGCAATGCTCATCTCTAATCGCAGCATGTTCTATCATATTACGCGCACGCATGCATGAGGATTGGTGGCACACAACAAGTATGTAATGTCATTGTGTACTTGCTGTGTGCTGCACGCGTGTCTTTTGCGGGCGGCATGCTGTGAGAATTCGCTAGTGTGAGCTCAGCCTTCTGCAATTAAGGAATCATGAGTGGTATCTTATTGTGATTTTAAAGTGAACTTGTCACATCCCCGCAGTACTATAAACTATGTTATGGTGCTGTTAGGAAATGCGATGGAGCGCCAGTGATTTATTTTTTTTACTCACCCGCTCCCACGATCCAGTGGTGTCCTCCTCTAAAGTCGGCACACCGCATGGAAATCCAACTTTTTTCTGAATCTCATGCACGCACTCTTCCATAGACTTGTATAGGAGAGTGTGCACAGAGGACAAAGAAGTGGATTTTCATGCTGCATGCTGACTTCTGAAGAAGACACTGTTCGTTTGTGTAAGCAGGTAAGTATAAAAAATACATCACTCGGCTACCTGTCATGTCCCTTACAGCACCATAACTTAGTTTATGGTGTTGTGGGGACATAACGGGTTCCATGTTCCCTTTAAAGTTATTGGTATTCAAGGCCGCTCTAAGGCCGCCTGCACACGAGCGGAAATTCCGCTGCGGGAATTTCTGCCGCTGGAAGCCTGCATTGGATTGCGTTAACAAACGCAATCCTATGCAGATGGACGCAGTTTGGCTGCGCGAAATATCGCGCGGCAAACAAATTGCGGCATGCCCCGCACAGAAATGTCACTCACCCGCCGCCGGCTCCGGTCTGCGCATGCGCCGACTGCGCGGCAAGCCGGCACATCAAACAGCCGGAGCTGGTGGGCACGGATGAGTACGCGCTGGTCCCTGCAGGCGCTCGGGTCGGGTCCCACGGCGAGAATCCTCGCCGCCGGATCCGACCCGCCCATCTGCAGGCGGTCTTGCACAGGAGCTTTGTCATTGCGCATCGCGTGCAACACATGATACGAATATACCATTGATTTCTATTGGGCCACTCACACCAGTGTTATTTTTTGTGTTTTTTATTATGCGTGCATACAAGGTGAGATATTGCATGGGGATTGGCAGCACACAGCAAATACACAATGTCATTAGAAGCTCGGCCTTAATGGGATTACAACAGCTCTGCACAAAATTCTGTTATCTCTTTGAATGGGATAGTTGTGACAGATTAAATCATTACAAGAAGAAGGATCGGCCTGGTCGATCATTGATTACAACAGGGCAGAAGAATGTAGTGTATCAGTACCAATCAGAGGCTGCAGCATCACATTCCTAAACTCCTGGCATCATGGCGCTCAGGATGTGAGTGCCGATCCCTAGAGAACAAGCAGTGAAACTGCAGCCTGTGATTGGCTGCAGCAGTCACCTGGCTTCCATTGATGTCAGCTGTTTCAACAAATGCCGGGACCACAGTGGGGCTGCAGTGATGGATCCTGATGGAGTGGTAAGTATAACCCTGTTTGTTATTTTACTACAGGGATGTTGACTGGTACCAGACAATCACTTCAAACTCAGTGTTCTTTCCTTTTTTCCTTTGTAACTTCCAAACAAGAATTAATCTCGCATTTTCAATGTCTTTTTTTATGTTCACCATCTAAAAATTATGTAAGATTAGTTAAACATGTCTCTGTTACAAAACCTGTGTTGAGCAGTGTAATCTTTATATAGCGCCAACGTAATACACAGTGCACTACAAATCATAAAACACTATATAAATACAGTTTTATTGTAACCATACTAACTCAAAGTTATGGAAATTGATGGCCTATTCTCATGGTAGGCAATCAATATTTGATATGTGCTTCCCTCCCCTCAGATCCCCATCGATTAGCTGATCAAAGAAGTTCCAGAACTTATCCGAGTATGATCCTGTTTGTACTCAGACTGCCATACTTTTCATAGTGGCCATTCTGAGTACTGTAGGCTTATCCCATTAAGTGAATGGGACCAGTCTGCAGTACTCAAAACAACAGCTATGAAAAACGTTGAAGTGGCTGCAGTGTTCGGACAAGCACTGTCACCCTTTCAATCAATTGATTGGCATTGTCCTAGGCAGGGTACTCCCTCCCCCATGATTAGAAATTCATGGTCTAACGTAAAGCTAGGCCATCAATTTCTACAACCCTGATAAACCCTTTAGCATGGTAGTCCTAGTCCCTAAATGTTGCTCTGATTGTCTATTTTAATAAGTGAGACCCAGAGTCTTTTTCGAAAAACACCTGTGTATTTTTGATACAGCTAAAACCAGAAGTGGATCTAACAGGAAGAAGAAGTATAAGTCCTTCCTTTACACTCCATGTCCCCTTTGATTCCACTTTTGTCTTTGGCTCAAAAGACCACATGAAAAACTGCCACAAAAACTGCAGTGTTTGTGAAACCAAATGTAAGATTTAGTTCCTGAGTACTGGCCAGCTACAATAGACATTTATATTGTGTTTGATCGACTGTTTTAGTTTGCTGGGCTGCGGTGCTGCTGCAGACTTCCGTGTCCTCATGTACGCTGAAAGAGCAGTTTTTCCTGGTAGCGGGGCTTGAATACGCCACCTCCAGCAAGCTAATGCTCTGATTGGTTAATCAAGCACCACGTCAGCCAATGACATCACAGACATTCAATGATGTCATTCAATGAATGGCTGTGACTGGCTACGTGAGTGCCGGTTCTCATTGGCTAACGTGGCGCTCGATTAATCCGGTGGTGCTGTCATTTGCCTCAGCCAGCCCATCAGAACCAACACAAACAAGAGATGTTGTCACTTCAATGTCCAGCACCAAATGGCAATGTGTGTGAGCCGTCAGATGCATCTCATGGTCTGGCACTTGTGTCACGTAGGTACCCTGGAAACAAATGGCACCAGCGCTGTGACAACAGCCCTAACTACAAAGGAATATCAGCCCTAATAGAGTGACAGTTGTGTTACAACTCACAGCCGCCTTGTCTTTCATAGCTTTCGATCATGGTGCACACTCTCCCCATGTCTGCAGCAGATATCTGGCTCCAGCTTCCTGCCTGTCCCTATCTGCTGTCCGAAGGGGATGTGTGTATCGTACTTTACTACATTCTCCACTCCTAACCTCTGCTTGTTGTATTGACCATTCACCTGTCTCCTGGCTCAGGTACCACATCCTGGTCTATTGTAGTATCAACAGCCACATAACTGGGACCACTTCCAGTGTAACAACCTGGGGATCCTAAAGTGAAGTCCAGATTATGACTGGTGGGTTGAAACGGTGAAGACAGGGGTTCCTCAGGTGTCACCCATGGATTTGGACAAAAGTCAAACCAGTGTGTGTCATTCGCTGATCCTGAAGGGTTGTGCTAGGTCTAGTTAGACCAACTAGCTTCTTCATATCACCAGGAAGCCAGCAATTGCATTATTGAGCAACTTATGTGTAAAATTAGAGAGAATAGACATAGTGCTAAATTGCTTGCTTAGTATCCTCCTGTGCAGCCTTCTTAAAGCTGTGGTGTTCCTTTATATGCAAATCTATTTTCTTCAGTAAATATAGCATAAATAACAGCAGAAATAATGCACCAAGATGTTAAGTCAGTTTTTTCCATCTCTTAGTGTTGTCCCTGCCCTATTAGCATTTTCATTGTTGTCATTGTATTTCACACCCTAATTATTCAGTCTGGTTCTGTCCTTTCCTGGTATCCTCATTTTCCCTTATTCCATGTAGGAATGGGCAGGGAAGGCCCACAGGTGCCTTTGGCAGGGTTGCCCTTGTCAGGGCGGATGCTCTGCCTTTTGGCAGGTTTCACCTTTGTAAGGTTGCCCTTGTCAGGGCGGATGCTCTGCCTTTTGGCAGGTTTCACCTTTGTAAGATCAGGGAAAGGTCCTTTCCCCCCAATACCTGCTGCCTCATGTATTGTGATATGATAGCTGTTCTGCCAGGATAATGTATCCTGAAGGTCTTTTTTGATCTTTTGAGGGAAACACACTTTAAAAGGTTTTTTGGAAGGAAAAATAGCACAATTTGCAGCGTTATTTTTTCATCCCAGAAAAATGAAAACCGGATGGAATGGAAGGAAATGGACGCCTTTCTGTTTACTTTCCGTATTTTTGAAACCCCCATTGAAATCAATGGGGGAAAAAACAGATTAGGTTTTTTTCGCCTTATATCAGTTTCTCTCCTCTAAAAATGGAGCAGAGAGGCGGAAACCCTAAAGTGAGTCCTAACACAGGTGTGAAAGTAGCCTTAGTAATTTGAAGAAAGTTGTTAACACTTAACCAGACACTTCTGAAATAATACAATGACTAATAAAAGACTCCCTTCTTCCTGCTAATAGGTTAGTCAGCACATTCAAACAGTGCTGTGTACAGCATCTTACCGGGTTTGTGAAAGCAGCGTTCTATGTCACCGTGAGGGAAAGTGAAAGTGGTGCAGTAGTAATAATGCTGCGCTTACAAATGTAGCATTCTTACTAATGCCTGTGTGATGGTGGCGCCAGTTGTAACCTTCTCACCTCTATCACTACAACCAGCCTTATGCGTATATAGATTATGTGACCTCTTCAATCTCAAGGGGTACTGAGTTGATGAAAGGGCTGCCACCGATAGGCAAGGCTACCATGAATAGTAATTATATAGCAGCTATATTTGGACAGTACAACACTATTATTACAGAAGATTACTTTAAGTATGGAGTTATTTTGTCACTGTATGTTGGGAATATTTGAGCAATACATGAAGTAAGGAATATTGTAATTCAGTATAACTTGTATTTTATTCATTTAAGGAGGTTGTACCGAAATCAAACGTTAACTCCTATCCACATCTTCAGATTTTGATAGAACCTACAGATAGTCCCCTACTTGCGAACAATCAACTTACGAATTTATGCTATGGCATTACATCATACTGTGCAGGGACCGGGCAGGCTTCTATCAAGCCTGATAGAAGCCTGTCCGGTCAGATCGCGGGACACTGTGCGGTTGCTAGGCAGCTGGGGGCCTTCTGAAAGGCCCTAGGGCTGTCTATGCAGATCGCCTATCAAGCCGTGCGCTTGATGGGCACTCTGCATAGGCAGCCCTGGGGCCTTTCAGGAGGTCCCCGACTGCCTAGCAACCACACAGCGTCCCCCAATCTCATCGTGGGACGCTGTACGGGCCCCCTGAACATCGGGTGCCGGATGTTTCTTACAGCGGGCACCCGGCGGCCGCAGTTCAGACGAGCCGCGCCGATCGTCAGAACTGTTAACACTTTAAATACCGCTGTCAGAGCGGTATTTAAAGTGTTAACAGTTCCGACAAGCGGCACGGCTCGTCGGGACTGCTGCCGCCGGGTGCCCGCTGTAAGAACAGCCGGCACCCGACGTTGTATGGAACAGGATCCACCCGCGATCCCGCTCCATACAACCATTTGTTCGACTTGCGAACAAATCGACTTGCGAACAGGCTCCTGGAACGGAACCTGTTCGCAAGTAGGGGAGTAACTGTATTTAAATACCTGCTCAATGTTAGCTTAGAGGTGCAATGGGCAGTCCCATCAGTGATTGACAGCTATCTGACTGTGTATAGAGAGGGAGGAGTTAATCACTGATAGCTCCGCCCATTGGACTGTTCAGCTTAGAATGAATAGAGGTATAAATGAATGAAACACAAGTTATACTAAATCTTTTCCCATAAAACTAGATATCAGTCCTCTCATTTCTTTCTGCTATATAACATGCCGCCTGCAGATTGGGCTGCATTTACAGTGTGATAGGTTGCCTTTAACATAAAGCCAATCCTTTATGTGTCTGCATACATAGATTATCATGTTGCAAATAATTGCAGAAAGCTGATTGTGCAGGCTTCCAGTAATCACTTAGAAAAGATGACTAAAGTTTTATTTTCAATTTATATGTAACATTAAGTAAGGTTTCTTATGTTAGCAAATGCAGGAAAAAAACAAGCATTGACAGAAGAATTGAATACTAATCTATATTGAGTTAACAGAGGTATATACATAACTAAGCAACTTATTTAGGCTTAAGGCAGGGGAGACTGGGGAATACAAAGAAAAATAAAGTTGTTGCCAATCTGGTCACTGCTTTGATTATCTAAGGGTTCTCTGAAAAATGAGAGGTGGAATATGATTGGCTAATATGGACAACTACTCAGTATTTCCTTTGCACTCGTTTAGATAGACAGCATTGCACCATATACAGCTCTTGGAGAACTAATCTGTTCTGGTTCTGCTTTGCTAAGTAGTCTTCAATTCTGAGATGGTAACTGTTATCTGTAAGAGAAAAAGCCCAAATTAGTGTATTCTAATTAATACAAATATATTTCTATATGTGATCAAAAAAGCTAAAACTCAAAAATACCGCTGGATTTTTTAACGGTCTTTAATATCTTTCTCCAAACTTAGGATCTACAAAGGTTTGACGATGGGTAGGATTATTGCAATTAATGTTTTCCACGGGCAAAGATTCTGTTTGCTGCCATAGTCTTGTATCTAAGACTATCAAGACTATATCTTGTCAAAGCAGAGTTTATTGTTGCAGCCTCCCCACCTTTACATGGCACATGCCACCCCAGCTACATTCCTGTTTCCAACAGATAGTTACTAGTATTTTGTTGATGGAGTCACAGGTCATATGTGGAGTGCCATCATTTAATGTATGTAAGAATCTTACTCCTAGCGCTGAATACTGGGCATCCACCAATGCTGGATTCATAGGACAGCGATAGCCCTGCTCTACTATCAGATTGATCCAGAATGTAAAAAGAATGATTTTGTTAAAACATGCATGATCGGGAGCTTTATTTGCAATTCTCTTACATTCTTAAAGATACATTTGCCCAAAATCAAATCTTGACTTGGAATGATATACAGTATAGTCATAATAATATTTAAACATATTACAGTGAAACCCCATTAAGATGACCACCTAAAGTTGCATTGAAAATGGTGTTCTAGAGATTCAGTCCTCCCAAAGAAGATGGTTAATGTGTATATATATATATATATATATATATATACGGTGGAACTGAAAATCTGTCATAGGAAATCTGCACTATATAAAGAGTTGGTCTTCTCCAAGAAATTTCACTATATTCATTCTCCATTCCCCATTTTTTGTTTTGATGGTTATCTTGACTAGGTTTCAGGTTCCAGATAAAAATTTCTGTTAACATTGACAATATTTTTTGTCTCTCAGGGAACTATCTAGTGATACCTGTAAACTGTTAGCTAAACTCACCATTTTCATCTTAAGTTTCTCTCCATGGTCTTAGATCCAGGGCTGGAATATTGGAACATCTTAAAAAGTCCCGAGGATACTGATTGCCCAAAAAGACATTTCGAGGAACCTCAGTAATCCTAGTGTTGTCACAGATGACACGCGCAAATGTCGATCTCTCAATCGCATTCCTCTGAGCTGTGGTGAACACTCCAGAGTTCTCATAATAAAACCTACATGGAGAGATAATTGATGAGTCTATGAAATATAGCACTTCAGTTATTTTAATAGAAACTCATTTTCCACATATTTGGCTGTTCAGGATTTAAAAAAACATGGCTGCTTTCTTCTGGGAAACAGTGTCATACCTGTCCATCGGGTTTGTCTGGTTTTGCAGATCAGCTCCATTGAACTGAATAGTTTCATATACAATACCACACATAATATATGGACAGCTGTGGTACTGTTCCTAGAATAAAGCAGCCATGTTTTTCTAATCCTGGACAACCTTTGTAATGGGGGCCCTAGTGGACATATAGGCCACTTAAATATGCTCAACTTCAATCTATTGGAAGATTGTGCTCTGATGATCTACAGGGTCACATAAGACAACAGAATCTTTATAAAGATGCAGTGCGAAGGTGTGATGACACATCATGGTAACTGTACAATGACGTAATAATGTAGACAGGGTTACCATACTTGAAATAAATACCTTTTTTGTGTATAGATACTACACATTGTAAAGGCATTACACATTATCATGTGACTATTTTGGCTGGGATGTAGTAAAGATTGGAAACCAGAAGCTTCAAGCTAAATCTCTAGGAATATGACTAAAGTTCAAACAAAATCTGAGCTATTAGAAAAAAACAGAACTTTGTTAGAAAGGTTTCCTTATAAATTATAATATATTATTAGGCCTCATTCAGGCATTTTTATATCAAAAGAAGTAACTCACCATGGCACACGAAAAAGGGGAAACATTCCATAAAGAAATACCATCCAATCCTCGTTTTGAGCATTTTGCAACTCATTGAAATACTTTAGACTATTGTAAATGTACTTACCGGTCTCCATCTCGAGCCCTACTTAGCTGGTTGCCAATTAGGCATGTAAGCAATTGTCCAATTCTGCCATTGCGAACTAAAGGTTCAGCGACTCCTCCGACCCAGATGTCAATATTTTCAGGTGTTCCGTACAGATTAATGAACTTTTGGGCCAACTCCCTGTTATTTAGCACAGTAGCTAACTCATTCAGATTGCGTGGTGCAGAAAATCCACAAAACCTTCTCCAATCATTGTATCCTATACAAATAAAATACAATATTCAGTGAAATATAAGAATTGTCATAGCTGCATCATAACCACAACTCAGGACACTAGTTTGAATAGAACCCTAAGGTGGTCATGCACATTAAATGTATATTAGAGATGAGCGAACCTACTCGGCCACGCCCCTTTTTCACCCGAGCGCTGCGATTTTCGAGTACTTCCGTACTCGGGCGAAAAGATTCAGGGGGCGCCGTGGGTGAGTGAGGGGTTGCAGCGGGGAGTGGGGGGGAGAGGGAGAGAGAGCTTCCCCCTGTTCCTCGCTGCTACCCCCCACTCCGCCACTCCTCCCCCCGCCCCCCGGCACCCCCCGAATCTTTTCACCCGAGTACAGAAGTACTCGAAAATCGCGGTGCTCGATCGAGTAATTACTCGAAACGAGTATATTCGCTCATCTCTAATGTATATCAGTCAAACCCTCCGATTTGAGTGAGTTGTCTGGCAGTGGCTTTCTCCCCACTCTACCTTTAGAACACATGCCGAGCCAAGCGTGCATATGTATGGGGGTGTTAGGCAAGATAGCTGTTGGCCCACTGAGCATTCATCAAATAGCTATCTAATGTATATGGCCACCCTTACTTGTTGGACTTCCTTACATAGACATATTTTTAAGTTCAGGCTCTAGTTTTTGTTAGCTGGTGTATGGGATTTCATGATAACTATTATCAGCCTTTGCAGTTATCTTCCAACCACACCAAAACAATAATAGAAAACTAGATTAGAAAGATCTGAGAAGATTATTCTCAACGGAATAAGCTTTAATGATGTTAGCCACTGAAACTTTCGAAGTGGAAGAAGTCTCTGCCTTCCCTCTGGTCTCCACCGAAGTGAACTCTGTTCCAAAGATAAGCAAAAAGAACTCAAATATTGGAGACTGGATCATTCAAAGCATGAACAAACAGATGCTCGATCCCTGCCAGCTGTCAGTTTCTAATTGCAAGCCTGATATAGCTTCAACTGACCTCTAATTTTAACACCCATTATGTTTTTTATGTACTTCCGGCATCCATATTCCATGGGAACTGAGGGGGACGTTGCACTGCTTTCCTCACTAGGGTTAGTACCCCCATTACTACAAGCATTAGTTTGCTCATGCCTTGCTGTGAATGGTCTGCTCTGCAATTTTCTTGGCTTAACCACATCAAAAGGGATTAGTGAAAGAATCAAGATGTCATACATTTGGACAGTCTCTAGTCTAATAGATGAGGAGCCAAAGAATATTTACCCTAAAAATGTCATAAAATATTCAAATACTGATAAATCAGAAATTTGGTAAAATGTCTCAGGTTTACTGGACTTTATTAGATCTCAATCTTAACCCTTTCCAATCCACTGTCTGATGTCTGAAGACATTCTGATTGAAGGCTGAAAAGCTTCGATGTTGGAAGACGTCCGGCAGGGTATTCCCACTGTATATTACTGGCCGCTCTGTTGTCGGGGGCCTCTCCAGCATGTCCCATACCGCAGTACTGGCTCTAGCCAGGAGATGGTGCCATTGTATAATGGCAAAAAGAGATAGCCCCCTAGGAAACCCTGAATCTAAAATTGGATTGCAAAGGGTTAAACACAAGGCAATAGCTCATGGCAGTATTATAATATCTATTTCAAGTCTTCGTATTACATATCATTCTAGGCCATCTGGAGATCGAATTTACTCTTTGTGATTTTAGGTAGTTGAAATTCATCAACTAAAAATATAAAATGCTCAAATTATTTTGCTGGTTATTAAATGTATTAGAAATGTTCTTGATGTTTTTTATTAAATGCTAAGACAAATCTTTTGATGAAGCCAAATCAAACAGGTTTGTATGGAGGGTAACCATGTTCTGACATAGTTCGGTGCACAGATTGTTGCCAGGATTACAGATGCTAATCTTAATGAATTCCACTTTGAAGCCTGGGTGTACAGAACAACCTCCAGTCTACATCATTAGATCTTTACCTTACATATTAAGCAATCGGTATGGGCAATTCTACACTCAAGTGGCCATTTTTATACCATATTATCAAATAATAATACAGATCATGTATTGTCTATTTCATTTTGAACATATGAGCTGAATATTTTATTAATATGTCATCAAACACTTTTGCAATATATGTAAAAGATATTTAGGTCTATTGCAAAGACTTGTATTTAAAGACCTTCAATAGGGCTGCCTGTATTCAAATAATAAATTGATCTATACTAAAGGTCCATTTACATGCAAAGAAAATATTTCAAACGATTAAAAGATTTTACGTTTTAGCGATAATTTTGCATAAAGTGGTAATGGACACTAATGTCTATTAACACTTTATCATCATAGAATGGTAGAGTTGGAAGGGACACCCAGGGTCATCTGGTCCAACCCCCTGCTCAGTGCAGAATTCACTAAATCACATAAATCATCTTCTTTTGCATGTAAAAGGGCCTCTGGGAACTGTTTGCAGAGCTCAGGATATGGGCTGGGCACTGCACACAACTGCATTGTCCTTGTCGGGACTGCTGGCAGAATACAATGTAATCTTCTGACTCCCGCTGAGAACAAAGCACGTGGTCTGCTGAGAGGTAGATACTTTATCTCTCTGCTGCTGAACTATGGATTTTAAGTTCACCTTAAAACTGTCCTTCAAACGAAAAGTGCATGATGGTAGCATTTACATGCAACAATTATCGCTTATTTGCAGTCATTTGAACAAATTTTGAGTGATAACTGTTGCATGTAAATGAGCCTTTCCCCCCTGCTACCATTAGGATCCAGCACTGCAGCCCAACTGTGGTCCCGATAGTTGTTAGGATAGTTGTTGTCACCAGAAGTCAGATGACCACTGCAGCCAATCAGAGATTGCAGTGTCACATTCCTAAACTTCTGGCATCATGGCATGCAGGATGTAAGCGCCAATGCCAGGAGAATGAGTGGTGACTGGGACCCCAGTTGGGCTGCAGCGCTGCATCCCAATGGTGGCAGAGGGCTAAGTATAATTCAGTTTAGTATTTTAATACAGGCATCCCTATCGATTGATCCAGTAACCAGACAACCCCTTTAAGCTTTTGAGAATTCTGTTGTGCATATTATACCAACACAGATCAAAATCTATTATAATCACCCGGTATGCCATGCTCACGGCCCCGTTGCAAATTAAGGGCCGGTAAGTCAAGCCCAGTCCGTTTAAAGAGCAGGAATAGACGCTCCCTTAACTCATCCACCACCAGTTGATTCTGACGATTTAGTTTTGCTCGATTTGCCATCAGTCCTCGGAGAAGAGTATCAATTCCACCTGTGTAGAACACATAAGATAGTTGTATAGAATGCATCTACCTGTTCAAGTCCATATTGTTTTTCACAAAGATTAGAATTAGTGCAACAAATGTAGTTTGTCAGCTGAAAGGCCTTGAAAATTGACAATTACTTTACTGAGCCAGAAATGTATTTAGTACAAGTGAGTGTTTACTTTTTAACACCATATGGGGTTTTGGTCGCACATTTCATGCTAATTCATTTCTTATTATATCTTTATAGCAGTCAGATCTCAGCTCTGTATCTATTCCTCTAATTAGAATTAGCCTTTGGATGAAGTAAGCCAGAACCTTATCATTTAACTCTATATGTATACAGTCAACTTGTTGCCGGGGATCCAAAAATGGAACTTTAAGTGCTATAAAGATGGATCCGCATAGAAATGTAGAGCAATGAGCACTAGAGATGAGCGAGTATACTCGCTAAGGCACATTACTCGAGCGAGTAGTGCCTTAGCCGAGTATCTCCCCGCTCGTCTCTTAAGATTCGGGGGCCGGCGCAGCTGACAGGTGAGTTGCGGACCCTCTTGTTCCTCCCCGCTCTCCCCCGCCACTCCCCGCCCCCCGCCGGCCCCCGAATCTTTAGAGACGAGCGGGGAGATACTTGACTAAGTCACTACTCGCTCGAGTAATGTGCCTTAGCGAGTATACTCGCTCATCTCTAATGAGCACCTCTAATGGTGAGAAATAAAGGTCTACATCCATATACTTTAGTCCATATTGGCCATTACAGTTTTTATACCTGGACATACTATACATATTCAGTAACGAGTGAAGAATGAAGGACCTTTCATGGATGTATTGTGCGTAAACTAAAGATCTTTCATCTACATGTTGGACAAAAAATTTTCAAATGCGGTTGACTTATTTCCAGCTAATGACATGTGTTATTGGTCAACTAAAATGTTCGTTTATTGCTAATTTTCACTCAACAAGTAGCCGTTTTCATTGCAATTGCCTATTTTTGTTAAGTTTTAGTCTGATGTTTATTGGTGCCTTTATACCAAGGAATCATTAACTTTTTATGTACTGTGTAAATCTTAAAGCTGCTCGCGCTCACCATCCTTCTACATCTGTTCAGGAATTGGACCATGTCTTCTATGCACACTGATGGGGTCTCGGCCAGGATACTGATCTCTACTGGCATGCTTTGTTAGTGTGCTGTGGTCCACTATGGTGATATAATAGTTAATGCTTCATTGTCTTTGATTTCTGTTAGCACAGAGGTTCCTAGTTAAAGGGAACCAGTCACCAGGTTCATGCTGCCCAAAGCAAGGGCAGCATGAACCTGGGACAAATAGGCACAGTGCTCCCATCTAAGGCCTCATGTCCACGGGCAAAATATGATTTAAAATCCGCAGCGGATCACCCGCATGCGGATCCGCATCACATAGGGATTCATTGACCACCCGCGGGTAGATAAATACCCGCGGATGGTCAATAAAAGCGAATTTAAAAAAATATGGAGCATGAAAAAAAATGGACATGCTCCATTTAGGTGCGGGTCTCCTGCGCGGACGGCTCCCGCAGGCTTCTATTGAAGCCTATGGAAGCCGTCCGGATCCGCGGGAGACCTAAAATAAGAATATACTCACCTGCTCCGGATCTTCCCTTCTTCGCGGCTTCATCTTCTCTCCGTCGCGGCCGGATCTTTTTTCTTCGGGCCGGCGCATGCGCGCAGCACACAACCGGCATGCCGTGCACATCCGCCGGGCCGAAGAAAGAAGATCCGTCCGCGATGGAGAGAAGATCAAGCCGCGAAGAAGTGAGGATCCGGAGCGTGCGGAGAGGTGAGTAATTGCTATTTTCATCCCTCATGTCCGCAGGGCAGGAGGGACCCACTACGGATTCTCCATGGAGAATCTGTAGCGGGCCTGAATTTCCCCGTGGACATGAGGCCTAACAGTTACTCCAAAACACTGTGGCATTTCAGAATGAGCACACTTTACAGTTTGACTTGGAATGAAGAACTCAAATCAAAAAGGCAGGCCGTTCTGGCCTTTCCCTGCCTGCAGCACATAGATTGACAGCTTTCTCCCTGCTTGAGTATAGGGAGAGAACTGTCAGTCAACACGTGCTATGAGTGGGGAGAGGCCACCTCTGAGAGCTCTGATCCGAGTCAAATTATAAAGTGTATTCACTCTGAAACGCTGCATCTTTGCAGAATAACACTTAGATGGAAGCAATGAGCATATCTGTCCCGTGTTCATGCTGCTCTATGGCCACTGAAGCGTGTGAGTGGGTAAGCAGTCATGTCCACAATCAACGGCATGTGACCCCACCGCCACTTCCTCCAGGTTCTGGGAAGCAGGCACCAAGGCTGCAGTGCTGGATGGGGAGCCACTGGGAAAAGTGAGTATTCAAGCCTTCTTCATTTTAAGCCCTCTTAACTCATTTTAAATGTCCTGCAAAATCCCTTAAAAAGGGTCCACCATTAACAGCGACGGTAGGTGTCATTATATGACTTCCATTCTCATATTTAAGATCTTATTCCCAATAGCACATAAACATGATCTGACCATTTGGGAACTGTCCCCATTAGTGAAATTAACCTTTTGTGTTAAACTTTTTGCATTTACATGAAAATATTACCTTGTCTGACCACTCTCCAGCTATTGAAGAAAGTCATGTGAAGAGGGGTCTGTGGCTCTGGAGCATAGGGGCGATAGCCATCTGCAAGGCGGTATATGAATGGCTGTATGAGAGTATGGCCCATGCGGAACACCACAGTGAATACATTGGCCACTCTTGGATCCACAGACTCGTTATAGCCTCTGTATGTAGGGAGCACCCTGGGTGTCTCTGATCCCAACAGTAAAGGCAGCCAATCTTTGTATGTGATTTTCTGTCAAACGGGAAAAAAGCAAATGATAGAGAACATAAAAATGTAATTTTAAAAAAAATGGAAAAAAGAGTAATGAAAAAAAAAACAATATAGCACAATTAGCATGCATGCATATAGCATGGGGTGCATCAAAAGACATCTAGGGGTACATGAGGAGAACACTGTTCTTCCTCTTTACAAGTCACTGGTCAGACCACACATGGAATATTGTGGACAGTTTTGGGCATCGGTACTTAAGAAGGACATATCAGAGCTTGAGCGGGTACAAAGGCAGGCAACTAAAGTGATAAATGGGATGGGTGGACTACAACACCAGGAGAGGTTATCAAAGCTGGGGTTATTTGGTTTTGAAAAAAGATGGCCAAGGGACGATCTAATAACTATGTATTAATATATCAGAGATCTTTCCCAATCAACTAGGGGACATCATCTACGTCTAGAAGAAAGAAAGTTTCTACATCAACATAGAAGGGGGTTCTTTACTGTAAGAGCAGTGAGACTATGGAACTCTCTGCCTGAGGAGGTGGTGATGGTGAACTCACTAAAATAGTTCAAGAGGGGTCTGGACGCCTTTCTAGAGTGATACAATATTACATGTTGTTGTCACTAATTACTTCAGAAGGATCGTTGATCCGGGGATTATTCTAGTTGCCAGAATTTTTTGCCTTCCTCTGGATCAACATTGCAGGATAATAGGCTGAACTGGATGGACATCTGTAATTTCTCAGCCTTACATAATATGTTTTAATGTTACCTGTAAGATTCCTCCTACAACCTTCCTTGCTTCTTGATACAAGGTCTCACCAGACCATCTTGGATTCATCCTCCGCAGCTCAGTTGCTATACGATTGTGTTCACGTACAAAGAGTGTGTGAAAGGCAGTGAGGCCAGGTTGCTCACTGACACGGGGGTCTCCTACATGGAATAAAAACAGACAATATAGTTTAGTAGGATCTTATAGTCTAATGTATAAAATATTCACTGAAGATGGAGAGAACAATAAGAACTGTAAAATGAACTATAACAATAAAAACTCGGATTAGTCACTTCATCCGAAACTGTTCATCAGTTGAAACTTATTATATTAGATTCAGTTATTACAGGCAGAGACTGGACAAGATTATGTTGCAGCCACAACAGAACCCTGAAGCCTAAGGGACCTTTCATACTGGCCGGAATATTCTACAACAGCTTCACGGAATATGCCGTGCCTGAATTCCGCACCAAAATCCGCACTGTTAACTGCAGATTTTGATGCAGAATTGCCATCAGAATTCTGATATCTTCAATTCCGCATCAAAATCCAAACGTTAGGATATGGTGCCGAATATTCCACAGGAGGGCATATCCTGCAACACTGCTACAGAATATTCCGTCCCGTGTGAAGGTCGCAAATGAGCAAAAAGAAGTCCCTGTTCCCCATATGAGGAGACCAGTACTATAAATGATGGCTGATTGTGGCCATCCAATGGCATTATAAATGAGCAGATATCTGCTAACATATTTGCGTGACATATCTGCCATTAGAGATTAAGCAAGAACCAGAATTATTTATAAAACAAAAATCTGATCATCTATTAACCCTTTCCAATCCACTGTCTGACGTCTTCCTACATTCTGATTGAAGCTTGTACAGCTCCAATGTCAGAAGACGTCCGACAGGGCATTCTTACCGTCTATTGCCAGCCAATCCACTGTTGGAGCCTCTCTGGCGCACACACTGGCTTTAGCCAGCAGATGGCACTGTTGTATAACAGCAAAAAGAGAAATTATTATAGGAAACTCTGAATCCAAATTTGGATTGGAAAGTGTTAAAGGGGTTAGCTGGATCTTTGAGCATTTTTTAATATTGATACCCTGTTCTCAGGATAGGTCATCAATAGATGATTAGTGGTTTTGTTTCGTCTCGTTATGCGGATGTGATTATGCCGGTCGCATCATGGGACTAAATAACGCCCGTCTGTTTAAGCCCTGATTGTAAACAACAAATGCTTCCACTCACTGACAGTAAACGGAGATCTTGAAAGTAACAATCTCTGTACAATCTACTGCTGACTGTTTTTCAATATTTAGCCTGATTTGTTTTTTATTTATAAGCATTCATCTTTTTTTTAACCCATGCTAGTTTATGTAAGTATGTCAGATTTGTACCTCCCAAGAAACAGGGGAGTCCAGATTTATTAGTCAGGACGCAGAAGTCTTCTTGCGCTGTTTCAAATGGAAGAAATGCAAGTCCGTTGTCTGTGAAGTTCTGGTTAATGGCCATAAGTCCAAACTGATTTGTATTATTACGTAGTTGGAACGACAGTGGCAGATCACTGCCGTACACTTGGCTCCCGTCAACGAACGAGGTGAGAATATTTATCTGCTCCCGGATGGGAGATCCTGGGGTGCATACAGGAGAGGAGCGGAAGAGAGGGATACAGTCACTACGATTTCGAAACCGAGGATCATTTGCTGGAATCTGCAAGCAGGAAAAGGCAACAGTTTATGTTATAAATAAAACTAGAGCGCCAAATACTGATAGTCACAAGATAAAATGTATCAATATTCATGTTATGTGTCCCCAAAATGTTAAATGCGTCATCTTATTTATAACGAAAGTTGTCTCTTTCTTCAGGGCAAATGCCTAAGGCCGGGTCAGATTCCGACTGCCAAATCTCGCAGTGGAATCAGACCTGGCGTCCCACAGAGACCCCATACTCATCTCTCCAGATCCGCACACCGCCGGAAGAAAGAACACGACCGGCTCCATTGCCGGTCATGTGTTCTTTCTTCCGGCGGTTCGGAGAGTCATCCGTACCTGCAGTGCGGCCGTCTTCTTCGTGCAGTAACAGGGGCGCATCGGCGCCCGGATGCACCCGTGTAACTGAACCCTTCGAAGCATCCATATTCCAGGCATTTACTATTGATGACCTTAATGGAAGCAAAGCCATCTATTACACTTCCAACCCTGACCACCAATGCAGACCTCCGGCCTCACTTCACTGACAGCAGACAGGAGGATCAGCTGATCAGCGGGGACCCCAGGTGACAGAACCTTGCCAATCAACTATTGATAAGCTATCCTGAAGATAGGTCATCAGTAATGAATGCCTGGAATACCCTATTAAGGATGAATTGATAAGCTATAAATAGTGGAGAAATCCTGCACCACGTGTTCAATTCTTTTGCAGCACCCCACAGGAGAATAATTCAGTATATACTTTCACTTTTTTATACTTTTTTTTGCCTTAATCACAAATGTAAAAAAAAGCATTGCTTTTTTTAAATTGGTAAATGTGGTTTTTACTGGTGTTTAGGTGTGGCCTTTTTTTAATTCACACATTTCTAACATGCATTATTTTTATGGCATTTGTCATGTCCCATAAAGAAGGCTATACAAAAACGCAAGGAAAAAATGTACAATCTGCTGTAGCTGCAAAGAAAAGGCCAGTGGTTTACATGATCCAGCATCCTGATCTTGGACTCCATATCCATCATGGTCTGCATGCAAATGGGAGATGTTACAATACCTCAGCAGCATCACCTACTAGAAGGTAGCTGCCCTACAAGTCAGTGTCAAGCCTTGTAACATGGCTCGGAATATAACTCCAAACCAGAGAAAATATTTTATATATGTAAAACAGTCTCATTATAAGCCAAAACCAGAGTCCTCTCCAGTTGGAAAAGACATCCTTGTACAGACAGATGTTTGGGGGCTTTTCTCCCTTGTATAGTCCAGTAGGTTTCTGGCTGGCTGGGTGAGAGACCTGTAATGTGGGTCAGGATGAGTACAGTTTCTCCTAGTAGGCTGGAGGAGACTTATAAGGTCATGAAATCGCCACCTATCAGAAGGCATTCCTACAAGTCAATGTCCAACTTTCTAACAGGCCTTGTAACAATGACTGGGAATATAAGCCAAAACCAGTCTTGGAGAAAATATTTTATGTACGTGAAACAGACTCGCTTTCATGAGAGTTCTAAAGACAATTTATAAAGCAAATTTGGTGTTAAAAAAATTAAAATTTTGGTGCAAGCCCTTCTTGGGCAAACAATTTGCAACTTATAAGCCAGTTTAAGGCACTTTAAAAAAAAGTTGGCATGGCCCCCTCAGCCCGAAAGATTTATGTAGAATTTAAATCAGAAATTGGCTTCAATTATTCCAGACACTTACTCCAGCTCACGCCCAGCTTAGATTTCTGTATATGCACACAGACGACCCGATATGCACCTAATGTATGAAATGGCCTCTTCATACGATTATAGTACAGGTGGTCCCCGACTTGCAAACAGGTTCCGTTCCGGGAGCCCGTTCGCAAGTCCGTTTTGTTCGCAAGTCGAACAAATGGTATGGAGCGGGTGGATCCCGCTCCATACAACGTCGGTTGCCGGCTGTTCTTACAGCGGGCACCCGGCGGCAGCAGTTCCGACGAGCCGCGCCGCTTGTCAGAACTGTTAACACTTTAAATACCGCTCTGACAGCGGTATTTAGAGTGTTAACAGTTCCGCCGAGCGGCGCAGCTCGTCGGAACTGCTGCCGCCGGGTGCCCGCTGCACCCGACGTTCAGGGGGCCCGTACAGCGTCCCACGATAAGATCGCGGGACGCTGTGCGGTTGCTAGGCAGCCGGGGACCTCCTGAAAGGCCCCAGGGCTGTCTATGCAGAGTGCCCATCAAGCGCACGGCTTGATAGGCGCTCTGCATAGACAGCCCTAGGGCCTTTCAGAAGGCCCCCGGCTGCCTAGCAACCGCGATCTGACCGGACAGGCTTCTATCAGGCTTGATAGAAGCTTGTCCGGTCCCTGCACAGTATGATGTAATGCCATAGCATTACATCATACTGTGCAGAAGAGATAGTTCGTATCTTGCGAAATTCGTAAGTCAAATGTTCGCAAGTCGGGGACTATCTGCATTGTGCAAGGATTTTATGGTTCTTAATAGTGTTATATACCATTTTTAGTGATTTTGGTGAACTTCCGGTTCGGTTCAAACTAATTCGAACCGGCCGAACCAAACTCTTCCATCACTAGTCCCATGGTACATACCAAAGCAGAGAGATATTATGCAATCAAAAATGGCATTGTATAGGGGTTAAGTTTAGAGATGAGCAAGTATACTCGCTAAGGCACATTACTCGAGCGAGTAGTGCCTTAGCTGAGTATCTCCCCGCTTGTCTCTAAAGATTCGGGGGCGGGGGGGGGGGCGGGGAGCGGCGGGGGAGAGCGGGGAGGAACGGCCGCTCCCCACTGCAACTCACCTGTCACCCACGCCAGTCCCCGAATCTTTAGACATGAGTGGGGAGACACTCGGCTAATGCACTACTCGCTCGAGTACTGTGCCTTAGCGAGTATACTCGCTCATCTCTAGTTAAGATATAACTGCAATATTCAGTTGGGCCAAGCATGTCATTGGTTGGGGACAACTGACTTAGGATAAAAGGAAAGCGAAAATCTGGCACAGAAAAATCTGCTCTACATCCGAGCTGGTACACTGTACTACTACTAGATTATTTAGCTTGTCGAAATGTGTTGGTTACCTGTAGTGGAAAGCAGGGGGGTGCTTTTTCACAGCTTTGATCA